>NW_028317901.1:2811250-3148125 GCF_062004578.1 Staurois parvus | reverse complement strand
TCAGTGTGAATATCCCCTACATATGTGAACTCTCTGAAACTTCAGCCCCCCAACTATAGGCTTTTGTGTTCTTCATAGCTCTTGAATTGTGTTCCAATATGTCATTGCATATTTGAAAGAATCAGTATTTATGGAAAGGTGATGGACGTTATGACGAGTTGTAATTTTTTTCACTGACTTGAAGACAATCTTTACAACATGCCTTGACTGCTTCCAGGAGAGAATCCACATACTTTTTTATATAGTTATATTTTTTAAGCAAAATCAAAGTTTTCCCCTACAGTCAATTATTAAAATACATGTCTTAATTTACAGTATTGGGTTATAGGCTGTTGTCTTCATATGATTGGAAACTGACAAAACTTTTCAACATGCTTCCCCATCTATAACCCTACCCTACTCCATGAGACCCTAGTCTTTTGCTAGTTTCCTATAGTTGATGGACAGTTATGGAGAAGTTTCTATGTTTAACTATAACAAGCAAAAATACATATAGCGGGACTTTAAATACTCCTCCAATGGTCAAATATACAAATTACAAACAACATTTTTGATTTTAAAAAAACACATATATAGTTTGAAATAGGACATCAGCTCTACCACTGGTCTTCCACGTGGATGAATGGAAGGTCTATAGCATGGAAGTCCTCAGAGATCTTTAAATATAGGTTGATGCATTTTGAAGGATGACCTCTTCATCAGGACCTTAGATCTCAATTATGGATATAGTTGGAGGAGTCTGTCTGAGCAAGTCCTGCCAGCCCATGGGAAGACCACCAATAAGGAGATATAACAAACTTAAATGAGAACAAATCACTAATTACGTAGGGGTGGTCATTAGAGATGAGCGAATCGAAGTAGGCGAAGTGGAATTCGTTTCGAATATTGGAAAATTTCCTACTTCGGACGCGCGAATCGAAATTTTTCCTAAAATGGCGGCGGACATGTGCGGCGACGGAGCGGGGATGTCTGGGAAGGCGCGCAGACAAGGCGTGCTGACCCATAATGCATTCCTTAATGACATGTGATCGCATTAGCCAATCAGCAGCCAGCCAGCCAGCACTGTGTAATGGTCGAGCTATAAATGGCGGCCATTTTAGAATTCTTCATTTGCCTCCAGTCATTCAAGAGAGGCAGACCGCTCTGTATTAGGGACAGAGTTAGGGCCACAGAAACGTTACTTGGGGACAAAGAAACGTTACTTAGGGACAGAGAAATGTTACTTAGGGACAGAGAAACATTACTCAGGGACACAGAATTGTTAGTGAGGGCCACAGAATCGTTACTTAGGGCCACAGAAACGCTAGTTAGGGCCACAGAATTGTTACTCAGGGACAGACAGAATTGTTACTGAGGGCCACAGAATTGTTACTTAGGGCCACAGAAACGTTACTCAGGGACACAGAATTGTTACTGAGGGCCACAGAACTGTTACTTAGGGCCACAGAAACGTTAGTTAGGGCCACAGAATTGTTACTCAGGGACAGACACAGAATTGTTACTGAGGGACACAGAATTGTTACTGAGGGCCACAGAACTGTTACTTAGGGCCACAGAATTGTTACTCAGGGACACAGAATTGTTACTGAGGGCCACAGAACCGTTACTTAGGGCCACAGAATTGTTACTCAGGGACAGACACAGAATTGTTACTTAGGGCCACAGAATTGTTACTTAGGGCCACAGAAACGTTACTCAGGGCCACAGAATTGTTACTCTGTATTAGGGACAGAGTTAGGGCCACAGAAACGTTACTTGGGGACAAAGAAACGTTACTTAGGGACAGAGAAATGTTACTTAGGGACAGAGAAACATTACTCAGGGACACAGAATTGTTAGTGAGGGCCACAGAATCGTTACTTAGGGCCACAGAAACGCTAGTTAGGGCCACAGAATTGTTACTCAGGGACAGACAGAATTGTTACTGAGGGCCACAGAATTGTTACTTAGGGCCACAGAAACGTTACTCAGGGCCACAGAATTGTTACTGAGGGCCACAGAACTGTTACTTAGGGCCACAGAAACGTTAGTTAGGGCCACAGAATTGTTACTCAGGGACAGACACAGAATTGTTACTGAGGGCCACAGAATTGTTACTTAGGGCCACAGAAACGTTACTCAGGGACACAGAATTGTTACTGAGGGCCACAGAACTGTTACTTAGGGCCACAGAAACGTTAGTTAGGGCCACAGAATTGTTACTCAGGGACAGACACAGAATTGTTACTCAGGGACACAGAATTGTTACTGAGGGCCACAGAACTGTTACTTAGGGCCACAGAATTGTTACTCAGGGACACAGAATTGTTACTGAGGGCCACAGAACCGTTACTTAGGGCCACAGAATTGTTACTCAGGGACAGACACAGAATTGTTACTGAGGGCCACAGAACCGTTACTGAGGGCCACAGAACCGTTACTTAGGGCCACAGAATTGTTACTCAGGGACAGACACAGAATTGTTACTGAGGGCCACAGAATTGTTACTTAGGGCCACAGAAACGTTACTCAGGGACACAGAATTGTTACTGAGGGCCACAGAACTGTTACTTAGGGCCACAGAAACGTTAGTTAGGGCCACAGAATTGTTACTCAGGGACAGACACAGAATTGTTACTGAGGGACACAGAATTGTTACTGAGGGCCACAGAACTGTTACTTAGGGCCACAGAATTGTTACTCAGGGACACAGAATTGTTACTGAGGGCCACAGAACCGTTACTTAGGGCCACAGAATTGTTACTCAGGGACAGACACAGAATTGTTACTTAGGGCCACAGAATTGTTACTTAGGGCCACAGAAACGTTACTCAGGGACACAGAATTGTTACTGAGGGCCACAGAACTGTTACTTAGGGCCACAGAAACGTTAGTTAGGGCCACAGAATTGTTACTCAGGGACAGACACAGAATTGTTACTGAGGGACACAGAATTGTTACTGAGGGCCACAGAACTGTTACTTAGGGCCACAGAATTGTTACTCAGGGACACAGAATTGTTACTGAGGGCCACAGAACCGTTACTTAGGGCCACAGAAACGTTACTCAGGGACACAGAATTGTTACTGAGGGCCACAGAACCGTTACTTAGGGCCACAGAATTGTTACTCAGGGACAGACACAGAATTGTTACTGAGGGACACAGAATTGTTACTGAGGGCCACAGAACCGTTACTTAGGGCCACAGAATTGTTACTCAGGGACAGACACAGAATTGTTACTCAGGGACACAGAATTGTTACTGAGGGACACAGAATTGTTACTGAGGGACACAGAATTGTTACTGAGGGCCACAGAACTGTTACTTAGGGCCACAGAACTGTTACTTAGGGCCACAGAAATGTTACTGAGGGACACAGAATTGTTACTGAGGGCCACAGAACCGTTACTTAGGGCCACAGAATTGTTACTCAGGGACAGACACAGAATTGTTACTGAGGGCCACAGAATTGTTACTTAGGGCCACAGAAACGTTACTCAGGGACACAGAATTGTTACTGAGGGCCACAGAACCGTTACTTAGGGCCACAGAATTGTTACTCAGGGACAGACACAGAATTGTTACGGAGGGCCACAGAATTGTTACTTAGGGCCACAGAAACGTTACTCAGGGACACAGAATTGTTACTGAGGGCCACAGAACCGTTACTTAGGGCCACAGAATTGTTACTCAGGGACAGACACAGAATTGTTACTCAGGGACACAGAATTGTTACTGAGGGCCACAGAACCGTTACTTAGGGCCACAGAAACGTTACTCAGGGACAGACACAGAATTCTTACTCAGGGACAGACACAGAATTGTTACTGAGGGACACAGAATTGTTACTGAGGGACACAGAATTGTTACTGAGGGACACAGAATTGTTACTCAGGGACACAGAATTGTTACTGAGGGACACAGAATTTTTACTGAGGGACACAGAATTGTTACTGAGGGACACAGAATTGTTACTCAGGGACAGACACAGAATTGTTACTCAGGGACAGACAGAATTGTTACTGAGGGCCACAGAAATGTTACTTAGGGCCACAGAAACGTTACTCAGGGACACAGAATTGTTACTCAGGGACAGACACAGAATTGTTACTCAGGGACAGACACAGAATTGTTACTGAGGGACACAGAATTGTTACTGAGGGACACAGAATTGTTACTGAGGGCCACAGAACTGTTACTTAGGGCCACAGAACTGTTACTTAGGGCCACAGAACTGTTACTCAGGGACACAGAATTGTTACTGAGGGCCACAGAATTGTTACTCAGGGACAGACAGAATTGTTACTGAGGGCCACAGAATTGTTACTTAGGGCCACAGAAACGTTACTCAGGGACACAGAATTGTTACTGAGGGCCACAGAACCGTTACTTAGGGCCACAGAATTGTTACTCAGGGACAGACACAGAATTGTTACTGAGGGCCACAGAATTGTTACTTAGGGCCACAGAAACGTTACTCAGGGACACAGAATTGTTACTGAGGGCCACAGAACCGTTACTTAGGGCCACAGAATTGTTACTCAGGGACAGACACAGAATTGTTACTGAGGGACACAGAATTGTTACTGAGGGCCACAGAACCGTTACTTAGGGCCACAGAATTGTTACTCAGGGACAGACACAGAATTGTTACTCAGGGACACAGAATTGTTACTGAGGGCCACAGAACCGTTACTTAGGGCCACAGAATTGTTACTCAGGGACAGACACAGAATTGTTACTCAGGGACACAGAATTGTTACTGAGGGCCACAGAACCGTTACTTAGGGCCACAGAAACGTTACTCAGGGACAGACACAGAATTCTTACTCAGGGACAGACACAGAATTGTTACTCAGGGACACAGAATTGTTACTGAGGGACACAGAATTGTTACTGAGGGACACAGAATTGTTACTCAGGGACACAGAATTGTTACTGAGGGACACAGAATTGTTACTGAGGGCCACAGAAACGTTACTCAGGGACACAGAATTGTTACTCAGGGACAGACACAGAATGGTTACTCAGGGACAGACACAGAATTGTTACTGAGGGACACAGAATTGTTACTGAGGGACACAGAATTGTTACTGAGGGACACAGAATTGTTACTGAGGGCCACAGAACTGTTACTTAGGGCCACAGAACTGTTACTTAGGGCCACAGAAACGTTACTCAGGGACACAGAATTGTTACTCAGGGACACAGAATCGTTTAATTAAAGAGTATGTCAGACAACATGCAGAGGAGTGGCAGAGGAGGCAATGTTTTAGGAGCGAGCAGACATGGCAGCAGAGGAAGGGGTCGAGGCAGCACTATTCGCAGCCAGAGGCTAGTGCTCCCGGTGTCATCCAGTACAGTGAGGAAGAGCTAACAGAGGGCGGTCAGGAACGGGGGGAGACATCCGCCTCTTCAGCAGCCAGGTGAAGAAGTAGTGGCGAGGAGAGTGGCTCGGTAGCCGGTCTAGAGACAGGTCTGTCTCCTGACCCACACGCAGCCGAGGGGGCTAGTAGTGAGGCGGAGACCCTAATTGATGATGATGAGGCTGATCGCACTTGGCAGCCTCGTCGTCATCAGGCTATTGCTTCCGCATCATCAGGAGAAGAGGGTGGCAGCTTGGCAGCGAGCAAAACAGTCGGTGGGTTGTCTCCATCGCCACACTCTGCCATGTGCCACTTTCAGGTCTCCTCACACACTGCTGGTGTGTTGAATTTTTTGACATAGGGTGCTGGCAGATTACGGGCCTCCCATAGCTGCTGCCAGGCCCCTAATCTGCCATGGGCCCCTATACCGCCTCCTCATGCTGCTGCCAAGTCCAGAGTCTGTCATGGGTCCCTGTACGGCCTCCCATTGCTGCTGTCTCCATCGCCACACTCTGCCATGTGCCACTTTCAGGTCTCCTCACACACTGCTGGTGTGTTGAATTTTTTGACATAGGGTGCTGGCAGATTACGGGCCTCCCATAGCTGCTGCCAGGCCCCTAATCTGCCATGGGCCCCTATATACCGCCTCCTCATGCTGCTGCCAGGTCCAGAGTCTGTCATGGGTCCCTGTACGGCCTCCCATTGCTGCTGTCTCCATTGCCACACTCTGCCATGTGCCACTTTCAGGTCTCCTCACACACTGCTGGTGTGTTGAATTTTTTGACATAGGGTGCTGGCAGATTACGGGCCTCCCATAGCTGCTGCCAGGCCCCTAATCTGCCATGGGCCCCTATATACCGCCTCCTCATGCTGCTGCCAGGTCCAGAGTCTGTCATGGGTCCCTGTACGGCCTCCCATTGCTGCTGTCTCCATTGCCACACTCTGCCATGTGCCACTTTCAGGTCTCCTCACACACTGCTGGTGTGTTGAATTTTTTGACATAGGGTGCTGGCAGATAACGGGCCTCCCATAGCTGCTGCCAGGCCCCTAATCTGCCATGGGCCCCTATATACCGCCTCCTCATGCTGCTGCCAGGTCCAGAGTCTGTCATGGGTCCCTGTACGGCCTCCCATTGCTGCTGTCTCCATCGCCACACTCTGCCATGTGCCACTTTCAGGTCTCCTCACACACTGCTGGTGTGTTGAATTTTTTGACATAGGGTGCTGGCAGATTACGGGCCTCCCATAGCTGCTGCCAGGCCCCTAATCTGCCATGGGCCCCTATATACCACCTCCTCATGCTGCTGCCAGGTCCAGAGTCTGTCATGGGTCCCTGTACGGCCTCCCATTGCTGCTGTCTCCATCGCCACACTCTGCCATGTGCCACTTTCAGGTCTCCTCACACACTGCTGGTGTGTTGAATTTTTTGACATAGGGTGCTGGCAGATTACGGGCCTCCCATAGCTGCTGCCAGGCCCCTAATCTGCCATGGGCTCCTATATACCGCCTCCTCATGCTGCTGCCAGGTCCAGAGTCTGTCATGGGTCCCTGTACGGCCTCCCATTGCTGCTGTCTCCATCGCCACACTCTGCCATGTGCCACTTTCAGGTCTCCTCACACACTGCTGGTGTGTTGAATTTTTTGACATAGGGTGCTGGCAGATTACGGGCCTCCTATAGCTGCTGCCAGGCCCCTAATCTGCCATGGGCCCCTATACCGCCTCCTCATGCTGCTGCCAGGTCCAGAGTCTGTCATGGGTCCCTGTACGGCCTCCCATTGCTGCTGTCTCCATCGCCACACTCTGCCATGTGCCACTTTCAGGTCTCCTCACACACTGCTGGTGTGTTCCATTTTTTGTCATAGGGTGCTGGCAGATTACGGGCCTCCCATTGCTGCTGCCAGGCCTGTAATCTGCCATGGGCTTCCGTACCGCCTGGTCACGCTGCTGCTGGGTCCACAGTGTGACATGGGTCCCTGTACCGCCTCCCATTGCTCCCACTCTGCCATGTGCCACTTTCAGGTCTCCTCACACTCCTGCTGGTTTCCATTTTGTCATAGGTTGCTGGCAGATTACAGGCCTCCCATAGGTGCTGCCAGGCCCCAAATCTGCCATGGGCCCCCGTACCGCCTCGTCACGCTGCTGCTGGGTCCACAGTGTGACATGGGTCCCTGTACCGCCTCCCATTGCTCCCACTCTGCCATGTGCCACTTTGAGGTCTCCTCACACTCCTGGTGGTTTCCATTTTGTTATAGGTTGCTGTATGGCCTCCCATTGCTGCTGCCTCCACCGCCACACTGTGGCTCCAAACACTGGTTTTGGCCCCGTGACTGGCCAAATGAGTGAAGTGTGCGGTGATTCTAAGATCGACGGCACTCATCTGCATGTCATACTGACTGACAGTATTATTTCTCTTCCCCAGCAGACTCCAAGGGCATTTAAATTAAAGGTACAGTGTTCTGCACTAATATTAAGTCTCTCTGAAGCCTAGAAACACCCTTTTTTAAGTTAAATTCACAGCGAATATATTCGACTCGAATCGAATATTGTCCACGAATTCGCCGAATCAGTCGAATCGAATTTTTTAATACTTCGCTCATCTCTAGTGGTCATGTGTTATAGTCAACAACCATTTCTCCAAAAGAAGCATCAGAAGAGATACCAATCCCATGAATATGAAAGAGATGGTCAAGCATACCACATGGTCCAAACAACTATTTCTTATTACTTTGAATTCTTTAGTCAACCTCTTCACTGCCTTCAACTACAACATTAAAACAGTGCTTTCAGATCAGTGCAACCTCAGTAAAAGCATAGGAACTGTACCCAGACCCCACACTGTGGGGAAGGCGTGTACTGTTGCTCCAAGCATTGGATTCCGCTTCTGTGCTCACCTTAGCATGTAGTGCAACAAATATAGTTAGCTGCAGGGTGCTTGTAACATAAATGTAAGATTCAGGTAGTTGAGATGTGATGTGATCAGTAGATATATGTAATCGTAGATCTAGTTTCATTCCATGTTATTACAGATAAGTGTTCAGTATTCAGTCAGAGACATATGTTTACCAATTCGCATCTGAAAGGACAGAGCATCTTCTAAGCTAGAGGTGACACCTAGATGCCAATAAAATGTTCTCACCTATGTAGCCAAAGTTTGCCACCTTCTTGAAATCTAAAAGAAGAGCTCTAGCCATTTCGCCTTCAAGAAACCGCAGGAGACCAGGAGAGGACTCCGAAATGCTTGCCATCTCTGAAATATATATACAGATCAGCGGAATCTATTTAATTTCTCATAAAAGCTAGAATATAAGTTGCAAAGAGATGAGAATACTTCCTACTGATTGGACACATTTTAGGCTACATCTACATGTAAAAGTGTATTTGTAGCCTCTGTAGAATCCCAGAGAAACACACAAACACTTATATGGCACCTGATTGTGACAGCTGAACAGTGATTGGTACTGTCGTGATCAGACTGACGCACTGGTGTCGGAAATCCTATTCCTGACCTAGTGATCCGAACCGTTTCTGGCCCAATCGAGTTTGGGCACTTCAGAACACAGAACATCCTGTGGGCTGGTACAGGAACATGCCCCAGGGTTGATTGGCCAAGGGCTAAAGTCTAGCCCACATACATATTTCAATAAATTGAGGACCCTGAGATATGTACCGGGTCATTCGTACAGAGCCGGTTTCATATGACTGGCAAATTGTGGACTTTCTTTGACTTGCTCCAGTCGCAGGATAAATCTTGGTAAAAGTTTTATTTCTGTTTTTATTCCCTTTTTATTTCCTAATGAATAGGCAATTGTGTGTCTTTTTGTATTTTTTGTATTTTCTGTAAATCTTTTTTCTTTGCTTATATTTTATGCACTGCTCACTTTCAGGATATTAACCGCTTAACGACCGCCCTATAGTACATTTACTGCTACATTTGTGCAGGATCACATATATATATATACATATATATATATATATATATATATATATATGTGGTTCTACATTTTCGGGTAGGGGGTGTGTACCCTACCCACACCGCCGGTCGCGGCCCAGATGTCAATCACCGAGTCCCAGACGGTGATTACCCACCGACCTCCGGTGATTGGCGGCGATTACCGACAGGGAGGAGTGCTGCATTGTTTACTAACTGCCCTCCTCCCTGTCTCAGTTTGGGCACACTACTCTGGATGGCTGAGCAGAGCCATCCAGAGCAGTGTGCTTACAGTGAAGCATACCCCCCCTAGTAAAACATTCCCATCACACAGTTAACCCTTTGATTGCCCCTCATGTTAGCCCATTCCTGCCCAGTGCCATCAGTACAGTGTCAGTGCTTTTTTTTTTTTTTTTTTTTTAGCACTGATCACTGTATTGGTGTTACTGGGGATGTCAGTGACAGTGAATACATTTTGGTCTAAATTTATGATGAAATTTGATTTTTTGATTTTTTTACTGGACATGTTTAATAGCAAAAGTCCAAATATTTGTTTTTTTTCTCAAAAAATTGTCGGTCTTTTTTTTTTATAGCGCAAAAAATAAAAACCACACAGGCAATCAAATACCACTGAAAGAAAGCTCAATTAGTTGGAAAAAAGGCATAAATTCCATTTGGGTACAGTGTTGCATGATCGCACAGTTGTCAAAGTAACGCAGAGCTGTAATGCAAACCGCTTCTTTAACTGCTTGCTGACCACCCTATAGCAGAAATACTGCTACAGAGTGGCATGGGTGTGAAAAATCACATATATACATGATTCACGCTCCCCTGGTTATCACGCCCCTCCCAGATAGTGTCAGATTGCCCATCAGTACGCCAGTAATCACATTTAACCCCTTGATTGCCAGGAACACGCTCATATACAATAAACCTCCAATGCTAGTATAGTGTCTGAACGGATCAATATCTTTGATCAGATAAGCACTATACCAGTGTTCACATTAGTTTAGTGTCCCCAAAAACGCAGCGTTAGCAGGATCAGCCCCTGCACCTGCCAGCACCTGCGTTTAGCCCCTACGCTTACCCCCCTTCTTCCCCAGCAAGTGCAGTGTCCGTAGGTCACTGTCACTTGATACGTTGCACACAAAACCGCAGTGTTTGCAGAATCAGGCCTGATCTCTGCTAGTACTTGCCGGTAAATTTTGATGACTCTCATATGCAACAGAGTGCCAGTATTACTGCCACTCTACCTTTTGGTGAACTGGCGAGCACCAGCGGCCCAGTACATCCTGGTCTTTTACATACCAGCACTGCAGTATCACTTGGTGACGTGGCGAGTCCCATAAGTGCAGTACAAGCTAATACAAGCTGGTGCGGTGGTGAGCACAAATATTGTCCCGCAACCACCAAGAATTCGCACAGAGGCCCGTAGAGCCCCTAGTATCCTTCCGAATGTGCTATCAAACCCTATTGGCAGCCCACAAATTCTGCAGCACCCGTACTTCCCCCATTCACTGCCCAACCCGGGAATTCAGGTGGAAACAGCAAATTTAACTCCCCTTGATTATTTGAAGCTGTTTTTCACGGAATATCTGTATGCATAGATTGTGGATCAAAGCAATTTATATGCAGAACAATTTATCGCCGCCAACCCAAATTCAAACCTTGCCAGACCATTCACGTGGAAACCCATTACGGTTTCTGAATTAAATTTTTTTTTTTGGGGGTCTAACCCTTGACATGGGCATTACTAAAAAAAATTATTTGCGGTTGTATTGGTCCACAGATCCGATTCATCATATGCCCTCTGCTGCCATGGCCAGGCATAGATATGAGAGTATAATGTGTTTTATGCATTTCAACAACAATACACTATGTCTTCCTCATGGTGACCCTGAATTTGACAGGCTCCACAAAATTTAGCCTCTTGTAAATCACCTTAACCAAAAATTTGCAGATGTCTATACTCCCCAGCAAAAAGCTGTGTTGATGTGTCCCTCATTAAGTTTTCTGGCCACCTTGCATTCAAACAATTTCTCCCCAGCAAGTGTGCCAGATATGGGGTCAAGATGTATAAGACCTGTGAGAGGGAAAAGATAGTCACGTGGAGCCCCCCAGGTGCCCAGACTACATGGGGAGATGGGAAGTAGTGGCAAGATAGTTTGGGACTTGATGTCATCCTTTTTCCATATGGGGTACCACTTATACGTGTACAATTTGTATTCAAGTGTGCTACTATTTAGACATTAGTACAATCTTGGAACTGGCGCATGTGGCACCGTATGACCTAATGTGTGCCTACCATTAGAAATGGGTGAATACAGGGCAGTATATTCTAATGGTGGGCATACCACACACTTTTTCTGGCAGAGATTACTTCTCTTTTTTTCCATTTAGCCCACAGGCTGCATACAAATAAAAAAAAAAGAACATAGCATATACACCCAACAAGGACCAGCGACGTACTGGTACATCACTGGTTTTTGAATGGTTATACCAGGATGATGCCTACAGCTGCAGGCATCACCCTGGTATCGTTTTTGTTCAGGTGGCGATTGGCTTTCATGTAAAAGCAATCCTAGTGGCTAATTAGCTGCAGGATTACTTTTACAAGTTTCGGACTTACAAGGAAAAAGAGAGTCATGTTGAGCCCCCCGGATGCCCAGACTTCATAGGTAGTTGTGGCAAGATAGTTTGGGACTTGGTGTCATCCTTTTTCCATATGGGGTAACACTTATACGTGGAAAATTTTTATTCAAGTGTGCCACTATTTAGACATTTGTACAATCTTGGAATTGGCGCATGTGGCACCATGAGACCTATTGTGTGCCCACCATTACAAGTGGGTGGATGCAGGGCAGTATATTCTAATGGTAGGCATACCACACACTTTTTCTGGCAGAGATTTCTTCTCATTTTTCCAATCAGCCCACAGGCTGCATACAAATAAAAAAAAAAGAACATAGCATATATACCCAACAAGGACCAGCAACGTACTGGTACATCAGTGGACTTTGAATGGTTATACCAGGAGGATGCCTATAGCTGTAGGCATTATCCTGGTATCGTTTTTTTTTCAGCCAGTGATCGGCTTTCATGTAAAAGGCCTTCCATGGCCTTCTCTTGCCATGAAATCTGAGAATGCAGCTGGTGTTTCTGCCAGCTGACCATAGAGTTGATTGGAGACAGGAATGGTGCCAATCATCTTTATAGTCTAAGAAATCAGAAGCTACGAGCATTTCATCACTTCACTTTCTCAGGATATAAACAGCGCCATTGGTAAATTGGGAAAACATCTGATCACACTGATCTTGGTGAGATTAGATAATGTATGGGGGCAGAGGAGATATCTAGAGTCTGATAGACCCCAGATTGCTAAAAAAAAAAATATATGACAATGCCCATTGAAGTTATAGGGGATATTTGCATTTCCTGTGATAGCATTAAAAGTGCTAAAAAAAATAAAACAATTAAGGGGACAGTGTAAAAATAACAAAAAAATCAAAATATTAAACAAAAGCAACCTCACCAAACCCCCCCCCCCCCCGTGCAAGCGTTGACCCTGTGCTGCTATGTAAACAGTGGTTGCGCCATGCATGTGAGGTATCGCTATGAACACCAGATCAAGGGCAGTAATTCTAGCACTAGAACTCCTCTGTAAATCTAAAATGGTAGCTTGTAAAGGCTTTTAAATTATTATTATACAGTATTTATAAAGTGCCAACAGTTCGCTCAGCGCTGTACATTACAATGGGAGACAGTGCATGCGACAGTACAATAACAATACAATGTGATGCACAAGGGGTTCAAGGGCCCTGCTCTTTCGAGCTTACAATCTAGGAGGGAGGGGATAGTGGTACAGGAGGAAATGGCTGTGGGGGATGGAGTGGTAGGAAGAGTGGAGGAGGTCGGCAATTAGCAGGGGGTGGGGTAGGCTTCCCTGAAGAGATGGGTTTTCAGGGAGCACCTAAAGGAGAGGAGAGTAGGTGATAGTCTGATGGATTGGGGTAGGGAGTTCCAGAGGATGGGTGATGCCCTGGAGAAGTCCTGGAGGCGGGCATGGGAGGAGGAGACCAGGGAACTAGAGAGAAGGAGGTCTTGTGAGGAGCGGAGAGTGCGTGTTGGGTGGTATTTGGATACTAGGTTGGTGATATAGTTTGGGGCAGTATGATGGACAGCTTTGTACGTCAGTGTTAGGATTTTGAATTTGATTCGTTGGGCAATTGGAAGCCAGTAGAGGGATTGGCAGAGGAGGGTGGCGGAAACGGAGAGGTTGGTAAAGTGGATGAGTCTGGCTGCCAATAAATTGTAAGATTTAAATTGTTGCCTATGGATATTAAAAATGTATGCAGTTTGTCGCCATTGCACGGGGCATGCGCCATTTTAAAGCATGTCTTGTTTGGTATCTATGTACTCGGCATAGCATCATCTTTTATATTTTACCAAATAATTAGCCAATATATTGTGTTTTTGTGCATTACAATTTAAAAAAAGGTGTATTTTTAAAAACAAATTGCGTTTGAAAAATTGCTGCGCGAGTACTATGTGACATAAAAAATTCCACCACCCACCATTTTATTCACTAGGGTGTCTGCTTTCAAAAAATATATAATGTTTGGGGGTTCAAAGTAATTTCCTAGCAAAAAATAAAGATTGGTCTTCAGATGGTTAGCAGAGTGAATGATGTGTGGCATAAACTTCTAATACTGGGTATAAATGCCCCCACTCCCAAAACGACCCCTTTTTGGAAAGTAGACATCCCAAACTGTTTGCTGAGAGGCATGTTGAGTCAATTGAAAATCTATGATTTTACCACAGGTTTTTGGAAAAAAATTGTACTTTTCAAAACTTTTTTGTTTTATAGCACCAAAAATAAAAAGCACACAGGTGATCAAATACCACCGGTGTGCCAATTGCTAGACTGCTCCCCAACCCTTAGAGTGCACCAGATTGTATGTAAGATTTGCATCTGCCTGTGTTTGGTCAGCAAGCTGGATTGTAGTGGAGTCTCCCTCTAGTGGTGGCCAAAGGTAGTGCGGGCTGTGAAAAGGTATCACAGCCAGTCTTATAAGCTCAAAGTAAGTCCCCCTCATTCCTCATTTACCCTAAGTCATGGACAGTGCATGCCTTGGTTAGTTAGTCGCCATGGGCGTGCGTTGATCCATGACAGCTTTATACAGGTCTGTCCATTCCTATGGTTCCCAGACCCTAAAGACAGGTAAAGCCTGGACCCAAATAAGGACCAGCAATGTGGAAAAGCTAGAAAGGTATGTCTTGTTATCGGACCGTTGCTGTATCCCTGTAGCAAGCATGAGATCTAATATCTCCTCAACTTGCAATACACATATTAGTGTCTGCTAATTAGTATTTGTTAAACATTAAACTATCAGGAAACTGAGATTTTTTGTTTGATGTTATTCACTTGATTGGTATTTAAACTTGGAGGTAAAACTTCCACCAGTCAGAGCTTAGTCACAGGTGGATGATCAGGTGTTATATCACACCACAGGTTGCGATATTACCACCAACTTCCACATATAGCCCTTACTCGGAGACTTCTGCCACTTTGAGGATTTTGCTACAGGTTGGTTAACATCTGAGTTGCAATGTATCTTTCTCTGGACAGGCTTACCCCATTTGCAATCCCTACTCTGTGAGTACCCAACTGGGAAATACACTAACTGATAGCAATAGCGAAAACCAGGCATAAGGGAATTGCTGGGAAGAGCTATTGACTCTGTTGGTGGCCTACAGAACAGTCAAAATTAGTGATGTTGCTTTCCTTGCATCTGAGCAGAAGTGTATTTGAACAACGTTCTCTGCATCCAATTTTAGATCTATCTTAGGAAAGCCACAAGTGGCCTGTCTGGCCGAGGCAGACTTCTCTGCAACTATGTCAGAATTTCTCAGACAACTAACAGCCTTAATTCAGCCATCACTGTCCCTAATGGCACCAGGCTTCTTCTCCACTTTCACCTTCTCCAGCTGAGTTGGAAGTGGAACTACCTCCCTTGGAAAAGATTGACATGGAAAACTTTGAAGAAGACCCTGAGGCAATGTTACAAGAGGCCGCAGATTTCCCAGCCTCTCATACACCTGACACTATGGCTTCACGCAATATGCTTTCCAAGGTAGATATGCTCACTTCTGCTGTTTACAAAAGCCTTGGTATAGTTGCACTTGATTATCCTCAGTCTCAACAGGCCCCTATGGGTACTATGAGAACTGCAAAATCTAAAAGGACATTCCCCATTCCCCCATCTTACTGTGCTTATAGAAGATGTTCATTAATTCAAAGATTCTGCAGATAGGAAGTGGAAGTGAAAGACAAACTCTTCCAATCCTTCACACAATTTGTCATTTATTCACCAAGGTGCTTGCTCCTCTTCTCACCCTCTTAAGAAGTTCAGGTGCCTAGGCACCAGGCTTCTTCTGAGGGATTTGGCTCACTCACAACTGTTTTCAAAAATTCAAAGGACTATCCCGATTCTTCAGGTTTTGGTTGGGTATTCAACTTCTAAATGCCTGCCCGCCCGCTTTCTCTGTGTCTGGAATATATAGGCCTCATCCAAGCTACATCCCAGGCAAAGGTTTTCTTTCCTTCAAACAACCTTCTGTTTCCAAGGTCTAGGGTGCTAAGGTTTATAAAGGCATCCCTCTGTGAACTTTTCTATGAGAGTCCTAGGTCTCATGTTTGCCTCATGTGAAGCTGTTCCCTTTGTTCCCAGGTTCACTCAAGGCCCCTCCAACACAACATTCTATTGGCCTGGAACAAACACTCTCCATCTCTAGACTTCCCTATACTTCTCTCCAGCCAAGTAAGGAAACCAGTAGCTTGGTGGAATATCAGTCCAGCATTGCAAATGGTCCTTTCTCTCCCTTTCATAAAAAGTGGTAACAGATGCCAGTCTCACAGTCTGGGACAGAGTGTTTCAATCTCTCACAGTATAGGGAACCTGGTCACCCAGAGAAGCAAAGCTCCCCATCAACATCTTACAGCTCAGAGCTATAAAATTGTCTCTGCACCACTGCACTCCTCCTTCTCCATCAACACCCAATCAGGATGCAATCAGACAATGCCACTGCAGTGGTCCATATAAGCCATCAGGGGGAAACCAGGAGCAAGGTGGCCTTGAGAAAAGTAAGTCTTATCTCCTGTATGGAAAAGCAATGCCCAGAAATCTCTGCTGTTCACATCCTAGGAGTGGATAATTAGAAGGTGGCATTGCTGTAATTCCCTGGACCAAGTGGAATGGCCCCTCTATTCCGACATCTTCAGATGAGGCCCCCATTACACCACTCTTTGCTTCTCTGGGGTCTCAGTTTAGTCCTTTCTGCCCTGCATAAAGGTGATCTAGCCTTCGTAATGGCCTTTTTGGTAGCTATCATGTTTGTCAGACATGTCTCTGAATGAGGAGCTTTTCCTAATCCTTCCAAGGGATAAATTAGTCTTACCCCTAAAGCCCTTGTTTCTCCCAAAGGTGGTATTAACCTTCCAACTTAATGAAGACATTGTTCTGTCTGTGCCCTGTTCCTAAGCATTCCAAGGAAATTGCTCTCCATTGTTTGGACATGGTCAGGGCTGTCCAAGTGTACCTGAAAATCACAGCCTCTATACAAGAAACAGACTTTCCTTTTGTTCTGCCAACAGGGTCTCATAAAAAAGACACTGTCAGGAATGGACTAGCCAGCAATGGTGGGACTCACCTGCCTTTTGATCTGCAGTACCAGGGCTGGCCAGCGGATGCTCCCAGCAATCAGAGACTCAACTTTGCAGCCAGCTAACACCTGGAACTGATTATGCTGGGGTATTTAAGGGATGGCCAGACTTGCAGACTCTGCCTTGGTGTTGTGTTTCTCTTGGGCCCTGTATCCTGTTCCTGCTCTCTGTTCCTGTCTGATTCTCTGCTACCTGTTCTGATCCCTGGCTTGTCTGACCATCCCTCTGCCTGACCCTCTGTACTACGCTGCCTGCTACCTGTTCTGATCCCTGGCTTGTGACCCTGACCATCCCTCTGCCTGACCCTCTGTACTACGCTGCTAGCTACCTGCTGAACCTGGCCTGTGACCCCGACCAATCTCCGCTTACTCCCCCTGTACCTACCTGCCCAATTGATATTGACCCGGCCTGCCTGACGACGCTTGCTTGTATGTACTGTTATCTGTGGGTGGTTGGTTTGGTTTGTTTGCACTGTATTATGTTTAGTATTGCACTGCGTTTATGTTTGTATTGTTAGTGTTAATAAATTATATTGTTTATCACATATCTGAAGTCTGCGTTTCCCTGCGTCAGTCACACACCTCTGGTCACACCTGGGAGCCCTGACATTACACCAAGGCCAATCCTGACCAGAAGTGGCTGCACAGGGAAGCCATCTTGGCTTGTTGCTGGGAAGGATGGATCTGGATGAGGTTGTGTATTTATATCTGCTAGTGTTTGATGACAGAGAATATGCTTATCAAACTCTGAAGGAGTGTCCCCGGGATTAACTACTAGAATGTATACGGCTCGCTCATGTTCTAGTAGATCAGGGCACAGAGTTCTCTGAGGTGCAGCCATTGATTGAGGTTTGTGCTGAGTTGGTTTCATCTGGTTCCCCCGAATGCAGGGATGAATTTTTGCCACCATTTAGTGCAGACCAGGTAGAATCCCTGGTGTGGTTATTAGAGGATGATGTGGGTTACTTTCTGGAGCGTTATTCCACATGTTCACCACAGACACTAAGAGATTGTATAAACGCAGTGCAGTCATTGACCAGACAGGCTTTGTGTAAGCTCAGCTTTGTTCAACCCATACTGCAGACATGGACAGACTTGTTGCACCCAGCCTCAGTCAGCTTACAAAAACCCAGTCCTGCTTCTAACTCTACTCCTGTATTCCCACCAGCTCCTCCAGTTACAGCCCAGTATACTTGGCTATCTACCGCATGTCAGTACCCTGTTCCCACTCGCTGCACCTATCCTGCCTTTAACCCTGTAAAAAAGCCCTCTGTAGCAACTGCTCCCTCTCCTGTTCCATCCTCCAGTTTTTCTCTGTCTCCAGCTGCTCCATTCGTTTGCAGACCTGCGTTTACTTGCAGTGCTCCAGTAGTTAAAACCAGAAAAAAGCGAAAATTCTTTCCAACCAATACCATCCTGCCAGTATCCAAACCGGTGAACCTGCCTTCCGTGACTCAGCCTGAAGCCTCTACTCAGCCGGAAGCCTCTACTCAGCCTGAAGCCTCTACTCAGCCTGAAGCCTCTCTTCAGCCTGAAGCCTCTCTTCAGCCGGATGCCTCTCTTCAGCCGGATGCCTCTCTTCAGCCGGATGCCTCTCTTCAGCCGGATGCCTCTCTTCAGCCCGATGCCTCTCTTCAGCCCGATGCCTCTCTTCAGCCGGATGCCTCTCTTCAGCCCAATGCCTCTCTTCAGCCCGATGCCTCTCTTCAGCCCGATGCCTCTACTCAGCCCGAAGCCTCTACTCGGCCTGATGCCTGCATTCAGCCTGATGCCGCTACTCAGCATGATGAACTGATCCAGCCCGACGATCCTATTAGCCCAGTTGACTCGATGCCCGCTGTTGATCCAGATGATCCGGTACCTGATCCAGTGCCCGCTGTCGTGCCAATTGACTCAGAGCCCGCTGTCATACCTGGTGACCCGGTGCCCACTGCCTTGCCAGATGACGTGGTGCCCGCTGGCAAGCCAAATGACCTGATGCCTGGTGACCCAGTGCCCGCTGTCATACCTGGTGACCCGATGCCCGCTGTCGAGCCAGACAATCCGATACCTGATGACCCGGTGCCCACTGTCGTGCCTGTTGACTCGGAGCCCACTGTCTTGCCAGACGACTCGGTGCCCGCAGTCTTGCCAGACGACTCGGTGCCCGCAGTCTTGCCAGACGACTCGGTGCCCGCAGTCTTGCCAGACGACTCGGTGCCCGCAGTCTTGCCAGACGACTTGGTGCCCGCAGTCTTGCCAGACGACTCGGTGCCTGCAGTCTTGCCAGACGACTCGATGCCCGCTGTTCCGCCAGACGACTCGGTGCCCGCAGTCTTGCCAGACGACTCGGTGCCCGCAGTCTTGCCAGACGACTCGGTGCCCGCAGTCTTGCCAGACGACTCGGTGCCCGCAGTCTTGCCAGACGACTCGGTGCCCGCAGTCTTGCCAGACGACTCGATGCCCGCTGTTCCGCCAGTTGACTCGATGCCCGCTGTTCCGCCAGTTGACTCGATGCCCGCTGTTCCGCCAGTTGACTCGATGCCCGCAGTCTTGCCAGACGACTCGGTGCCCGCAGTCTTGCCAGACGACTCGGAGCCCGCAGTCTTGCCAGACGACTCGGTGCCCGCAGTCTTGCCAGACGACTCGATGCCCGCTGTTCCGCCAGACGACTCGGTGCCCGCAGTCTTGCCAGACGACTCGGTGCCCGCAGTCTTGCCAGACGACTCGGTGCCCGCAGTCTTGCCAGACGACTCGGTGCCCGCAGTCTTGCCAGACGACTCGATGCCCGCTGTTCCGCCAGTTGACTCGATGCCCGCAGTCCCGCCAGTTGACTCGATGCCCGCTGTTCCGCCAGTTGACTCGATGCCCGCAGTCTTGCCAGACGACTCGGTGCCCGCAGTCTTGCCAGACGACTCGGTGCCCGCAGTCTTGCCAGACGACTCGGTGCCCGCAGTCTTGCCAGACGCCTCGGTGCCCGCAGTCTTGCCAGACGACTCGGTGCCCACTGTCGTGCCTGGTGACTCGGTGCCCGCCGCTTCGTCTGGGGGCCCGAGACCTGTCGCTCCACCTGGGGGTCCGGCGCCCGCCGCTCCGCCTGAGGGCTCGAGACCTGTCGCTCCGCCTGGGGGCCCGAGACCTGTCGCTCCGCCTGGGGGTCCGAGACCTGTCGCTCCACCTGGGGGTCCGGCGCCCGCCGCTCCGCCTGAGGGCCCGAGACCTGTCGCTCCACCTGGGGGTCCGGCGCCCGCCGCTCCGCCTGAGGGCCCGAGACCTGTCGCTCCGCCTGGGGGCCCGAGACCTGTCGCTCCACCTGGGGGTCCGGCGCCCGCCGCTCCGCCTGAGGGCCCGAGACCTGTCGCTCCACTTGGGGGTCCGGCGCCCGCCGCTCCGCCTGGGGGCCCGAGACCTGTCGCTCCATCTGGGGGTCCGGCGCCCGCCGCTCCGCCTGAGGGCCCGAGACCTGTCGCTCCGCCTGGGGGCCCGAGACCTGTCACTCCATCTGGGGGTCCGGCGCCCGCCGCTCCGCCTGAGGGCCCAAGACCTGTCGCTCCGCCTGGGGGCCCGATGCCTGTTGCCCCTCCTGGGGGCCCGATGCCTGTCGCCCCTCCTGGGGGCCCGATGCCTGTCGCCCCTCCTGGGGGCCCGATGCCTGACGCCCCTCCTGGGGGCCCGATGCCTGTCGCCCCGCCTGGGGGCCCGATGCCTGTCGCCCCGCCTGGGGGCCCGATGCCTGTCGCCCCTCCTGGGGGCCCGATGCCTGTCGCCCCGCCTGGGGGCCCGATGCCTGTCGCCCCGCCTGGGGGCCCGATGCCTGTCGCCCCGCCAGGGGGCCCGATGCCTGTCGCCCCGCCCGGGGGCCCGAAACCTGTCGCCCCGCCCGGGGGCCCGACGCCTGTTGCCCCGTCCGGGGGCCCGACGCCTGCCGCCCCGCCCGGGGGCCCGACGCCTGCCGCTCCGCCCGGGGGCCCGCTGCCTGCCGCTCCGCCCGGGGGCCCGGTGCCTGCCGCTCCGCCCGGGGGCCCGGTGCCTGCCGCCCCGCCCGGGGGCCCGGTGCCTGCCGCTCCGCCTGGTGGCCCGCTGCCTGCTGCTTCGCCTGGTAATCCGATGTGCCTCTGCCCGGAGTCCTGCCCGATGTGCCTCTGCCCGGAGTCCTGCCCGATGTGCCTCTGCCCGGAGTCCAGCCCGATGTGCCTCTGCCCGGAGTCCTGCCCGATGTGCCTCTGCCCGGAGTCCTGCCCGATGTGCCTCTGCCCGGAGTCCTGCCCGATGTGCCTCTGCCCGGAGTCCTGCCCGATGTGCCTCTGCCCGGAGTCCTGCCCGATGTGCCTCTGCCCGGAGTCCAGCCTGATGTGCCTCTGCCCGGAGTCCAGCCCGATGTGCCTCTGCCCGGAGTCCAGCCCGATGTGCCTCTGCCCGGAGTCTAGCCCGATGTGCCTCTGCCCGGAGTCCAGCCCGGTGTGCCTCTGCCCGGAGTCCTGCCCGGTGTGCCTTTGCCCAATGTGCCTCTGCCCGGTGTGCCCCTGCCCGGTGTGCCGCTGCCCGGAGTCCTGCCCGGTGTGCCAGTCTTTGATATCCCGCCAGTTACCAGACCCGGGCGGTGGAACATTTTGCCCAGCTAGGACTGTTTGGAGCGTCCTGAGGCCGCTCCTTGAGGGGGGGGGTACTGTCAGGAATGGACTAGCCAGCAATGGTGGGACTCACCTGCCTTTTGATCTGCAGTACCAGGGCTGGCCAGCGGATGCTCCCAGCAATCAGAGACTCAACTTTGCAGCCAGCTAACACCTGGAACTGATTATGCTGAGGTATTTAAGGGATGGCCAGACTTGCAGACTCTGCCTTGGTGTTGTGTTTCTCTTGGGCCCTGTATCCTGTTCCTGCTCTCTGTTCCTGTCTGATTCTCTGCTACCTGTTCTGATCCCTGGCTTGTCTGACCATCCCTCTGCCTGACCCTCTGTACTACGCTGCCTGCTACCTGTTCTGATCCCTGGCTTGTGACCCTGACCATCCCTCTGCCTGACCCTCTGTACTACGCTGCTAGCTACCTGCTGAACCTGGCCTGTGACCCCGACCAATCTCCGCTTACTCCCCCTGTACCTACCTGCCCAATTGATATTGACCCGGCCTGCCTGACGACGCTTGCTTGTATGTACTGTTATCTGTGGGTGGTTGGTTTGGTTTGTTTGCACTGTATTATGTTTAGTATTGCACTGCGTTTATGTTTGTATTGTTAGTGTTAATAAATTATATTGTTTATCACATATCTGAAGTCTGCGTTTCCCTGCGTCAGTCACACACCTCTGGTCACACCTGGGAGCCCTGACAGACACCTTGCCTCCAAATCCAGTATTGCCAGATGGAGAAGACAATTCATTGTAAGAATCTATACTCTGAAAGCTGTGGTACCTCCAGTACACTGATGTGCTCACTATACCAGATTGGTGGGGGTTTCCTGGGTATTCTGTAATCAAGCACCTGTTGCTGAGTTTTTTAAGGCTGTCAACTGGTCTTCAGTTCATATATTATCCAGGTTTTACCAGGCGGATGTCCAGGCCTCTGTGGATGCAGCTTTTGGTTACAAGGTTCTTTCAGCGGCACTTTGAGTTGCGTCTTTGACTTCTTTCTGTTTCATGGGCCCACATTGGCATGGTTTTGTTCCCCTTGTTTTTGCCCACCCTTCTGATGCATTGCTACGGAATGTCCCAGAGTCTATAAATATCCAATAATCAAAAGAAAGCATTTCATTGGAGGGAGTACACATATACTGATTACAGTGCCCAAACCATTATACTATGGTAGGTGTCACCACAAAATTCAATACGCTATATTGTATGAAGAAAGAACTGTGTAGAAACTACACCAGCTTGGGGCTACCAAATAATTTTTTTGAAAAATTATAAAAATATATATTTTTATTATAACTAGATTATATTAAGGATTAAAAACAAGCACCAACCCCTCTTTTTCCTGGGGCTGTCTGCAGTGAAGGCGGATGCTCCAGACCAGTACCATGGTGGCTCTTAGACCTCTCATAAAGCCCAAGATTGTCAAGACATGGAGAAAGAACTTAATCCGCCACCAGTCACACCGTTATGTTAAAATTAAGCCATACTGGTGCAAGCCTAGAGGTATTGACAAGGGTCAGATCCTGATGCCCAACATCAGTTACAGTAACAACAAGAAAACCAAACACATGCTGCCCACTGGCTTCAAGAAGTTCCTTGTAAACAACGTAAAGGAACTCATGTTCTAATGATTAGCAACAAGTCATTCTGCACTGAAATTGCTCATAACATCTCCTCTAAGAACCACAAAGCCATTGTGGAAAGAGTAGCCCAGCTTGCCATCAAATTGACAAATCCCAGTGGAAGACTGTTCAGTGAGAAAAAATAACCCTTTTAACTTTGTTAAATACAAGGAAAAGTAAAAACAAGCACCAACTCCCCATCAACCTCCCTTCCCCTATCTCCACAAATCCCCATCAATGTTTATTTGCCTGTACATTCTGTATCATGGAGCCCAGTTCAGAACACAGGTCTCATGGAGTGGAGTGGGGATTTTCTAATTGTTAGCGGGCCAAAATTGATGTTTGCTTCTGACTGCAGTGATGAGAAAGCAGGATGGAAAATGTTTCTCGAATGAAGTTCCACCCGTGATTTTGGTTTTTGCTGGGGAAATTATTGTACATTCATTTCGAAATTGAATGTTAAAAGCAAATGGAATTTTGAAGTTCTTTTGAATGATATACACCAAGTCATTGAATGTACTGACAATTTTCGTGTGAATTTTCACGCAAATGTTTGACAATCTTCTAGTGTATGGCTAGCTGAATAGATGTATTTTACATTTTATTTTTTAATTGACTGTAGGAGAAGGTAGTTGATTTTATTTGGAAAATATAACTATATGATATACATTGTATGTGGACTCTCTATTGGGTGTACTTTACTCCAAGATATGGGTTTTGCAGGTGAGTCAAAATTCCTTTTTTTCAATATTTTTGGGAAAAATAAGTAGATCAAAACTAGAGAAACTAAAATATGTTTATTCATTTTTAAAAAATCTGTTTTTTTTAACTCTAGGTATTAGAGTCTAATGAAAAGTCTGAAATCATCACCCTTACCATCTTAAATACGGGTCATTTCCTCATCTGTCAAGGACATACATTACTGGTAAGACAGATCAGTACAGGGATAGCTGTGTGTCTTTCTTCTGTGTTTGCTTTCCAGCACAGGCATCCTTCATTATGACATCCACCAAGGTGACTTTCAAATGACCTAACCTGTTTTTTCCTTTGCTCAGATATGTTGCTGGTGTGCTGAAATGCTATGAATGCTCCTTAATACATACTATACATTAATTGCTCTAAAGTTGACTAAAAATATTGATCTTGTCACTGTTTTGTCAGCAAGCACACATTGTATTTAAAAATATTAGACATAACTTTAAATACATTATTTAAGACATTTTGTTATAACTCAATTTAATAGAATACTTTGTTTTCACTTTCAATAAGTTTTTATTGAAATCATTTTGCAAAAGATACAATGGTTATCATTATTACATATGCTGATGGAAAAACAAAGTCAATGACTCATGAATCTATAGAATACTTTTTTTCTTTTTGTTTATGTATTTAGATAGGGGATTTGTGCATTGAATCATACTGGCTAATCAGAGAGGAAGTGTTGAATTATTTATTACCACAATTAATTGTAGCACCTTAAAAAGGGAAAGAAGGCATTGCTCTAACTGGTATTTACATATGTTGTGACAAACCAAATGCTACATCTATAGCAATAACTGATTCAAGTGACACCTCTCCATTTTGGATCTGGGAGCAAAATAGCCAATGACACCATGTCACATTACTACTAGTACATACACTATATTGCTAGAAGTATTGGGATACCCCTCCAAATCATTGGATTCAGGTGTTTTCAATCACCTCCATGGCCACAGGTGTATAAAATCAAGCACCTAGGCATGCAGACTGCTTCTACAAAAATTTGTGAAAGAATGGGTCGCTCTCGGGAGCTCATCGAATTCAAGCGAGGTACCATGATAGGTTGCGACCTGTGCAATAAGTCCATCTGTGAAATTTCCTTGCCACTAAATATTCCACGGAAGTGGAAGCAACTGGGAACAACAGAAACTCAGCCACGAAGTGGTAGGCCACGTAAAATGACAGAGTGAGGTCAGCAAATGCTGAAGCACACAGTGCACAAAAGTTCGATAACTGTCCACAGAGTCAATAGCTAAAGCTAAAGACCTCCAAGCTTCATGTGGCCATCATATTAGCACAACAACAGTGCGTAGAAAGCTTCATGGAATTGGTTTCCAAGGTCAAGCAGCTGCATCCAAGCCTTACATTACCAAGTGCAATGCAAAGCATCGGATGCAATGGTGTAGAGCAGTGGAGACGTGTTCTCTGGAGTGACGAATCACACTTCTCTGTCTGCCAATCCGATGGATGTTTCTGGGTTTGGCGGTTGCCAGGAGAACGGTACTTGCCGGACTGCATTGTGCAAAGTGTAAAGTTTGGTGCAGGGGAGATTATGATGCAGGGGAGGTTATTTTTCAGTGGTTGGGCATGGCCCCTTAGTTCCAGTAAAGGGAACCCTTAAGGCATCAGCATACCAAGACATTTAATGCTCCTAACTTTATGGGAACAGTTTGGGGATGGCCCCATCCTATTCCAACATGACTGCGCACCAGTGCACAAAGCAAGGTCCATAAAGACATAGATGAGCGAGTTTAGGGTGGAGGAACTTGAATGGTCTGCACAGAGTCCTGATCTCTCTGCGAGCCAGGACTTCTCGTCTCGCATCAGTGCCTGACCTCACAAATGCACTTCTGGAAGAATGGTCAAACATTCCCAAAGACACTCCTAAACATTGTGAACAGCCTTCCGAGAAGAGTTGAAGCTGTTATAGCTGCAAAGGGTGGGCTAACTCAATATTGAACCATACGGATTAAGAGTAGGATGCAATTAAAGTTCACGTGCTTATAAAGGGAGACGTCCCAATACTTTGGCAATATAGTGAATATTCATACCTACATTTTGTAACAGTTCAGTGCCTAGCTGAAGAAATTACAAAGCAGATGGACCTATTTTTTATGATAAGATGTTATCCATAGTATTAAAGCACAGAAGCTCACCAGCATGGCGTGTTAGCTTGACATATTTATTTAAATAGAACTATGGTGCCTTTCACATGGGGCGGACCCATCTGTGGATCCGCTTGCTTAGTGGGGGATCTGTCTTTGAGCAAGCGGATGACAGGACTGTGTCCATTCTACATGTGCAGAGCGGACACAGACACAGCTTGCTGTCCTCTATGGGCGGTCGGATGGAAACGGACCGCCTGTCAGTTTCCATCCGACTTCCATCCGATGTGATCCAACAGACGGAAGAGTATCTGTCTCTTTTTGGTGAATTGTATTGGATGTCGGTGGGTGTACACCCACTGCTCCATAGAGGAGAATGGAGGTTCCAATCGGGTCTGCCTGAAAAACGGGCAGTTGGACCTGATCGGAACGTGCATGTGAAAGAGGCCTATGGCTAAAAAAATGTGTGCTTCAGCATGCAATTACTGCATCCACACTTAGTTCTCTCTTAGTTCCCCTGTAAAGTCCAAAGATATGTTAAGCTTGCCAGAGAAATCCACCTAATGCAACTTCTGATGGTGTAGCAATGATGATGCATTGGTTCCGAACTCACAGCAGCATTGCCACTCTCCTGTAGGCTGTGCCTGTTTACACTACACTGAGATGATAAGACATTGCAGGGGGTGTGGCTATCAGCATTTTCACTTCAGGCTCACAAGCCTGGAGCTTGGCAGACAGCACCTAATCACAGATTGTCCTACCCACTGCTTTCTGAATTGACAGTACTGCCTTTGTTGCTAAAATAAAGATGCTGCTGTGAGCTGCAGTGTCTGGGAGGGGTGAGTATGTGAAGCGCAAATAAAGGAGGCTTTGTCTAAGTCAGGAAAAGTAAGGGAGGTTTTTTGCTTATGATACTTGTGCATCACATAGTAACTGATTTTGCCATTTGTTTAGACTGCCATACAGTAGCTTTTAATTGTGCTATAAGAAAACAATCTTCAAACAAGCAATATAATCACTTTACATGTACACATGCGACCCCAGGAGGGACGTGTCAAGTGAAAAATTTGCAACACGAGTATTCCACAGGTAAAAGAGTTGTGTTCCACTCCAGCCCAACAGTGGCACTTGTTATGTCCATGGCTAATGTTTTTTGAGAAGTGTGCCTCTTTGTTAGAGGCTCTGATACAGAGGGCATGGCCCTCAATGCACATTAGTGGTGGTGCTGGAATAGTATAGCGTTTTTTTTTTTTTCATAAACGGATTAAGATTAACACATCATTTAGGAATGCTTTGGTTTTTTGTATTTTATTCAGCCCATGTTATTTCTTGACAATAGCATGGGCTACAGAAGGGAATTGGTGGTAAGATTACTTGTCCTGAGTTTGTTTTTTTGCTTGCCAAGAGAGTGCTGAGTGAAAATGACAAATGAAATGTGTAGGGATGTTCTGCCCTCTATTGTCTGAATTTGTAAATATTGTATATGTACACTTCCTGCACCTGGGTTGTGCGCTTAGAAACCCCAGAAGGAGAGAGACAGAGAAAGTCTCAACCCTATCCATGCTACTATATCCAGGATCAGAAGAGACTATTATAAACTACTAGGGTGGAACTAAAATACAGAATAGATAGGGTGACACAGAGCTCCAATGCCACAGCACAGTTCCTGCCGGTGAGAAACTCCATTCCAGGCTAGATGGACAACAGTTGGATGCTTTTCCCATGACTGCAAATCTTGTCTTCAGGTCTCCAACACAAAGGCAGACACCGCATCATCCTTAGGGGCCCCTGCAAGTGGACTTTTTGTGCAACATTCTTCTGGAGTTATCTCTATTAATAACTATGTATACCTGGGTATATGTGCACTGTTCCACCAAACCCCCCCCCCCCTCACAAAGAGGGCTACCTTCGGAGGCACTGCTGAGATCACTGTGGGATTAACAGTACTATGGGGGGACAATATAATCCAGAGCAGTGTCTTCAATTAGCTCATAAAGGGTGTAACCGGATTCTGGATGCATTCATAGACATGCCCTGTACTTTCCTACCAAATAATGTAAAAAAAGAACCTGTATCTTCTATCTATTATCACATGATGAATAATGGTAGCGAAAACCCTAGCGACAGTGCAAGTGATACATTAGAACAGGGTTTCTCAACCATGGTTCCTCTAGAGCAGGGGTGGGCAAAATGCGGTTCTCCAGCTGTGCAGGACTACAAGTTCCATCATGCCTCTGCAAGTCATAGCTGTAACTGGTCTTTGCAATGCCTCATGGGAAATGTAGTTCCACAACAGCTAGAGAGCCGCAGATTGCCCACCACTGCTCTAGAGGCTGCTAAGGGTTCCTTGAGCAATCAGTAATTTCTGCCTTTCAGATAAGTTCTCACTGACACAATTGGTATTTTTAGCTATCTGTAAGAGGGTAATTCTTCCCAATTACCTCAGTCAAGGAGCTCTCTTCCATTTGACCATCACACTAATGAGTTGTAGACATAGTACATTTTTAGCAGGAGTTCCTTAGGACTGAAAAGTGTTTTCAAGAGTTCCTCTGTGTTGAAAGAGTTGAGAAAAGTCGCTTTAGATAAGCTGAATGAAATGTTAGTAAAGGAATTACAGGAAGTTAAAAGTGTTGTCTTGTGCCACAAGGAAAATAATGTTTCAAAGTCTGGAAAGAGCACACTCCCCAATGTCTAAGAGAGTGGACCTGTTCAGAAGAAAGCAAGTGACAGCAGTCACTGAAAAGTCTGCAATCCCACAACTCCTAAGAACTTCCTCTGTACTAAAGGGTATGTGGATTGGCTCTTTGGAAGAATGGGTCTCTCTTTACGCAGATGGTATGTTACTTTATCTCTCTGACCCCCAATGCACAATATCTGCTGTGCTGCAGCTTATTTAGAGTTTTGGGACTTTTTCTGGATTTAAGGTTAATTGGTCTAAGTCAGCAATGCTCTCTGTGGATCTGACCAACCTCTTCCTCCAGATTGCCCTTTACAGGTCACAATATTGTTTAAATATTTAGAAATTATAGTACAGTTACCTCTGTCTACATACAGTTGCAAGAAAAAGTATGTGAACCCCTTGGGATTATGTGGAGTTTTGCATGAATTGGGCATAAAATGTGCTCTGAACGTCATCTAAGTTACAACAATAGAAGAACACAGTCTGCTGAACATAATACTACACAAACATTAGATGTTGCCATGGTTTAATTGCACATAACATGTAAACATTCACAGTGCAGGGAGGAAAAAGTATGTGAACCTTTGGACTTAATAACTGGTTGACCCTTCTTTGGCAGCAATAACCTCAACCAAACATTTCCTGTAGTTGCAGATCAGACCTGCACAACGATCTGGAGTAATTTTGGACCACTCCTCTTCACAAAACTGTTTCAGTGTAGCAATATTCTTGGGATGTCTGGTGTGAATTGCTCTCTTAAGGTCATGCCACAGCATTTCAATCGGGTTGAGGTCAGGACTCTGACTGGGCCACTCCAGAAGGCGTATTCTGTGCTGTTGCAGCCATTGTTTTGTTGAATTACTTGTATGCTTTGGGTCATTGTCCTGTTGCATCACCTATCCTCTGCGGAGCTTCAGTTGGCGGACAGATGGTCGTATGTTTTCCTGCAAAATGTCTTGATAAACTCTGGAATTCATTTTCCCATCAATGATAACAATCCGTCCAGGCCCTGAGGCAGCAAAGCAGCCCAAAACCATGATGCTCCCTCCGCCATGTTTTACAGTGGGGATGAGGTTTTGATGTTGGTGTGCTGTGCCTTTTTTTCTCCATACATAGTGTTGTGTGTTCTTCCCAGACAACTCAATCTTGGTTTCATCTGTCCACAGTATATTTTGCCAGTAGTGCTGTGGAACATCCAGGTGCTCTTTTGCAAACTTCAAACGTGCTGCAATATTCTTTTTGGACAGCAATGGCTTCCTCCGTGGTGTCCTCCCATGTACTCCATTCTTGTTTAATGTTTTCCTTATTGTAGATGTGTCAACAAAAATGTTAGCATGTGCCAGAGATTTCTGTAGGTCTTTAGCTGACACTCTGGGATTCTTCTTTACCTCATGCAGCATTCTGCGCTGTGCTCTTGCAGTCATTTTTACAGGACGACCACGCCTAGGGAGAGTAGCAACAGTGCTAAACTTTCTCCATTTGTAGACAGTCTGTCTTACCGTGGACACATGAACATCAAGGCTTTTGGAGATACTTTTGTAACCCTTTCCAGCTTCATGCAAGTCAACAATTTTTGATCGTAGGTCTTCTGAGAGCTCTTTTCTGCGAGGCATGGTTCACATCAGACAGTGCTTCTTGAAACCAGTAAACCCAAAACAGGTGTGTGTTTTTTAAGGGCAGAACAGCTGTCAGCAACACATCCAATATCATCACACTGATTGGAGTCAAGGTTGGCTCACTCCTGGCTCCAATTAGCTCTGGGAGAAGTCAAAAAAGCTAGGGCGTCACATACTTTTTCCTCCCTGCACTGTGAATGTTTACATGTTATGTGCAATTAAACCATGGCAACATCTAATGTTTGTGTAGTATTATGTTCAGCAGACTGTGTTCTTCTATTGTTGTGACTTAGATGACGTTCAGAGCACATTTTATGCCCAATTCATGTAAAACTCCACATAATCCCAAGGGGTTCACATACTTTTTCTTGCAACTTTATATTGCTAATATCTCCTTCCATGTATAGCTTTATTTAAAACCAAAATTGTCAGTTGGGAAAAACTTCCCCTGACCTTACTGGGGAGAAAAAATTTGGTTCAAAATGTTGTTTTTTCCCAAATTTCTATACATCGTCCAATAGTCCAGTATATATCCCTAAATGGATTTTCAAGGAAGTGGAACTTATTTTTTCCTCATACCAACTTTGCAGGGGGGTTTAATATTACCAAATTTGCATTTATATTATTGTGCCTCCCAACTTGTGTATGTAAATTGGTAGTTTTTCCCTCAATTAAATAATGTAGCAGCCCTTGTTTCTTCATATAAAACACTGACTAACCTCATCCACTTTACTGACGGTGTAGACATGCTCAATGTTTTGTTGAAAATATATGGACAGTGTCTAACCCTGATGCCTTACTCCTCACAGTCTATCTCACCCAATCAACCGATTTGGTTCAGTCCTACCTTTCCTCTCTTCTTTATGTTGTCTGACACCTGTCTCCTGGCACAGAAACATATGAAATATATCCATCAGTTATGTGAAATCCTGACAGTTTGTCAGATGACCCCCAAACACTGAATTCAAGCCACAGTACACTGAAGACAGTGAAGCATGGTTGCGCAAGCATCATGATATGGGGATGTTTCTCATACTACGGTGTTGGGCCTATTTATCGCATACCAGGGATCATGGATCAGTTTGAATACATCAGAATACTTAAAGAGGTCATGCTGCCTTATGCTGAAGAGGAAATGCCCTTGAAATGGGTGTTCCAACAAGAGAACAACCCCAAACACACCAGTAAACGTGCAACATCTTGGTTCCAGACCAACAAGATTGACGTTATGGAGTGGCCAGCCCAATCCCTGGATCTTAGTCCAATAGAAAACTTGTGGGGTGACATCAAAAATGCAGTTTCTGAGGCAAAACCAAGAAATAGAGAAGAACTGTGGAATGTAGTCCAATCATCCTGGGCTGGAATACCTGTTCACAGGTGCCAGAAGTTGGTTGACTCCATGCAACACAGATGTACAGCAGTTCTCAGAAACAGTGCTTATGCAACTAAAAATTAAGTGATTCAAAGGAAAGCAAAATCTTCAAACATTTTTCAGTTTATATAGTGAATGTTTGAGTTTGTAAAGAAGAATACAAACACTGCTATTTTTTTGAACTGTCTAATAATCACTTTTCTTCAATTTTTTTAAAGGCACAAATCAAATTTGATAGTTTTTCCTTCATGTTTTGATTTGGAATAGAATGTGTAGTGTTTCCAAAGCATTTGTGTGTATGGAAATAAAAACTATTAGAAGGATTTTGAGCTTTATTCACCTTTTTCAACACACTGCTATTATTTTGAACACAACTGTATATGTTATAGGATCTATTATACACCACTCTGGACCAAAGCATCCGGGAGCTTTGGTCTATAAGCTCTGGAATTGTGATAAAATTTGCCCTTTTTGGTCCAAAGTAACTCACTTTATCGCTACGCACTTTGACCTTACTAACGTATGTAATCTGAAGGGGTGTATACTGAGAGTGTTGGCAGACAGATTTGGGTGCATATCAGAAACAGTTCTTGCAATTTTTACTATTCTATGCTAGGGAAACCATGGTGTTACAATAGATCCACTTGGAAGTCATTCATATTAATTTGTGGAAGAATCTGATTGATCAGGTCTTACCACTTTATAAGCTGACCTATGAAACTAGGGAATACCCCACAAATTTAATAAAATCTGGAGCCAACGAAGGGAACTGTTTGATACTTGTGAGTTACCTGGGACCTAATGTGCTGTTTCTACTTACTTTATAACTCCTTGTTTGATCAGGCCATATGTATATGGCATACCTTTTTATTCTGCAGAAAATGTATGCACTTTTCTTATGTATCACTATATGCCAGTTTTAATTAATACCCCCTGGACTACCAGATGTAGGTGTTTTTGTTTGGTTTCAGTTTTCCTTTTCTTTGTAAGATTTTAAGCAACAAGGGAATTTGCACTACAGCATACAAATTTGGTACTGTCCATGTGACAATGGTTGTTATTATACTCCTATGTATAAATTGCCCCCATGATGGAGGTGATTGTTCACTTTTTGATTGCTCAGATATGTACTCAGTTTTACTTGTATGCTGTATTTACTTTGTTCAAACTGTTCAATGAAAACGTAGTATAAAAAAAAAAAAAAAGAAAAGTCTGCAGTCCCCAGCTGTGGAATTAACCCCTTCATGCCAAAGGGTAAAACAAATCTTAAACACCTAAGCACAATCTTGCATGTTGGTGGCGGCGACCGTGCGATCGTGACATATTGTTGGCAGCGTACGTGGGATAATTGCATTAAGAGCTTCAGTGCAGTGTTAAAAATTGGCTCTGCACTGAAGGATTGTAACCTTTGTGGAAACAGTCCTTAGAAACAAGTGGTGCATATTTTATTTTATATATATATATATATATATATATATATGTATAGAGAGACACATAGCAATAGCTCCTTCCTTTTCCTACTTTTCTCTTCTACCTTTGATTGCAATTATGCCTGGTGTAGCAGATTACGAGAAAATGAGCAAAGGTGATTTGAAAGCTGAATGTGCCTCACGAGGATTGGACGTTGGTCGCAAAACTCATGAAGATTTGATTAGTGATCTAGTGGAGTATTATATCCGAGCAAATCAGAACTCGGGGGAACTTGAACATGGAGGGGTTCCCGTTACCCACATTGCCAGTGGCTCAGAGATGGCCTCACAGGATGGGCATACAGAGACTGACACTGGAAGATCACCAAATGTTAGCGTCACACCACCGCCTGAGCGCAATAGCACAGTGGTGCCTGTAACCAGCAGAGACTCTTCTCAGATGCAGGAAGCCCTGAAACGTGTTATGGAGATGGATCCTATGGCATACTTGCAGTTCCTGGAACGCCAAGCAGCGACTGACAGAGAAACTGCGGAACGCCAAGCTGAAAGAGCGGCTGAGAGAGAGGAACGTCAAGCTGAAAGAGCGGCTGAGAGAGAGGCGGTGCAGAGGGAAGCTGATCGTCGGCACGAGATGGAGATGGCAAGGCTCCAGCAGCGACTGGGTCAGAACCTCGGGTCCCTAGATCACAGGGACGCCACTCTTTCCGTGGGCGCAGCCAAGTTTCTCATGATGGAAAAGGACAGTGACATTGACACCTACTTACTGTCCTTTGAAAAAACGTGCCGTCAGTACCATGTGCCCCAAGCTCAATGGGTTCGGTACCTGACACCAGGGCTACGAGGCAAGGCCCTGGACGCATTTGTTGAATTGCCAGAGGGGCAAGATGATGATTATGAACTTTTAAAAGATGCCATCATCCGGAAGTACCAGATGACCCCGGAAGTGTACCGCAAGCGGTTCAGGTCCATGCAGAAGGGACCTGGGGACTCTTACACGGATGTGGAAAGTCGCTTACGCACCACCTTCCGAAAGTGGACTAAGGGACTGAAAGCTGATTCCTACGAATCTTTGGAGGATCTCATGATCCGAGATCAACTCTTGCACATTTGCCCAGCAGACGTCAGACAGTTTGTCTTGGAGAGGGAGCCAGCATCTACTAAAGCTGCAGCAGATCTGGCAGATACCTTCGTCCACACGCGGGTGCCTGACCCTCGCAAGGCTCCTCCAAACAGCTGGAAAGGGGGGAAATCGTCCCTAGCAACCTCTCCTACTTCGGTGAATCAAGCTTCTCCTCTGCCCACCCCTGCAGCGCTTGGAGCCAAGCCATACCTGCCTGACACCCGCAGATGTTTCACCTGTGGGAAAGCTGGACATCTCAGGACCCAGTGTCCCTAGCAGAAGAAGATGACATCATCGGGCCAACCAGCCCGCAACTCTTCCTCCGTGCTGTTGGTCAGTGGGAAACCTCGGGGACCCAGCACCAACCTATAGCCGGTCATCGTCGGCAACTGGACCTTAACGGGTTTCCGTGACACCGGCGCTGAAGTCACCTTAGTCCGACCCGAAGTGATAGAGGACACAGACTTTATCCCAGAGAAGTTCCTGACCCTCACCGGAGTGGGGGGAACCTGTTCCCACATACCCCGGGCATATGTGTTTATCGACTGGGGTGCAGGGAGGGGGATGAGGGAGGTAGGAGTCTCTGATGAAGTTCCCACAGCTGTCTTATTGGGGGCCGATCTGGGCACCCTTATCTCCTATTATGCCCCTGCTAAGGACTCTCCGGATGCCCCCCTGGAACTCTCGGGACCTTCCAAGGTACTGTGTGCAGATATTGGGATAATGTCTGGGCAGTCCATGGATGGACAGAGGGAGGGGGCTGGGAAGGGGGCGGGGTGGCAAGATTCTCCATTAGCTGGAGAGGGAGAAAAAAAACTCTTGTTGGGAGGGTAACAAACTCATGTGACACTGACAGTAGACACGTAACTGTTGATAATTCTGATGACGATGATGTTGCAAATGGCAGTAATGTTGATGATCATGTCAGTAATATCATTGATAATGTCAGTATTGTCATTAATAAGGTCAGTAATGTTGATGGTTATGGTGATACTAAGGAGGCATCCCTCACCTTAGTGGTCACCCGCAGTGCGGCAAGGGTAGCTGAGGCACAGACTTGGGTCTCAGAACAGCAGGAGGACGTCCCTGACCCCTCCCCTGGTTCTGACCCAGTGGACTCTGCCTCCAGTGAGTCTCAGCAGCTGTCATTGTTTGCTACAGGACCGCTGGCTGGGACCTGTAGTTCCACCTTTGAGGCTGCTCTACTGGCAGACCAGACCCTCGAGCAGCTCAGAAATCTGGCTAATTGCCCCCCTGCGGAGAATGCTAAACAAAGGTTTACTGGGAGCGAGGGAGGCTGTATAGGGAGGGGCTGCCCACTGAGGGAAGGGGAGCTGACATCGGTAGACGACAGCTTGTCATACCTCATACCTGTCGGGGGCAGCTGCTGAAGGTGGCTCATGTGATTCCTCTGGCCGGACACCTAGGGATCAATAAGACCCGAGCCCGGTTGATTCATAAATTCTTTTGGCCCACTATGTTAGCGGACATAGCGGATTACTGTCGGTCCTGTGTTACCTGTCAGCGAGTTGGCAAGGCAGGAGAGGTGCACAAGGCCCCATTACAACCTTTGCCTGTGATTGATGAACCTTTTAAGAGGGTAGCGGTAGACATCATGGGGCCATCGAATGGCATGCTAGCCATTCCTAGCAGCTAAGGCAAATGTTATATCCTGACAGTGGTCGACTATGCCACCCGGTATCCGGAAGCTGTGGCTCTCTCTTCCCTCCAGTCGGACAAGATTGCGGATGATCTGCTGGGAATCTTCACCAGAGTGGGGTTTCCGGCCGAGCTGATTAGTGATCAAGGGCCCCAGTTTGTGTCCGACCTAATGCAAGCTCTCTGTCAGAAGATACAGATGACGCACATCCTGGCCATTCCTTACCATCCACAAACGAATAGCTTGTGCGAACGTTTCAACGGCACATTGAATCAAATGTTGCGCACCTTTGTGGAGTCCCAGGGTAAGGGCTGGGAACGATATCTGCCTCATCTGCTATTTGCTTACAGAGAGGTGCCTCAGGAGTCCACCGGGTTTTCGCCCTTTGAACTTCTGTACGGGCGGAGGGTGAGAGGGCCTCTGGACCTAATCCGGGAGACCTGGGAGGGCAAGATTGCGGACCCTGAGGTCTCCGTGGTGGATTACGTGCTCAGGTTCCAGGATAGAATGGAGATGCTGGAGGGGATGGTACGAGAAAACATGGCCCAGACCAGGCAGAAACGTTGGTATGACCGTAATGCCAGGGAGCGGACATACAACGTTGGGCAGCAGGTGTATGTTCTGCTCCCTTTGTGGCAGAACAAACTGCAGGCTGCCTGGGAAGACCCGCACCCCATCACCCAGCACCTGAACAATGTGACTTATCTGGTTAGGTTGGGCGAAGGGAGCAGACGGCAGAAGGCCTTCCATGTTAACATGATCAAGGCCCACCACGAACGTACGGCCTACGTCATGCCCATCTGCAGCCAACCGGAGTCCGAGGAAGCTGACCCCCTCCTAGACCTACTCGCGGACACTAGGGAAGGGGAGTCAGCCCTCCCGATCAACCCCCTCCTTACCCCCACCCAGGTACCTGGGCTGGAGAGAGTGCTGGCAGTATATGGGGGTAGGTTTACTGGGAAGCCTGGGAGAACCCACCTCGCTGCCCACAAAGTAGACACAGGGTCCCATCCTCCTATTAGACAATCCGCCTATCGCGTCTCGTTGGAGGTGCTGGCGGATATAAAAAAGGAGGTGGAGGAAATGCTGCAGTTGGGGGTGATTCATGTTGGTTATGTGTTAGAGAAGACACTGGTAGCTTGTGATGAGGTAGAACACTGTTTTACTTGTGTGGCTTAAGTTGCAAACATACAGAACACATTTCAGCAGACATCTTGGTTTTGAAGAGAGAGAAAAGAGAGGAAGGAAGAGAGAGAACCAACAAGTTTTACACATATGCACAACTGGTAACCTTAGTGTACAGTGCCATCTACTGGTCAAGTGATATTAACACACAATACTATATAGTACATGCTGTTGCATCTCCAACAATTCAGAAGTCCCACAGCGCCTGGGCGTCCCCTGTAGTCCTTGTCCCCAAAAAGGACCGGACGACCAGGTTCTGTGTGAACTATCGGAAGCTGAACGCCATCACCGCTGCAGACTCCTACCCCATGCCCCGGATCGATGAATTGTTGGATAGGCTGGCGGCGGCCCGCCATCTCACAATCATGGATCTGAGCAGGGGGTACTGGCAAATTCCTCTAGCGCCTGATGCCTGGGAAAAGTCGGCCTTCATCACCCCATTCGGCTTGTTTGAATTCACGGTCATGCCCTTTGGGATGAAGAATGCCCAGCTACCTTCCAGAGGGTCATGATCGACTTGTTGGAGGGGCTGGAACAGTGCGCAGTAGCCTACCTGGACGACATCGCCGTGTTCAGTCCCACCTGGGAAGAACATCTGGTACATCTGTCACAAGTTCTGGACAAACTGACCGCCGCCAATCTGACCGTCAAACCCAGCAAGTGTCAGATAGGCATGACAGATGTCCAGTATTTGGGACACCAGGTAGGAGGAGGCACACTGAGGCCTGAAACAGGGAAGGTGGAGGCCATCCTGGCCTGGCCTACCCCACAAACCAAGAAACAGGTCATATCATTCCTGGGGACAGCTGGATACTATCGGAAGTTTGTATGTAACTATAGTAGCCTGGCAAAACCCTTGACTGACCTGACCAAGAAGAAACTACCCAAGGCGGTGTCGTGGACACCCGATTGTGAGAAGGCCTTCCAGGCCTTGAAGGAGGTGCTGGCCAGCGCCCCTGTGCTACAGGCTCCAGACTTCACCCGTCGTTTCCTAGTGCAGACGGATGCCTCTGCATATGGATTTGGTGCAGTCCTGAGCCAGGTTGATGGTTCCGGAGAGGAACATCCCATCCTCTACCTGAGCCGGAAGCTGCTCCCGAGGGAGGTAGCATACGCCACGATCGAAAAAGAGTGCCTGGCGATCGTGTGGGTGCTCCAGAAACTACAAATGTACCTTTATGGGCGGCACTTCACCGTGATAACTGATCACAATCCCCTCAGCTGGCTAAATCGTGTGGCTGGGGAGAATGGCAAACTACTCCGGTGGAGCCTAATTCTCCAGCAATACGATTTCACCATACAGCATAAGAAGGGCAGCACCCATGGCAACGTGGATGGGTTATCCCGACAGGTCGAGCCAGCAGAAGTCGGTTGCGTCAGGAGGGAACTTGTAGTTCCCTCCCTGGCAACCACCTGAGGGGGAGGTGTAGCAAACTTGCTCATCAGAGTTGGACACGGAGTTCCCCTTTTCCTTTTTCTTTTTATTTGAGGTATTCCTCGATCATTCACTCCCTACCCCCTCCCTTCCTGAGTGACAGATGGTGGGGGGGTCAACCACAGGGTAAGGCATCCCTAGTTTGGTGTCGAGCCGTCTGCGAAAGTGTAACCTTTCTCACCCATCATAAAATAGATAAGGCAGCTTCTCCCCGGACTTGAAAGAAGTTGGAACCTCATAAACTGACCAGCAGTTAATTGAACATTCCTCAGGTCAGCTGTCACCTATGTTTCATACCATGGATTATGAAGCTGTTTGTTTTAATTGAGAGTCCACTGACATCCTGCCCAAAATATTGTATTGGGCAGACTCAGAGCCACCCCCCATTGCAGAGGGATTTTAAAAAGGACAGGCTGCAAGCCTGGAGGCTAGCTGGAACACATCTCCCAAAAACCATCAAGATACCACCTAGGGAGACCCTTTCGCTCTGCAACGTGAATCTGCTTACAAACCAAGGCATAAGAGCAAGTAACTTAACCCTGTACTTTCCTTCCTATTATCTCTTTGCTGTGTCTTTATGTACATATATATATATATATACCTTAGTTACATCTTGTGTAAATATTTTATTGCACCTGTTTGACTCTTTTAGTAATAAAACTTTCTTTCTGAAAGTGTTAAACTGTTTTTAAGCGGTTACTTGCAATTCACGAATTCCTGCCTTTTGAAGGGACGATACTGTGTTTGTTTGCTCCCTGCCCAATTGGCCTGTAGGTGACCATATTGGACAGGCGACTTCTCAATCATTATAGTGTATTTCTGACAGAGTTTCCTTCTTCTCTGTACAAAAGATGGTGGTGGCAGTTTGAGAGGGTTGATTGGTAATTAACCCGACCCAGTAACAAGCGCATTCAGGCTGCAAGCACCGATTGTAGCCCATTAGCTGGACAATCGCTGTGCAGGGTGCAGCTGGGTGTGGCCTTGTTACGCACGTCACACCGCGGTTTTAGATCGGCTGGTCCTTCGGTCACGAGTTTGGTGAGAAGGTCTGGGGTCTGACGCCTCGGGCGGGACGTATTACTGTTAGTCGCGGTTGTGCAATTGTCGCATGTGGTGGCGGCGACCGTGCGATCGTGACAGGCCCTACTTGTAAGAGTATACAATCTAATAGGGTGGGGCAAGTGGTACTGATGAAAGTGATAAATGTCTATTGGAGGCGTGATAGGCTTCCCTGAAGAGAGGAGTTTTCAGGGATTGCCTAAAGGCAGCCAGAGTAGGGGATAGTCAGACAGATTGAGATAGAGAGTTCCAGAGGATGGGAGAGGCTTTGGCAAAGTCCTGGAGACGAGTATGGGGGAGGAGACAAGGGAGCTTGAAAGTAGGAGATCATGAGAGGAATGGAGAGGGCGGTTTTAGTGATACTTGGAGACAAGATTGGTGATGTAGCTCTGGGCAGAGTTGTGGATGGCTTTGTTTGTTGTTATTAGTATTTTTAATTTTAAATCGGAAGCCAGTGGAAGGAATGGCATAGAGGGGTGGCAGACACTGAGCAAGTTGGTAAGGTAGATGATCCTGGTAGCAGCATTCATGATAGACTGGAGAGGGGATAGTCTGCGGAGAGGTAGGCCTATGAGAAGGGAGTTGCAATAGTCAAGGCGAGTGGTAACAAGAGAGTGAACGAGTAGCTTGGCGGTTTCATTGGTTAAAAAGGGGTACATTTTAGAGATGTTACAGAGGTAAAGTCTACAAGCTTTTGACAGTGATTGGATTTGGGTCCAAAAGGATAGATCAGAGTCTAGTATTACACCTAGTACTCTGGCTTGAGGGGAGGGACTAATAGTTGTATTATTGATCTTGAAGGAAAAGTCATGTAAGAGTGCATGAAAGGGAGGGAATATTATCAGCTCTGTTTTAGAGAGATTTAGTTTAACCTCTTCAGCGGTATGATTATTTCTGATTTTTTGTGCTGAAAGCGGTACCATTTTTTTGCATGGAAATATGTAGTTTTTTATTGTAGGCTGTAATTTTTAGGAATAACTCACTGAAATCTGTATGAACAAGAGTCTAGTAAACATCCCGGGTAGGATAAAATTTGAAACACAAAATCATAAATTATAATTTAATTAATAATCATAAAAAATAATAATATAATAATAACAAATTTAATTCAATAATATAATCAAACCAAAAACACTGAAATGTGAAATACAGAGGCAAATTCGCACATCGCTGAGCAAAGTCGCAAAATCGTTTTCAGTGTCTGATGACGAATTTCCCCACGAATCATTATCACTCAATTCTGCAAGTGGTTCTGATTTACTATCGCTGTTCTCTAGCTGGTCTAAAACCGCTTTTGATGTAAAGGGACGCTTTTTGGACACCATGGACTTTTCTAAGTTTCCAGGCAGAAAGAACAGTCAAAATGCAGGCAGGGCACAGGACAAAGCAGTAGGGACAAAATGTATGTGAAATGCATTGAAACAGCAATGTTTTACTATGTAATAATCATTTTAAAAAAAAATGAAATTTTTTAAAAATTTCAAACTTGCCGCCGGTTCCGGCGCCCGTACGTCCCGACGTCACAGGTACCGGAACACGGAAGCCGGATGCCGGCATCGGCCGGAGGAGATGGCCAGGGACGCTGCAGGGGACACATCGTGGGAGCGAAGGACAAGGTAAGCGCTGCAGGGACTCCCTGAGCAATGCCGCATGGTAAGCCCGAGTGTAGCTTGGGGTTACCGCTCTTGGTACTCAAATTTTACCCGAGCTACACTCGGGAATACCGCTAAGGAGGTTAAGGAAGTGGTGCAACATCCATGCTGATATGTCAGTTAGTAAGTTAGTAATGCGAGAGGAGACGGAAGGAGTGTGGTGAGGAGTAAAGAGATATATTTGGGTGTCATCAGCAAAGAGATGGTATTTGAAGCCACGGGAGGTTATCAGATGACCAAGAGAGGAGGTGTAGATAGAGAAGAGAAGGGGTCCAAGAACAGTGCTTTGGGGGACCCCTACAGAAAGAGGAAGGAGAGGAGGAGACAGAGTTATAGGTAACACTGAAGGAGCGCTGTGAATGGGAGGAGGAGAACCAGGATAGAACTGAATTTTGGAGACCAAGGCAGTGGAGTTTAGTGAGAAGTAGTGGGTGGTCAACAGTATCAAAGGCCACAGAGAGGTGTAGTAGTATGGAGTATGGAGTAGTGGCCATTAGTTTTAGTAGTCAGTAATGCATTAGTGAGTTTTAGTAGGGTAGTGTCTGTGAAGTGCTGCAAGCGAAAGCCAGATTGGAGGGGGTCAGGAAGGTTGTTTTCAGTGAGGCAGGAGCTAAGATGGTTTTATGGGTGAATGGGAGCAAATAGATGGGTCTTAAATTGTTCAGGTTGGTGGGGTCCAATGAGGGCTTTTTAAGTGTGGGAGTGATCTGTGCATGCTTTAGGGGGGAGGGGAAGGTTCCAGTAGAGAGGGAGAGATTGAAGATGTGAGAGAGTATAGGATAGAAGAAGACGGTGACTATAGTCACTATGCTATGATCATGAACAGATGGTTGCTGCCTACAGTATGTGTCAAAAAGAAGAGGCAGATGTTTCCACTTTTAATAATTGATTACAGTTACTCGTCACGTTTAGTGTATCACACTGCTATTGGAAGAATAAGTGAACGTGCATGGGCTCAAATAAGGGGACCACTTGTCCACTACTGCTGTATATCACTAGTAGAAGTGTAGAATGTAAGCCCAAAAAAACAACGCTAGGGAGTCAGTGGTAGGGAGTCAAAATTCACCTCACCTAGAAGTATATCTTTATTGTTCAAATGATTAAAAGTATAAAAGTTGTAGAAGAATGAGTGCCTCAAACTTGCAGAACAATGATGACTCAGGACTTTGTGAGTGCCGACTTTTTTGTTCACACATCTCATGAATCTCAATAAATACAGCTGGTAACCATGTACTTGCTAGACTTGATAAAGCGCATGAAATGCGTCGTCGTGGTTACCAGCCAAGCTTGCATCTCACTTCCAGGGCTCTACTTCCGCCCCCATCCCAGTTGTAGTGACGTCATTTCTGGAGCGACGCAATCCCTGGCCTGTCCAGGAACACTCAGAGGACTAACGTCTCTTCCCGATCCGGACACTCCATCTCACGAAGTCCTGGGTCATCATTGTTCTGCAAGTTTGAGGCACGCATTCTTCTTCAACTTTTATACTTTTAATAATTTAAACAATAAAGATATACCTTTAGGTGAGGTGAATTTGACTCCCTACCACTGACTCCCTAGTGCTGTTCTTTTGGGCTTACATATCACACTGCTATACCTCCTTCTGCAGTGGATTGTATGAGGACCAGTCAAATAGTAAGAGGCTTGCTATCTGATCATCCTCTTAAGCCCATATACACGTTGAGAATATGAGACAAATGATCAACTTTTTTTTTTTTGCATGCTAATCTCATATCAAAAGTGAAGAGGTTACTAAAGCTACAAAAATTCTCGTACAACAGAAAAAAAATTCTGTTAAATTCATAACGTGATGTAATGTATTGTAATGTATTTGTACTGTATTTTCAAACGAAAACTGTACTGGTTAAACGAAAATTGTACAATCTGATATTGTATGACAAAAATTTGCATTTTTGTCCCTTTGAGTAATTTCGGGCGATTGTGTACTAATGATCAGATTATCATACGATTGCTTTGAAAACTGCATTTTTCATCCGATTTTCTGATTGTGTGTACAGGGCTTTACACAGCTCTGCAAAATGATGTTATCTGACAGAATTCACTCCATGAGATAATGAAGTTAGTGAAGAAACAGGAGGCTGACATTCAGTTTTGTACTCTTAAGACGGTAAAATGTATTCCAAAAGAAAGTCACCATTCTAACTCTCCTCAAAGAAAATATTTTGAGTCTTACCGATCCAAATCTTTGGTTGCTTGGCCGGTTGCTACACAGAAGGGGAAAGATCTTGAAGGTGTTTCAGGTGTGGTCACACTGGCCGTACTGTAAAACAGTGTCATGAGGACTCTGAGGGAACATTGCTCAGTGTGGCATTCCCAGTACAGAAGGGAAGACACAGACATGGGCATTTCAGGACAAAATTAAGAGGACCCCTCATAGGCTCTAGGTTTACATTTAAAGCCACTGTCAAAGGGCATAGAATTCCAGCTCTATATGACACACGTTCCCAAATTACCCTTGTGAAAAAGAACAGACAAGGGCGCACTCTCATCGTGCATTACCGTGGTAAAACATGTATTTATTGAAAAAAGAAGATATATACTCACAAACCAGCATGATTAAAAGCAGTATATGTGGTCCACAAACACAGTCACAGTTATCTGTGTCTAATGATGCGTATGAGCTGACACGCTACGGGAGCTAAACCCCCTTCCTCAGAGCTAAAGATGCTCCTACTGGCCACAAGCCTATATACTGATGGAATATCAGAAGGAGGGTGGATAAAGCCCCAAATTACCCTTATTTACCATTCATTCTACCAGAAGTACTTGAGTCATATCCTGTTGATAGAAGCCTGCAAGTAGATGCGACTGTTCCAGATTTAGAAAACAATGGAGAACCAGAAGCTGTGCCAGACATGTTTGCCTACCCTGCAGCATTGGGGTTGTTTGAGAACTGTTCCATATCTCCACATCAGATGATCAGGAGTCAAAAGACTCACCTCCTTAACCGCTTCAAGTCCGGACACTTTTACCCCCTTCCTGTCCAGGCCAATTTACAGCTTTCAGTGCTATTACACTTTGAATGACAATTGCACGGTCATGCAACACTGTACCCATATGAATTTTTTAGCATTTTTTTGAGACAGATAAAACTTTATTTTGGTGGTATTTATTCACCACTGTGATTTTTATTTTTTTTGCTATATAAATGAAAAAGTCCAAAAATTTTGAAAAAAGTTTTTTTCTTATAACATTTTGCAAATAAATAATCTTTTTTCATAAATCTTGCCCAAAATTTATTTGGTTATTTTTTCAAAATTTTTTTTTAGTTTTTTATATTATTATTTGTTTTTTTTTTAACATTCTGTTACCTTAGCAGAACAGTGTCACCATAGTGACACTGTGCTACTTGTGGGGGGTGATGAAGATTTTTTTTTTTACACTGATTGCTTTTACACCCATAAAGGCTGTAAAATAATTTCTCCTTCTCTCTAGCTGCATTCTTGCAGCCATTGAGAAATACTGTGAGAGCTGTGATTGGTCACAGCTTGTCACATGGTATAAGGCTGTTGTGAATAGCTTTGTTCCCATGTGACCTCTGTGATCATTAACAGATTTCACTAGTAGTAAGCAATGATGTCAGAAGTGACATCTTGTTTAATACTATTCATGTGATCACTGATTGGTGAATCAGTGATCACATGATCGGGAGGTCCCGTACACTGATCGGTGTTCCGCTGTGGACACAGCGGGCACCGGATCACATTGCTGCTCGCTCCCAGGGAGCGCGCACAGCTTGAAAATGTGGGCACCGTTTATGAATGGCAACCCACTCCTGCACTGCTCCTGTCCGGCCATTTATGTACATGGGACAGATGGGAAGTGGTTAAGTGATATGTGATACTGAACATAGAAGGGTGGATGGTGATTCTTGAGAGAAAAGAATGGAGAGTCAGAGTGGAATTTTCTGCAGTGATTGGGAAAAATTATTCTCCCCTTCCTGTTACAATCACTGCTCACCAAGTTGTAGATAACTGCTACTCTGAGTTCAAGTCAGAAATACAGCTTCTACTTCCGAAAACTGCTAGAGCTCTGGAACAAGAAACTGATACAGCAATTGTCAGATTTTCCGGAGGTGTTCTTTACAGATGACATGGATGTAGGCAGTGCTAAGAGTGCTCAACACAGTTTTAGAGTTTCTGACACTACTCCAGTACTACTACTACACTGCTACTACACTTCAGAGTGAGACCCTAGAGAATAGAACCAAAATCGTTAAATGAGCTAAGACAGACATTACATATATAAAAGACCAGGGGGTCATTGTGGGTAGTCCCTATTCCTCCCCCATTGTGGCAGTGTGAAAAAAATTCAGATGCAGACCCCTGTGTGTAGATTGCAGAACTCTGAAATCAGGGACAATATGCAATCAGTATACACTGCCTATAACTGAAGAACTTCTGGAAGCTGTAAATGAAAAATTGTTGGTTTACTGTGTCCTTTTGGCTTCTGTCAATTTACTTGCATGCCACAAGGTATATATACGGTGCACCTGCAACATTCTAAAGGTTACTGGAAAGTGTGTTGGGTGATCTAGTACCCAGAGGATGTCTTGTGTATCTCAATGACTTTATTGTGTTTGGGGCTACACTAGAAGAGCATGAAAAACAGCTCATGTGAGTATTACATCACCTAAAAGAAGAGGGACTGAAATTGTCAGTAGAAAAGTGCAAGTTTAACAGGTCATAAGTCACCTATGTGGGTCAAATTGTCTATGCTGAAGGCTTGACCACTGATGCTGCCAAAGTTGAAGCAGCGGTTAACTGACCTCAGCCTCAGAATATTACAGAGTTATGTTCTTTCCTTGAATTTTGTGGATACTACTGCAGAATGGTGGTCAAAAGTGGCTAAAGCTATTCATGACCTGTTAAAGACTGATATGTGCAATCAAAGGAATCAATATAGGTCTTCCAAATGTTCTTTTAGGGACTACTGGACATTTGCCTGTGAAGAGGCATTTACTCACTTCAAAGAGAAGATGATGGTTTTAGCATATGCTGATGCCCAGAAACTGTATGCTGTATGTGGATACTAGCTTTGAAGGATTGGGTGGAGTTTAGCACCAAGAGTATCCAGCTGGGCTATGACCAATAGCCTTCATAAGCTGAAGCCTCACTCCTAGTAAGAGCAACTACCCAGTCCATAAGTTGGAGATACTGGTGCTTAAATGGGCCATTGTTGATAAGTTCACTGATTATTTTTGGAGCTGCGTTTGAAGTAAGAACAGATAATAATCCTTTGATGTATATCCTAGCCACAACCAGAATGGAGGCCACAGGACATTGCTGGCTGGCTGCCTTATCCAATTATCAATTCATGCTGAAGTATAAACATGGCCCAAAGAACATTGGAGTTGATGCTACATCTAGACATCCAGGATTGGCTTCTATTACTGAAGACAGTGAATGAGAAGATCTCTCTGGTCCCAGTGTTGGTGATCTCTGTGCTATGGCTGCAACAGTTGAAGGTCAAGCTTGTCTTAAATGCGACTCAATAGGAGGTGAACCAAAAGCTGTTCTGTAATAACAAGAAAAAGCACAAGGGGCGCCTCGAAGTATAGTATTAAAAAACACTTTATTACAACCATCAATATTGCACTCACCTGAGTAGACTAGAAGAGTGCTTGTAATCATAAATTGACCTCAATATGCGCATCCAGAGGTCCATCAATAGTGGTGTGGGTGATGGAAACCAAGCAGGGATGAGCCTCATCCCTGTCTACTCATGTGAGTGCAATATTGATGGTTTTAATAAAGTGGAGCTGCCAATCTGGTGCATAATTTTATGTGGACTATTTTATAATTATGGACTTTATGGACTTATGTATAATTTTTAATTGTTCTCTTTTGTCCTATATGGACCAGGGTTTGCACCATAGATTTGTATTTATTGAACCAGAAGCTGTTGCAGACATGTATGCCTACCCTGCAGCATTGGGGTTGTTTGAGAACTGCTCCATATCTCCACATTGGATGACCAAGAGTTAAAAGGCTTACCCTCTAAGTGGACCTCTGTATAGGGCTGTGAGTGCCAAAGACCAAGAGATATTGAGGAAAACTCTACTTACCAAATTTTGTCAATTCCTAAGAGATTGGAAAATGTTTAAGATAGACAAAGGATTGCTCTATTGTGTGGTTTTGTACGTATTATGAGCACCTTGGGAGACAACAACTAGTTCTCCCATATTCCAAAAGATGGTCTTCAGAAGTCTGTATGATCACAATGGCCCTCTGGGACCTGAAAAAATATACAGTGGGTAAAATAAGTATTGAACACGTCACCATTTTTCTAGGTAAATATATTTATAAAGGTGCTATTTACATGAACTTGTCAGTAACAACCCATGCAATCCATACATACAAACAAACCAAAACAAATAAGTTGAGAAATTAAGTTATGTGTAATAAAATGGAATGATACTAGGAAAAAGTATTGAGCACGCAAATTGAAAATTGTTTAATTCTTCGCACAAAATCTTTTGTTGGTAATGACAGCTTCAAGATAACTCCTATATAGAGAAACTAGTCGCCTGCATTACTCAGGTGTGATTTTGGCCCATTCTTCCACACAGTCTTCAAATCTTTAAGGTTCCTTGGGCCTCTTCTATGAACTCTATGATCTTTAGTTCTTTCCATACATTTTCTGTTGAATTCAAGTCAAGTGATTAGCTGGGCCATTCTATCAGCTTTCTTTGAAACCAATTGAGAGTTTCCTTGGCTTTGTGTTTGGGATCATTGTCTTGCTGAAATGTACACCCTCGTTGGTGGTGATGTGTTCAATACTTATTTTTCCTTCTGTATGGCCTAGCTCAAGACTGTTTCTATTGGCCTAAGATGAATGATACTGTGACTATTCTATGTGGACATTGCCTCAGATGTTTTCAGAGGAAAGCTCTGCCAGTTCAAGCTGCTCCAATGGGGCACTTAGAGTTTGGGCCCTATTGTATTAGTCTGTATAGATTTAGGCTGCATTTACACTTGAGCAATTTGTAGCTTGAAGCTCAAAGCTCCAAAACTACTCAAACCTAAGAAATCAATTGTTCTCTATGGTGCCTGTTCATACCTGATCGCGCAAACAGGCACCATAGAGAACAATTGATTTTTTAAGTTTGAGCGTTTTTGGAGCTTTGAGCTTCAAGCTACAAATCATGCAGGAGTGAATGCAGCCTTAATCTACATTGACAATGTGCCAATAATCATGTGACTGCTGTAAGAGTTGATCACATGATACAGAAGCAGTGTTAAAGAAAAGTATGGCTTTTTTGGCCATACAACTCTTGTGGGTCATAAGAGTGCACCCACGTTTGCTTTTGTGTGACCCAGAATCAACCAGTAGCAGGCTATCATAATACTTTTATATTATTGCCTGCTATCAGCTAACGTGGCAGAGCAGTCCTAATTGACAGATGACTTGTGCATCTGAGAGCTAGAGCCAGCCATTCCTGCATCTTTCCCAGCGCGGCACTCCATTGAGCACTGGAAGAACAGTGCAGACAGCGGTGACCAATGGTAAATGCTCTCTTTTCCAAGGAGACTGAGAACTAAGTGATCAGTGGCCATTTGATAGCTCAGTTCTCAGGCTTAGAGCCAAGGTGGGACAGCTGCAGCATTGAGGTTAATATATATGTTTGTTTTTGTACAAACCCTAAACTTTTAAGGGATAAAAACTGACACAGCCTAAGTAGAAAAGCCTATCCCTGTCAGCATGCTGTAGAGAAGGTCCTTTGCTGTATGTAAGCAAGCAGTGGTCTTTCTGCAGAAGTCTGAAACACCCTCTCCTGAGTCAGAGCCAGAGCTCTGCAATCAGTGGGAACATGAGCTTTGCTGACAGCAAAGCTAAAGGTCTGACTTAGACATGTCAGACCTCTGCAGAGAGACTACTACTTCCCCACAAAGTTCAAGGGTCCGACTCCGCAGTTGCTAGTAGAGGACAGACTGCTTGACAAAGAAAAGAAATGTAAGACATTGAACACATTTTTCTTTTTTATCACCTGTCATGTATTTAGCTGATTTAAATGGAAGGTTCAGTTGTAATTTAGAGCTTAACCCCAGCCAAAAGATTTTTTTATTATTCCTGTGGGAAATTGTGGGGAATGGTTAAAACCTCTGTTGGGTGTTTGATGTTGTGCCTCTTGGCAGCAGAACATGAAGTCAGGGTAAATCTCTACAACATAGCCACAAAAAGCAATACAAAAATTTTTAGTATAGTAGAGGTGACCAGAGCCTTTTCAAGTCAGTGTTATTTTTGTCCCTATAAATTTCACCTCACTTCTGTCTGAGTGACAGCCTTTGGGTGAAAATATGCCGGTGTGTCTATCGGATATGGAGTGTGGAAAGATCTCTCCAACTGGGAAAGAACATTGAAAAAACTGATAGACATTCTAACCCATCTCCACTTTGTTCAGAAGTAAAATAGGCAAATATGGCAGTTCCCTTAGCAGCTACCACATGTGCCAGTTCTAAGTCATCACTTTCTGGTGAAGAGTAGCCTAATAATCATGTAAATATAGAGGATTTTACTGATGTTTTCAATCACTTTGAATCTATTTGAAATTGAGGTCACTATGAAATGGCCAAGCATAGTATATTACTACCTTGCCATAAAGGTACATTTTCTATTTCCCTAGCCTATTGAGTAATAGAGAGCTGTTGCAAAGATTGGATGCAGCGCTGACAGTAACATGGCTAATACTTTACAGGCATGAGCTACTGAGGTGTAAAAATGTGTAGTGTGTTCAAACTGCATATCTACATGTGTCTCAAACCTCAGTGTAACTACCTGAACTGCATAATGCCTCAGAGAGTGACTGGCTTCAAAATGCCTCGATGAGAGTATCTGATGGAGATTTACTAAAACTGGAGCACTCAGAATCTGATGCAGCTGTGTATGGCAGCCAATCAGCTTCTACCTTCAGCTTGTTCAATAAAGCTTTTGCAATAAAACCTGTAAGCTGATTGGTTTCTATGCAGAGCTGCACCAGATTTTGCACTCTCCAATTTTAGTAAATAACCCCCACTGTGTGGACTGCAAATACCTCATGTATCAGAAAGGGTAGCTGTGTGAACCATGAATGCCTCATTCCTCAGAGAGTGTACTTGAACAAACTGTCAATGCCTCAGAAAGGAGTAAATGTGAACTGAACTGAAAAATAACTGTGTAAGCTACATATACGTCATATTTAGGAGAGATTAACTGGTTAGCTGGAAATGTATTAGGCCTTAGAGAGAATAAATAGAGTGATTTGCATACTGCTTGTGCCTCAGCAAATGCAATTGTATAGTACATACCCGGTTTAGATACTTCACAGAAACCTACCACCAGTACAAACCAGCATAACATACTGCACTGATCTTACGACCTAGGAAAAGTGGTGGTTAAAGTATATCCAAAGGCAAAGCTATTTATAAAGATTTTGGAGAGGATGCAGAGGGAATGGAACACCTGTCAGGTTTTTATTGCGTCTGTGCTCTTGCTAGGGAGATTCACCCTCTCTATTTATCCTGTTTACCTTTATCAATGAAAGTAAAAGTAAATGAAAATTCCAAATATTGGGGTGTCCCCAGAACAGGAAGAGGGAGACACTAGTTCTGGTGACAACCAAGGATTTCTTCACTTTAGCCGAATTTTCTCTCGCTTCCTGTTTTGTTATAGAACAGGAAGTGAATGGAAGTCTCCCCAATGGGAAAATGATGCAAAAATAACCCTTACAGGGGTTATAATGCTCCCTTACTCTATTCAAAATAGAAAAAACCCTTTAGTTCTACTTTAAGATGTAGATTCAGTGGTATTGTTATTTAAAAAAGACAACTGAATAGACTAAACTGTACACCAAATCCATTATTGTGTTACTTGTAATGATGATAGACTGCACTGGAGAACAGAGGTGTCAGGATTCCTATTTTACTGCATAAGATTGCCAAAGTAAAATAATAAATCCATTCAGGGCAGCATTTTATATGTTCTGTCAAAGCTTTGTAAGAGAAGTAGCCAGGAAAGTTGCAGATAACAATGTGGAAACATGAATCAGAAGAGGAAAATCTGGATAAACTAGAAGATTAGACTATACATATTGTAATAAAGAAAGCTTAAAAATTCATTTTGCTCCTAAATCCTCTATTTCCCTCTGAGATAAAGTTCCATTAATTTAACATACATCTTGCACAGCACTGATTGCATTTTGACTTAGCAAAACTAATTTACAAGTACTGTGCTGCATTGCTGTCTGTGTGGACAAGTTGGTAAATAAATAGTCATTTAACTGTTAGCTGGGTAACATGTCTTTGGAAAATTGCACTGTATATTTTAATATCAGCTTCAGTTGAATTAGGTAACATTTATATTTTCTTTTCTTTTGTTGAGTTTTCACTGATCTGTTTCTGCAAAGGTAGAGAAGTGGATGAGGTCAGAGCTTGTAGCTCAGGGCTGAACATTGTTACAGATGGCAGGTCAGGCTTTTGCCTCTTTTGCATCCTAGGTACTGCCTTTTGAGGCCCCCCATTGAAAGGTTTCCATTGTGATTGTCACTATACTGCAGTTACCACCATATACTCTTCTGCTTAGCTTTTCTGGGCATTTGCAGCCATGTGATTGCCAGCGTAATCCCTGTATAGCCACAAAAAAGACAGAGTAAGGCTGATATACTAAAGGAGCTCAGAATTTTCACTCGGGAAAAAAAAAAAGTAAATATTCACTTCAATTATCCAATCATGTCAAAGGCAAATTCCTGTCTATGTCATAATTGGATAATTGAACTGAGTCTTAACTTTTTCTTTTGAGTTAAGATTTTGAACTCCTTTAGTAAATCAGCCTCTTTACAGTGTCTGATTGTAGGCTCCCACTTCCATTTTGGCAGAATCTGTGACCAAGTACGGTTGATTTACTAAAACTGGAGAGTGCAAAATGTAATGCAGCTCTGCATAGAAAACAATCAGCTTCCAGGTTTTTTGTCAAAGCTTAATTAAACAAGCTGATGTAATGGCCCGTACACACAATAACAAAAATGTACTAAAATTTTCGTACGAGGACTTATCGTTCGATAATCTGATTGTTAGTACACCGCTTTTGAGAGCCGACCACAATAATTCAGCTGACAATATTTGAAGGGACAGACGCAAAAATGTTTCTCAGACGATACCAGATCATACGATTTTCATTTCATCAGTACAGTAGTCGTCCGAAAATACAATACAAATACAATACATTAGTTAACTTTAAAAAATGATTTCTTTCGTACGAGTATTTTTGTAAGTTTAGTACCCTTTTCATTTTCAATATGGAGACTAGCATGCAAAAACAAAATACGGATGATTATTCGTCCAACATTCTTATCATGTGTATGGGGCATTAGAAGCTTTTGAGCTACCATGCACAGCTGCACTTGATTTTGTACTCTCTAGTTTTTGAAAATCAAGCCTTTTTTTTTTTCAGAACAGAAAAGGTAGGGAATTCAGGTATTGCTAGAGAAACGTTTTAAGCCACAACACAGACAAAAAGGATCCATGCTTACAGGCTAAACCCATAGCCCAAATTTGATAAGGTTGCATCTTATAGAGACACAATGCTTTCCACAGTCTAATCAAAGGATCTGGAAACTGTTCAGCTCACTGACTCCTTATGAAATTTCAGATTGTTTTTTGGCCCCCAAACATTTGTTGTGTGCAATTCAAAGGTTATATTGAAGGTTGCATGGCATTTTTACAGAAAATCCCTTCACTTAATAGGAACTTCGGCATTGTTTAATTGGCAAACAAAGCTGTGAACCCACATTTTACATATTCTTGTGAATACTGTAGGCATTTCCTTCTGGCATCAACAGCTTCCATTGTGGTTGTTATAATGCTGAATTTTTAGAAAAACTCACGGACAATCAAAAATTGAGAGCATACTCACTGGCTTGCCATCAGAGTTTGAGGTGGATGTTAGCCCTGTCTTTCCAGAAGGGGCTGGTGGAAGGCCACAGATACACAGATACACACAAAGCAAACAAGGCCAGTAACAACACATAACTGATAGAAACAGCTAAATACCATTCCTGCTAGTCATCGATCATCCAACCCTCTGTAAAATTGGCCATACACAGTTTTTTTCCATAAATTACCCCCCCCCCCCTTGACATTGTATTCTGTTAGCGGCACCTGCCACTGCCACAATACATTGACCAGTGTCTGCAGCTGATTGGCTGCAGTTGCTGATTGATGGAAAATGTTCTGTCTCTTTAACAGAAGTCGATTAAACTCTTGACTTCTGTTGAGTGGGGGAGCACACACTGGCTGAAATTAGTTTGTTTGCTGCTTACCTGTAGGGGTAGGGACTGGTGCGGAGCTCTACAGACACCCTAAAATAGGCCTTTATTCAGTTATCAAGATCTATTGACCCCGTACATTTTATGATCCTTGTGGAGGGGTGGAAAGAATTACCAGAAGAGTTGTCCAAGAGCCAAGGACAACTTGTGGAGAGCTTCAGAAAGACCTGGAATTAGTAGATACAATTGTTTCAAAGAAAACAATAAGTAATTATTATTACTATACAGGATTTATATAGCGCCAACAGTTTGCTCAGCGCTTTACAATATAACGGGAGACAATACAGCAACAATACAGTTCAATACAAGAGGGTTAGGAGGGCCCTGCTCCTTGGAGCTTACAATCTAAGAGGGAGGGGCTAGTGGTACAAAAGGTAGTAACTGTAGGGGATGAACTGGTAGGAGGGGTAGAAGATTCCATTATTAGCTGAGGGAAGGATAGGCTTCCCTGAAGAGAGAGGTTTTCAGAGATCGCCTAAAAGTGAGCAGAGTAGGTGATAGTCTGATACATTTGGGTAGAGAGTTCCAGAGGATCAGAGAAGCTCTGGAGAAGTCCTGGAAACGAGCATGGGAGGAGGAGACAAGGGAGCTAAAGAGCAGGGGGTTGTGCGAGGAGCGGAGAGTACAGTTTGGGTGATATTTGGAGACAAGATTGGAGATGTTATTTGGGGCAGAGTTATACATGGCTTTATATGTTATTGTTAATGTTTTGAATTTTATCCGTTGGGCAATGGGAAGCCAGTGGAGGGATTGGCAGAGAGGGGTGGCAAATACGGAATGGTTAGTAAGGTGGATGAGTCTGGCAGCAGCATTCATGATAGACTGAAGAGGGGATAGCCTGCGATGAGGTAGGCCAATGAGGAGGGAGTTAAAATAGTCAAGACGAGAGATAACAAGGGAGTGAATAAGTTGCTTAGTAGTTTCCGAGGTTAAAAACGGCCGTATCTTGGAGATGTTGCGGAGGTGAAGTCTACATGATTTGGACTGCGATTGGATTAGGGGCTGAAAGGACAGATTGGAGTCTAGGATTACACCTAGTACCCTGGCATGAGGGGAGGGACTGATGGTTGTATTATTGGTCTTGATGGAGAAGTCAGGGGAGGGGGCATGGGTTGGAGGGAATACTAAAAGCTCAGCTTTGGAAATATTGAGTTTGAGGAAGCAGAGTGACATCCATGCCGATATGTCACTTAGTAGGTTAGTAATGCGAGCGGAGACTGAAGGGGTGAGGTGAGGAGTAGAAAGATAGATTTGTGTGTCATCCGCATAGAGATGGTACTTGAAGCCATGGGAGTTTATCAAGTGACCGAGGGAGGAGGTGTAGATGGAGAAGAGAAGGGGTCCAAGGACAGAATCTTGAGGGACCCCTACAGAAAGAGGGAGTGAAGAGGAGGAGGCAGCATTATAGGTAACGCTGAAAGAGCGCTGCGATAGGTAGGAAGAGAACCAGGAGAGAGCAGAGTCTCTGAGACCAAGAAAGTGGAGTTTTTTGAGGAGGCAGGGATGGTCAACTGTATCAAAGGCCACAGAGGGGTCAATTAGTAAGAGTACGGAGTAGTGGCCATTGGTTTTAGCTGGTAGTAGATCAGTTTTAGTAGGGCAGTTTCAGTGGAGTGTTGTGAGCGAAAGCCAGGCTGTAAAGGAAAGTTGTTGTCAGTGAGGTAGGAGCTCAGTCAACTGTAAACTAGAGTTAAGAGGTGAACGGGAGCAGGGAGATAGGTTTTAAGTTGTTCAGGTTGGTGGGGTCCAGGGAGGCCTTTTTAAGTATGGGACTGATGTGTGCATGCTTTAGAGGGGTGGGGAAGGCACCGTTAGAAAGGGAGAGATTGAAGATGTGAGTGAGGGAGCATAGGATGGAAGAAGAGGGTGACCATAGTAGTTGTGAGGGGACAGGATCCAGGGGGCAGGTAGTGAGATGGGCTTCTGAGAAAACCTTAGTGACCTCTTCAGTAGTAGCAAGGTCAAAAGAGGAAAGTGTTGAGGGAGGTTTAGTATAAGGTATGCTAAGTGGGATGGATGTCTGTGCAGTAGAGATGCCCCTACGAATTGCATCAATCTTGTTTTTGAAATAATTTGCAATCTCGTAAGCAGTGAGTGAGGTGATGGGTGGAGATGAAGGTGGAGAAAGTAGAGAGTTAAAATTAGAGAAGAGACGATAGGGACTGGATGACAAGCTATTGATGAGAGTGACAAAGTAGGCTTGTTTGGCAGCATGGAGGGAGGAATTGTATGTTAATAAAGCAGATTTATATAGGGTGAAAGCTTGGTGTGATTTGGTTTTACGCCACATTCCCTCCAGAGCACAACTATGTCTCTTAAGATTTCTGGTGTCGTCAGTCTGCCAAGGTTGTAATGGTCGGGGCCTGATGCTTTGTGCGGTTAGAGGAGCAAGTGAGTCCAATGTGGATGAAAGTGAACTGTTGTAGACAGCAGTGGCCAGGTCAGGGCAGGACAGGGGAGAGATTCTGTCATAGAGGTGGTCAGTTGCAGAGTAGAAAAGAGAAGGGTTAAAGTTGTGAAGGTTTCTGCGGGTAATTGTTTGTTTCTTGGAGGGATAGGTGTTTGAAGATGAGGAGACTGTGAAGGTGATGAGATTGTGATCAGAGAGAGGAAAGGGGGTGTTTGTGAGGTTGTAGGGAGTGCAACGACAGGAGAAGACAAGGTCTAATGTATTCCCATCAGAGTGAGTGGACTGTAGACTGTGTCCATTGCGTTAAGGCAAAAGATGAGGTTAGGTTGAAGAGTTGGGATGTAGCCGTGTTGTTGACATTAATGGGGATGTTAAAATGTAATGTAATGTAATGCACTCAACTGCCATGGCCACGCAAGACTCCATTACTGAAGGAAAAGGATGTTGTAGCTTATTTAAAGTTTCCTCACAACATTTAGACAAGCTTGCAAAATACTGGGAGAAAATAGTCAGGTCAAATGAGACCAAAATTGAACGCTTTGGATGCCATAATACACACCATGTTTGGAGGTCAAATGGCACATCACCCCAAAAACACCATACCAACAGTGAAGTTTGGAGGTGGGAACATCATGGTGTGGGGCTGTTTTTCAGCTTACGGTACTGGCACACTTCATATCGTTGAAGGAAGGATGAATGGAAAAATGTACCAAGACATTCTTGATAAAAACCTGCTGCCATCTACCAAGATGATGAAGATGAAACAAGGGTGGACATTTCAGCAATGCAAAGTGAAACAAAAAAGAGAGCACACCAACCTTGCGCATTACCTCAGTAAACCATAATTTTATTAAATTCAGAATGATACTCACAAACAACAAAGTAAATTAAGCATGTAAGTCCTCAAAGGAACTTTAGAAATGTGAAGCCTGTGCGAGTCACATCGTAGGGGTAGACACTAAGAGTATGACTGACGCGTTTCGAAGGGCTATTATGCTTCTAAGGTCTCTAGGTTTTCTAAAGATTAATGTAGGCTTGTTTGGGAGTACGTTTCCTAGAGTGGGATCATTTTTCAAAATGTTCCAACTTTTGGACAAGATGTGTTTAATGTCCCAGGATTTATTACTAAATCTAGTACAAAAATGTACCTCCACCTGGTTGTTAGTAACAGTGGGGCTCTTGGAGTTTGAACAAGTCACTGAGTCGTTAGAGTCTGTGGGGTAGTGGTCATATAGGAGTAAGTATTTATTAAAAGCTGTTTCAATATGATTGTCATTATAACCTTTTTCCTTGAATTTATTTTTGAGAATCAGACTCTGTTCTATATAGTCTTGTTTTAAGGTGCATGTGCGTTTCAGCCTACAGAACTGGCCATATGGAATGTTTTTGATCCATTGTGGATGGTGGTTGCTTTTGGCATGTAAATAAGAGTTTCCCGATGTAGGTTTAAAATTAGTTTTAGAACATATCTGACCGTTACTGTCATGTCTCAATTACAGGTCTAAAAACACTAGTTTGTCATCATCAATAACATGGGTAAATGAGATATCATGGGGATTCTTCTCAAAGTGGTCTAAAATTTCAATTTAAACACACATATTTCAACTTAAATCAGTATTAATCACAGGTCTGCAAAAAAAAAGTTTTTCTAGAGCTGTTTTGGTTATTCCATGTAATCTTTATGTTTTTTGGTGCGCTGAATCTGAAAATGACCTCCATTTTGTCATAGGACATCAGGTTTCCTGACAATTTAGGTAACTGTTAAATAAGGCAATACCTCAAAATAAATGGAAATAGACTTATAAAATTAAAGTTTTATTACAATTTTTTCATGAAAATCCTTTTTTGATCTGAAATGAGCTCACCTACACACACCAAACTCGATTCTTCTTCCCTGTGAGGCTCCTCTTGGTGCATTTATGCTTGTGAGTAGCATCTGGAATGTCTCTCTGAAGCATCCAACAGTAGTCTGCCATCATTGTAATGCTCCATTTTCCCAGGTATCTCCTTTCCATCTCTTTAATGTCTTGGTGGAATCGTTCACCTTGTTCCTCACTCACAACTCCCAAATGTTCAGGAAAGTAGTCAAGGTGGGACTGGAGGAAATGCACGACGAACACACCTTCCTTCAATTTTGCCTCCAACAGGCCTGGAAACTTAGTGATCAAGTATTTGAAGCATTCTCCATCTCTTGGAAGTGATTTTACGAATTGCTTCATTAATCCCAATTTTATGTGGAGAGGTGGTAGAAGAACTTTATGGGAAGGTACCAAAGTTTCTTGGAGGACATTTTTTTCACTGACTATTAGCACCCTCAGCTACCAACTCTTCTTGGTCCAGTGATTTTGTCGGTCTCGACTGTCCCCTAGACACAGAAAACAAGGGTATTTGGTATCCCACCCACTGGATTCTTCAGGAAAGATTAACCCCTTCTACCATTAGAAGCACAGATTTAGGGCTGAGGCTTACACATACAGCATGCTGCTGAGTATCCCAGTAGTCAGACATGTCACTCAGAGCAGCACTTGTATTCACCCCCTTTGCAGGGAGAGAGGGGCAGAGATTGTTTACCTGCAAATAACAACAAAGGGCCAGAAGAGAACTAGGGAAATGAGGAAATAGAATTTCTTTTCCCTAAAACTTGCTTAGCTTATGTATATATTGCTGACCATCAGATTTACAGTGCTATATTTTTTTTTACATAACTCGTACAACCCCTTTAAGGTTTTTTTGGCATTTTATATCTTAAATGCACTTATGTGACTTAATTAATATTAATTTGGACTTTAAATTTGGTTAATAACCCATAATATAAAAAAATACCAAAAATTAAAAAAAATTTATAAATTTGAAGACAATTTTGCATTTTGTGGCAAATCATGACGTCTAGGAGTTTTTTCAATATTTTATTTGTTTTCAGCACACCAAAATACATGGAAATTAGATGAAAATAATCAAACAGCTTTTTAGTCGCAGACCTGTGTAATCTGAATCATTTTGATCTATGTATTTATGTATTCATCATTATTTTTTAACTTTTTATATATTTATTCAATTTTTTGCTGCACGTATCAATTTGGCATAGTATCCATATACATAATATAATATATACATCCTGTATTTCTTTGCGATTATTATGGATTCAAATGTTTTTAATTAGAGATGAGCGAAGAAATGAAAAATTCGATTCGACTGATTCGGCGAATTCGTGGACAATATTCGATTCGAGTCGAATAAATTCGCTGTGAATTTAACTTAAAAAAGGGTGTTTCTAGGCTTCAGAGAGACTTAATATTAGTGCAGAACACTGTACCTTTAATTTAAATGCCCTTGGAGTCTGCTGGGGAAGAGAAATAATACTGTCAGTCAGTATGACATGCAGATGAGTGCCGTCGATCTTAGAATCACCGCACACTTCACTCATTTGGGCAGTCACGGGGCCAAAACCAGAGTGTGGAGCCACAGTGTGGCGGTGGAGGCAGCAGCAATGGGAGGCCATACAGCACCCTATGACAAAAATGGAAACCACCAGCAGTGTGAGGAGACCTGAAAGTGGCACATGGCAGAGTGTGGCGATAGAGACAGCAGCAATGGGAGGCCGTACAGGGACCCATGACACACTCTGGACCTGGCAGCAGCATGAGGAGGCGGTACAGGGGCCCATGACAGATTACGGGCCTGGCAGCAGCATGAGGAGTCGGTACAGGGGCCCATGGCAGATTACGGGCCTGGCAGCAGCAATGGGAGGCCGTACAGGGACCCATGACACACTCTGGACCTGGCAGCAGCATGGGGAGGCGGTACAGGGGCCCATGACAGATTACGGGCCTGGCAGCAGCATGAGGAGTCGGTACGGGGGCCCATGACACACTCTGGACCTGGCAGCAGCATGAGGAGGCGGTACAGGGGCGCATGACAGATTACGAGCCTGGCAGCAGCAACTTGGACAGGAGGACGTTCAGCTTCTGCACCGTCGGGTGCGTGCTCGCAAACTGTTGTCTCTTGGAAACGGATTCCAAGAAAGACTGCTGACGGAATCCGTGAAGAGGAGTAGCAGGAGAAGGAGCATCTGAACGAGCGGAATATGCCAACAAGCGACAACAGTGGCCCATGACAGATTACGGGCCTGGCAGCAGCATGAGGAGTCGGTACGGGGGCCCATGGCAGATTACGGGCCTGGCAGCAGCTATGGGAGGCCCGTAATCTGCCAGCACCCTATGACAAAAAATGGAACCCACCAGCAGTGTGAGGAGACCTGAAAGTGGCACATGGCAGAGTGTGGCGATGGAGACAGCAGCAATGGGAGGCCGTACAGGGACCCATGAGAGACTCTGGACCTGGCAGCAGCATGAGGAGGCGGTATAGGGGCCCATGGCAGATTAGGGGCCTGGCAGCAGCTATGGGAGGCCCGTAATCTGCCAGCACCCTATGACAAAAAATGGAACACACCAGCAGTGTGAGGAGACCTGAAAGTGGCACATGGCAGAGTGTGGCGATGGAGGCAGCAGCAATGGGAGGCCGTACAGGGACCCATGAGAGACTCTGGACTTGGCAGCAGCATGAGGAGGCGGTATAGGGGCCCATGGCAGATTAGGGGCCTGGCAGCAGCTATGGGAGGCCCGTAATCTGCCAGCACCCTATGACAAAAAATGGAACACACCAGCAGTGTGAGGAGACCTGAAAGTGGCACATGTTTGGGGCATGATTCATGGCGGATTTAGTCAGTTGTGTCAGGAACTGGTGGTTTGAAATCCAGACTAATCCACGCCTGATTCATTTTCACAAACGTCAGTCTCTCCACACTTTGGGTGGACAGTCGTGTCCTCCGCGGAGTTGCAATACCTCCTGCCGCACTAAACACGCGCTCCGATGCCACGCTACTGGCCGGGCATGACAGCCTTTCAAGGGCAAATTCAGCTAGTTGGGGCCAAAGGTCAAGTTTCGTTGCCCAGTAGTCAAGGGGATTGTCTACCTCGGTTGGCAGGGTGCTGTCCAAGTAGGCCTAAGCCTGTTGTTTGAGGTCCTGCTCCAGGTCCACCTGATGCTGCTGCTGCTGCTGCGGCTGGTTAGTAGTTTCCTCACTGCGCTGGTGAAGAAAGCTACTCATCATCGACTGCAGACTGAGGCAGCCGCTGCTGGTGGAGCTGCCACTGCTCCTACCACCCCACCCCTCCCCTGCTGCCATGGCAGCGGAACACGAGCGCACAGGGCCCACAGTGTCTGAGGATGGACGTTGGCGCAGACAGGCAGAGACCAGCTGACTACATAGGTGTTTTTTATAGTACGTTATTTTGGCCTCCCTCTCAGCAGGTGTGAAAAAGGCCACCATTTTTGAACGGTAGCGAGGGTCCAACAAGGTGGACAGCCAAAAGTCATCCCTCTGTCTGATGGTTATTATTCGGCTGTCGCTACGCAAGCAACCGAGCATGCTATGGGCCATTTGTGCCAAGGAATGCGAGGGACTCCCTGCCTCCATCTCCACAGCATACTGCCACGGTGCGTCTAGGTCCTCTGTCTCCTCTTCCTCCTCCTCTACCAGATGCTCCTGCTCCTCCACTCCTGTCCGCTGAGTGGAAAAACCACCCATTTCACTCAATAATTCCTGAGCACCAATGTCCTCCTCTACCTCCTCCTCTTCTTCCAGTCCTGCCCCCACAGGGGCCATGTGGCGTTGAGATCTGTGCGCCACGTCTACCGCACCCTGACCAGCCATTGTTAACAGCATTTGTTCCAGGACGTGCAACAGAGGAATGACGTCGTTCATCCCATAGTCCTGCCGACTCACGAATAGCGTGGCCTCCTCAAAGGGCCTGAGCAAGCGCAGGTGTCACGCATGAGCTGCCAATGGCTGACATCTAAGTTACACAGGGAGTACCTTTATCTGCTTTTAACATCAGGAAATCTGTGATGGCCTTTTGCTGTTCGTAAAGGCGGTCTAACATATGTAGGGTTGAATTCCACCTTGTTGCAACGTCACAGCATGAGGAGTCGGTATAGGGGCCCATGGCAGATTAGGGGCCTGGCAGCAGTTATGGGAGGCCCATAATCTGCCAGCACCCTATGACAAAAAATGGAACACACCAGCAGTGTGAGGAGACCTGAAAGTGGCACATGGCAGAGTGTGGCGATGGAGACAGCAGCAATGGGAGGCCGTACAGGGACCCATGAGAGACTCTGGACCTGGCAGCAGCATGAGGAGGCGGTATATAGGGGCCTACGGCAGATTAGGGGCCTGGCAGCAGCTATAGGAGGCCCGTAATCTGCCAGCACCCTATGTCAAAAAATTCAACACACCAGCAGTGTGTGAGGAGACCTGAAAGTGGCACATGGCAGAGTGTGGCGATGGAGACAGCAGCAATGGGAGGCCGTACAGGGACCCATGACAGACTCTGGACTTGGCAGCAGCATGAGGAGGCGGTATATAGGGGCTTATGGCAGATTAGGGGCCTGGCAGCAGCTATAGGAGGCCCGTAATCTGCCAGCACCCTATGTCAAAAAATTCAACACACCAGCAGTGTGAGGAGACCTGAAAGTGGCACATGGCAGAGTGTGGCGATGGAGACAGCAGCAATGGGAGGCCGTACAGGGACCCATGACAGACTCTGAACTTGGCAGCAGCATGAGGAGGCGGTATATAGGGGCCCATGGCAGATTAGGGGCCTGGCAGCAGCTATAGGAGGCCCGTAATCTGCCAGCACCCTATGTCAAAAAATTTAACACACCAGCAGTGTGAAGAGACCTGAAAGTGGCACATGGCAGCAGAGTGTGGCGATGGAGACAGCAGCAATGGGAGGCCGTACAGGGACCCATGAGAGACTCTAGACTTGGCAGCAGCATGAGGAGGCGGTATATAGGGGCCCATGGCAGATTAGGGGCCTGGCAGCAGCTATGTGAGGCCCGTAATCTGCCTGCACCCTATGTCAAAAAATTAAACACACCAGCAGTGTGAAGAGACCTGAAAGTGGCACATGGCATGAGAGACTCTGGACCTGGCAGCAGCAGGAGGAGGCGGTATAGGGGCCCATGGCTGATTAGGGGCCTGGCAGCAGCTATGTGAGGCCCGTTATCTTGCAGCACCCTATGTCAAAAAATTTAACACACCAGCAGTGTGAAGAGACCTGAAAGTGGCACATGGCAGCAGAGTGTGGCGATGGAGACAGCAGCAATGGGAGGCCGTACAGGGACCCATGAGAGACTCTGGACCTGGCAGCAGCAGGAGGAGGCGGTATATAGGGGCCCATGGCAGATTAGGGGCCTGGCAGCAGCTATGTGAGGCCCGTAATCTGCCTGCACCCTATGTCAAAAAATTTAACACACCAGCAGTGTGAAGAGACCTGAAAGTGGCACATGGCAGCAGAGTGTGGCGATGGAGACAGCAGCAATGGGAGGCCGTACAGGGACCATGACAGACTCTGGACTTGGCAGCAGCATGAGGAGGCGGTATATAGGGGCCCATGGCAGATTAGGGGCCTGGCAGCAGCTATGTGAGGCCCGTTATCTTGCAGCACCCTATGTCAAAAAATTTAACACACCAGCAGTGTGAAGAGACCTGAAAGTGGCACATGGCAGCAGAGTGTGGCGATGGAGACAGCAGCAATGGGAGGCCGTACAGGGACCCATGAGAGACTCTAGACTTGGCAGCAGCATGAGGAGGCGGTATATAGGGGCCCATGGCAGATTAGGGGCCTGGCAGCAGCTATGTGAGGCCCGTAATCTGCCTGCACCCTATGTCAAAAAATTTAACACACCAGCAGTGTGAAGAGACCTGAAAGTGGCACATGGCAGCAGAGTGTGGCGATGGAGACAGCAGCAATGGGAGGCCGTACAGGGACCATGACAGACTCTGGACTTGGCAGCAGCATGAGGAGGCGGTATATAGGGGCCCATGGCAGATTAGGGGCCTGGCAGCAGCTATGTGAGGCCCGTAATCTGCCTGCACCCTATGTCAAAAAATTTAACACACCAGCAGTGTGAAGAGACCTGAAAGTGGCACATGGCAGCAGAGTGTGGCGATGGAGACAGCAGCAATGGGAGGCCGTACAGGGACCCATGAGAGACTCTAGACTTGGCAGCAGCATGAGGAGGCGGTATATAGGGGCCCATGGCAGATTAGGGGCCTGGCAGCAGCTATGTGAGGCCCGTAATCTGCCTGCACCCTATGTCAAAAAATTTAACACACCAGCAGTGTGAAGAGACCTGAAAGTGGCACATGGCAGCAGAGTGTGGCGATGGAGACAGCAGCAATGGGAGGCCGTACAGGGACCCATGAGAGACTCTGGACCTGGCAGCAGCAGGAGGAGGCGGTATATAGGGGCCTATGGCAGATTAGGGGCCTGGCAGCAGCTATAGGAGGCCCGTAATCTGCCAGCACCCTATGTCAAAAAATTCAACACACCAGCAGTGTGAGGAGACCTGAAAGTGGCACATGTTTGAGGCATGATTCATGGCGGATTTAGTCAGTTGTGTCAGGAACTGGTGGTTTGAAATCCAGACTAATCCACGCCTGATTCATTTTCACAAACGTGAGTCTCTCCACACTTTGGGTGGACAGTCGTGTCCTCCGCGGAGTTACAATACCTCCTGCCGCACTAAACACGCGCTCCGATGCCACGCTACTGGCCGGGCATGACAGCCTTTCAAGGGCAAATTCAGCTAGTTGGGGCCAAAGGTCAAGTTTCGTTGCCCAGTAGTCAAGGGGATTGTCTACCTCAGTTGGCAGGGTGCTGTCCAAGTAGGCCCAAGCCTGTTGTTTGAGCTCCTGCTCCAGGTCCACCTGATGCTGCTGCTGCTGCTGCGGCTGGTTAGTAGTTTCCTCACTGCGCTGGTGAAGAAAGCTACTCATCATCGACTGCAGACTGAGGCAGCCGCTGCTGGTGGAGCTGCCACTGCTCCTACCACCCCACCCCTCCCCTGCTGCCATGCCAGCGGAACGCGAGCGCACAGGGCCCACAGTGTCTGAGGATGGACGTTGGCGCACAAAGGCAGAGACCAACTGACTACATAGGTGGTTTTTATAGTACGTAATTTTGGCCTCCCTCTCAGCAGGTGTGAAAAAGGCCACCATTTTGGACCGGTAGCGAGGGTCCAACAAGGTGGACAGCCAAAAGTCATCCCTCTGTCTGATGGTTATTATTCGGCTGTCGCTACGCAAGCAACCGAGCATGCTATGGGCCATTTGTGCCAAGGAATGCGAGGGACTCCCTGCCTCCATCTCCACAGCATACTGCCACGGTGCGTCTGGGTCCTCTGTCTCCTCCTCCTCCTCCTCTACCAGATGCTCCTGCTCCTCCACTCCTGTCCGCTGAGTGGAAAAACCACCCATTTCACTCAATAATTCCTGAGCACAAATGTCCTCCTCTACCTCCTCCTCTTCTTCCTGTCCTGCCCCCACAGGGGTCATGTGGCGTTGAGATCTGTGCGCCACGTCTACCGCACCCTGACCAGCCATTGTTAACAGCATTTGTTCCAGGACGTGCAACAGAGGAATGACGTCGTTCATCCCATAGTCCTGCCGACTCACGAATAGCGTGGCCTCCTCAAAGGGCCTGAGCAAGCGGCAGGTGTCACGCATGAGCTGCCAATGGCTGACATCTAAGTTACACAGGGGAGTACCTTTATCCGCTTGTAACATCAGGAAATCGGTGATGGCCTTTCGCTGCTCGTAAAGGCGGTCTAACATGTGTAGGGTTGAATTCCACCTTGTTGCAACGTCGCAGATCAGGCGATGCTGTGGAATTCCGTTCTGCCGCTGCAGCTCAATGAGGGTGTTCTTTGCGGTGTAGGAATGGCTGAAATGCATGCACAGTTTACGTGACATTTTAAGGATGTCTTGCAGTGGGATGGTGGATTTTAGGAACCGCTTGACAACCAGATTGAACACGTGAGCCATGCATGGCGCATGGCACAACCTTCCTTGACGCAGAGCAGACACCATGTTCTTTCCGTTGTCAGTCAACATGGTTCCGATTTTTAGTTTGCGCGGAGACAGCCATCTGTCGATTTCTCTGTTCATTACACTCAGCAGTTCCTCCCCTGTGTGACTACGTTCGCCAAGGCATACCAGGTGCAGCACAGCGTGACACCGTTGCGCCCTGCACATGTGATATGCCGGTCGGGTAATGGGACTTGGCACGGGGGTGGCGGCTGAGGACACGGCGGAAAAAGAGGTGGTAGAGGCGGACATGCTTGCTGGACCAAGGACGTGCAAACGTGGAGGCAAAAGCGTCGTGACCTGTCCAAGTTGCTGGTGCGGCTGTGCCGGCACCACGTTCACCCAGTGGGCCGTAAATGACATGTACTGTCCCTGACCGTAGTTACAGCTCCACACGTCGGCGCTGCCGTGCACTTTGGCAGAGACCGACATGCTCAAAGACTGGCCCACCATCTCTTCTACATGTGAATGCAGGGCTGGCACTGCCTTTTGGGCAAAGAAATGACGGCTTGGCACTCTCCACCGCGGCGCGGCACAAGCCATCATTTCTCGGAAAGGTGCTGAGTCCACCAGTTGGAAAGGGAGGGACTGCAGCACCAGCAACTTGGACAGGAGGACGTTCAGCTTTTGCACCGTCGGGTGCGTGCTCGCAAACTGTTGTCTCTTGGATACGGATTCCAAGAAAGACTGTTGACGGAATCCGAGAAGAGGAGTAGCAGGAGAAGGAGCATCTGAACGAGCGGAAGATGCCAATGAGCGACAACTCCCCTCAGCAGAGGTGTTGGAGCCTTGACTGGCTGATAGAGGGCGATTGACGACGTCGGGTGACGGAGCAAGTAACGGAGCGGGTGATGGAGCGGGGGCTGGGGCAGGCAGAACCGCCGTATGTTTATCACGGTTTTCCCAGGCCACCGAATGGTGACGCTGCATATGCTGACGCAACGCTGTAGTCCCAACATGGGCCCCCTGGCCACGCTTGCATTTCTGGCCACATAGTCGACATACGGCTACGTTTACTTCCTCGGGCGGCTTGAGGAAAAATTGCCACACCACCGAGTAGGAAACTTTGCCCCCGCTACTCTTCACTGGCTGACTGCTACTTCCTCCGTGCGCACCGGCACCACTACTGGCCGTGGTGGTAGGCTGCAGTGGAGCTGGTGCTCTACTCCGTGGACGTTTGGCTCCACTGACACTGATGCGACCCTGCTGCTGTCTCCTGGGCAACCCACCGACTGTTTTGCTCGCTGCCAAGCTGCCACCCTCTTCTCCTGATGATGCGGAAGAAATTGCCTGATGACGACGAGGCTGCCAAGTGCGATCAACCTCCTCATCATCAAGTAGGGTCTCCGCCTCACTACTAGCCCCCTCGGCTGCGTCTGGGTCAGGAGACAGACCTGTCTCTAGACCGGCTACCGAGCCACTCTCCTCGCCAGTACTTGTTCGCTTGGCTGCTGAAAAGGCCGATGTCTCCCCCCGTTCCTGACCGCCCTCTGTTAGCTCTTCCTCACTGTACAGTGGGGCTGAGCCCACAGCATGCGATACTTCGCTTGGTGAGGGAACAGCAAAGGACAGGGGCAGGTAGAGGACACGTGATTTCAGTGGGCTTGGTCCCGGGCCATGCCAACTAACGGTTGTGTCTGACGTACCCACCGACCGTTGGCTGTAGGTGTCAGAGGTGACCTGGGAAGAGGAAGACGACCGAGCCAACCAATCAATGACGGCAGGGTTGTCGGTGGAGACACGACCGCTGGATGACACCGGGAGCACTGGCCTCTGGCTGCGAATACTGCTGCCTCGACCCCTTCCTCTGCTGCCACGTCTGCTCGCTCCTAAAACATTGCCTCCTCTGCCACTCCTCTGCATGTTGTCTGACATACTATTTAATTCAACGATTAGGTGTCCCTGAGTAACAATTCTCTGGCACTCAGTAACAATTCTGTCTGTCCCTGAGTATGAATTCTGTGGCCCTGAGTAACAATTGTGTGTCTGTGCAAGTAACAATTCTGTGTCTGTGCAAGTAACAATTTTGTGTCTGTGAGAGTAACAATTCTCTGGCACTCAGTAACAATTCTGTCTGTCCCTGAGTAACAATTCTCTGGCACTCAGTAACAATTCTGTCTGTCCCTGAGTAACAATTCTGTCTGTCCCTGAGTATGAATTCTGTGGCCCTGAGTAAGAATTCTCTGGCACTCAGTAACAATTCTGTCTGTCCCTGAGTATGAATTCTGTGGCCCTGAGTAACAATTGTGTGTCTGTGCAAGTAACAATTCTGTGTCTGTGCAAGTAACAATTTTGTGTCTGTGAGAGTAACAATTCTCTGGCACTCAGTAACAATTCTGTCTGTCCCTGAGTAACAATTCTCTGGCACTCAGTAACAATTCTGTCTGTCCCTGAGTATGAATTCTGTGGCCCTGAGTAACAATTCTGTCTCTGTGCGAGTAACAATTCTGTGTCTGTGCAAGTAACAATTTTGTGTCTGTGAGAGTAACAATTCTCTGGCACTCAGTAACAATTCTGTCTGTCCCTGAGTAACAATTCTCTGGCACTCAGTAACAATTCTGTCTGTCCCTGAGTAACAATTCTCTGGCACTCAGTAACAATTCTGTCTGTCCCTGATTAACAATTCTCTGGCACTCAGTAACAATTGTGTGTCTGTGCAAGTAACAATTCTGTGTCTGTGCAAGTAACAATTTTGTGTCTGTGAGAGTAACAATTCTCTGGCACTCAGTAACAATTCTGTCTGTCCCTGAGTAACAATTCTCTGGCACTCAGTAACAATTCTGTCTGTCCCTGAGTATGAATTCTGTGGCCCTGAGTAACAATTCTGTCTCTGTGCGAGTAACAATTCTGTGTCTGTGCAAGTAACAATTTTGTGTCTGTGAGAGTAACAATTCTCTGGCACTCAGTAACAATTCTGTCTGTCCCTGAGTAACAATTCTATGGCACTCAGTAACAATTCTGTCTTCCCTGAGTAACAATTCTCTGGCACTCAGTAACAATTCTGTCTGTCCCTGAGTATGAATTCTGTGGCCCTGAGTAACAATTCTGTCTCTGTGCGAGTAACAATTCTGTGTCTGTGCAAGTAACAATTTTGTGTCTGTGAGAGTAACAATTCTCTGGCACTCAGTAACAATTCTGTCTGTCCCTGAGTAACAATTCTCTGGCACTCAGTAACAATTCTGTCTGTCCCTGAGTATGAATTCTGTGGCCCTGAGTAACAATTGTGTGTCTGTGCAAGTAACAATTCTGTGTCTGTGCAAGTAACAATTTTGTGTCTGTGAGAGTAACAATTCTCTGGCACTCAGTAACAATTCTGTCTGTCCCTGAGTAACAATTCTCTGGCACTCAGTAACAATTCTGTCTGTCCCTGAGTATGAATTCTGTGGCCCTGAGTAACAATTCTGTCTCTGTGCGAGTAACAATTCTGTGTCTGTGCAAGTAACAATTTTGTGTCTGTGAGAGTAACAATTCTCTGGCACTCAGTAACAATTCTGTCTGTCCCTGAGTAACAATTCTCTGGCACTCAGTAACAATTCTGTCTGTCCCTGAGTAACAATTCTCTGGCACTCAGTAACAATTCTGTCTGTCCCTGAGTATGAATTCTGTGGCCCTGAGTAACAATTGTGTGTCTGTGCAAGTAACAATTCTGTGTCTGTGCAAGTAACAATTTTGTGTCTGTGAGAGTAACAATTCTCTGGCACTCAGTAACAATTCTGTCTGTCCCTGAGTAACAATTCTCTGGCACTCAGTAACAATTCTGTCTGTCCCTGAGTATGAATTCTGTGGCCCTGAGTAACAATTCTGTCTCTGTGCGAGTAACAATTCTGTGTCTGTGCAAGTAACAATTTTGTGTCTGTGAGAGTAACAATTCTCTGGCACTCAGTAACAATTCTGTCTGTCCCTGAGTAACAATTCTCTGGCACTCAGTAACAATTCTGTCTGTCCCTGAGTAACAATTCTCTGGCACTCAGTAACAATTCTGTCTGTCCCTGAGTAACAATTCTCTGGCACTCAGTAACAATTGTGTGTCTGTGCAAGTAACAATTCTGTGTCTGTGCAAGTAACAATTTTGTGTCTGTGAGAGTAACAATTCTCTGGCACTCAGTAACAATTCTGTCTGTCCCTGAGTAACAATTCTCTGGCACTCAGTAACAATTCTGTCTGTCCCTGAGTATGAATTCTGTGGCCCTGAGTAACAATTCTGTCTCTGTGCGAGTAACAATTCTGTGTCTGTGCAAGTAACAATTTTGTGTCTGTGAGAGTAACAATTCTCTGGCACTCAGTAACAATTCTGTCTGTCCCTGAGTAACAATTCTCTGGCACTCAGTAACAATTCTGTCTGTCCCTGAGTAACAATTCTCTGGCACTCAGTAACAATTCTGTCTGTCCCTGAGTAACAATTCTCTGGCACTCAGTAACAATTGTGTGTCTGTGCAAGTAACAATTCTGTGTCTGTGCAAGTAACAATTTTGTGTCTGTGAGAGTAACAATTCTCTGGCACTCAGTAACAATTCTGTCTGTCCCTGAGTAACAATTCTCTGGCACTCAGTAACAATTCTGTCTGTCCCTGAGTATGAATTCTGTGGCCCTGAGTAACAATTCTGTCTCTGTGCGAGTAACAATTCTGTGTCTGTGCAAGTAACAATTTTGTGTCTGTGAGAGTAACAATTCTCTGGCACTCAGTAACAATTCTGTCTGTCCCTGAGTAACAATTCTATGGCACTCAGTAACAATTCTGTCTTCCCTGAGTAACAATTCTCTGGCACTCAGTAACAATTCTGTCTGTCCCTGAGTATGAATTCTGTGGCCCTGAGTAACAATTCTGTCTCTGTGCGAGTAACAATTCTGTGTCTGTGCAAGTAACAATTTTGTGTCTGTGAGAGTAACAATTCTCTGGCACTCAGTAACAATTCTGTCTGTCCCTGAGTAACAATTCTCTGGCACTCAGTAACAATTCTGTCTGTCCCTGAGTATGAATTCTGTGGCCCTGAGTAACAATTGTGTGTCTGTGCAAGTAACAATTCTGTGTCTGTGCAAGTAACAATTTTGTGTCTGTGAGAGTAACAATTCTCTGGCACTCAGTAACAATTCTGTCTGTCCCTGAGTAACAATTCTCTGGCACTCAGTAACAATTCTGTCTGTCCCTGAGTAACAATTCTGTCTGTCCCTGAGTATGAATTCTGTGGCCCTGAGTAAGAATTCTCTGGCACTCAGTAACAATTCTGTCTGTCCCTGAGTATGAATTCTGTGGCCCTGAGTAACAATTGTGTGTCTGTGCAAGTAACAATTCTGTGTCTGTGCAAGTAACAATTTTGTGTCTGTGAGAGTAACAATTCTCTGGCACTCAGTAACAATTCTGTCTGTCCCTGAGTAACAATTCTCTGGCACTCAGTAACAATTCTGTCTGTCCCTGAGTAACAATTCTCTGGCACTCAGTAACAATTCTGTCTGTCCCTGAGTAACAATTCTGTCTGTCCCTGAGAATGAATTCTGTGGCCCTGAGTAAGAATTCTCTGGCACTCAGTAACAATTCTGTCTGTCCCTGAGTAACAATTCTCTGGCACTCAGTAACAATTCTGTCTGTCCCTGAGTAAAAATTCTGTGGCCCTAATAACGTTTCTGTGGCCCTAAGTAACAATTCTCTGGCACTGAGTAACAATTCTGTCTGTCCCTGAGTATGAATTCTGTGGCCCTAACTAGCGTTTCTTTGTCCCTAAATAACGATTCTGTGGCCCTCATTAACAAGTCTGTGTCCCTGAGTAATGGTTCTCTGTCCCTAAGTAACTTCTCTCTGTCCCCAATTCTCGTTTCTGTGGCCCTAACTCTGTCCCTGTCCCTAGTACAGAGCGGTCTGCCTCTGTTCAATGACTGCAGGCAAATGAAGATTTCCAAAATGGCCGCTATATATACCTCGACCATTACACAGTGCTGGCTGGCTGGCTGCTGATTGGCTGATGCGATCACATGTCGTTGAGGAATGCATTATGGGGCAGCGCGCCTTGTCTGCGCGCCTTCCCCGACATCCCCGCTCCGTCGCCGCACATGTCAGCCGCCATTTTCGGAAAAATTTCGATTCGCGCGTCCGAATTAGGCTGTTTTTCGGATTCGGCACGAATCGAAATTTTTCCGAAATTCGACTCGAATTCCACTTCGGATACTTCGATTCGCTCATCTCTATTTTTAATGTTTTTAACAATGAAATTGTATTGTTAGTAAATACTCTTGGTGTGTTTTGATGACACCTTTGCCCCTACTCCCAGCCTGAGACTGCCCAACCCAGATGGGAGGGTCCAGTTTCAGTCCCAGGGTATATATGGTAGAGTGCATTCATTGTTCAGTTAGCTCTGATGAAGAAGGGATGCCCTTCGAAACACGTCAGCCGTACTCTGAGGACTTACATGCTTGATTTACTTCGTTGTTTGTGAATTTCATTCTGAATTTAATAAAATTATGGTTTACTGAGATAATGCGCAAGGTTGGTGCGCTCTCTTTTTTGTTTCACTTTGCAGTACTGGTCGTGCTTCCCCATCCTTGTTTAGAGCTGCACAACCCTATATGCATTGGTGGTCGAATTTTTCAAGTTCTGGTTCCATCCATCCACCCTTATTCTGGGTCATAGAGCACAGGAGAGGTCGTTCCTGGTTCTATGGACATTTCAGCAAGACAATGATCTCAAACACAAATCCAATGAAACTCTCAATTGGTTTTGAAGAAAGACAATAAAGTTGCTAGAATGGCCCAGCCAATCACCGGACTTGAATCCAATAGAAAATCTATGGAAAGGACTAAAGATCAGAGTTCATAGAAGAGACCCATGGAACCTTCAAGATTTGAATACTGTCTGTGTGGAAAAATGGGCCAAAATCACACTTGAGCAATACATGTGACTAGTGTTTCCATACAGGAGGTGACTTGAAGCTGTCATTACCAACATAGGATTTTGTACGAAGTATTAAATACATTTCAGTTAGCGTTTTCAATAATTTTTCTCTGTGTCATTCCATTTAATTACATGTAACTTAATTTCTGAACCTATTTGTGTTTGGTTTCTTTGTATGTATGGATTGCATGGGTTGTTACTGACGTGGTGAAAATTTCATGTCAATAGTACGTGTTAGAAATATATTTACTGAGAAAAATGGTGACGTGTTCAATACTTATTTTACCCTCTGTATATGAATGAAAAAAAATACATATGTATAAAGTGCATCATAAATGTGTAATTATTGATTAGCAGTAGAGCTCAGCTGTTTGCGAAGAGTTTTTGGGAGTAGTGTTCCTGTCTTCATTCCAATGAGTCAAGCACGCTGCAGTGTTGCAGTGGAATAGGGTCATATATAATAGAGAATGCATCAGGAGATGCTGAAACATGCAAAGGTGGGTAGGAAGACTCAAAAAAGTGGGAGGAACAGAGCCAAGAATTATGCCAGAGAGATCCTAATGCTCGTGAGTAAGATACTGTATAAGAGGGCAGGTGCTGACACGGTCCATAAGGGCCCTGTTTTTCGATGCGCTTTTCGTGTTTAAAAAGAGGAACAAAAATGCATGAAAAGTGTATCCTTTTTATATCTATTGGAATTCTTCACACCAATGCACTACAGGTGCAGTGCGTTTTTGCAAGTACAAGTCCTGCATGCTGCATTTTTGGTGCATGTTTAAAAAGTGCACCAAAATGCAACCCCCCCATTGAAATGAATGGGAAAAATGCACTGCGGCTGTGTTTTGATGCGCTTGTTGAGTCACATGTCTATGTTTCACATGCATGATTGGAGTCAGACAGCCAGAGAATGAACCAAAAACACATTTTTTTTTTACTGTTTTTATTTTTTCAACGGAGCAGTGTGAAAGGGCCCTAAACCTCTACCTGTTGGGGCCCAATCACACTAGAAACTTCTACTGTGTGTTTTTCTTTGCACATTTGCATGCATTTGATGCACGGTTTTTATCTGCATTTGTCTTGTGAGGTCACTCCCTTCTTTATTTCTTTAGGCTTCTGTGTGCACTGCGATATGTTACAGTGTGCTACAGTGCGTTTGCATGCATTTAGATGCATTTGTGAGTTTGCGGTGTGGAAAAATGCAGCTAGCTCTATCTTTTTTTACTGGGTGGGAATTGTGCTGACACAGAGCTCATCAGGAAAGAAAAATTATGGTAAGAATCTGTCATTCAATTTTATGTTTTCCTGACAGCTCCATCAGCACAGCTGGGAACTAACTAGCCACACAGGGATGGATAATGCTACACACTCCTCAATTCTGGATAAAAGGCAGAAGCCAGAATGCCTCTGCTAAACTCAACTGTCATTAAGACTGCTTCTATACAGTAATAAGCCATGAATACATATATTGACCCCCACGTAGCTGCCTTGCAGATAGTGTCTGGGAGCACTCAACCTGCTGTCGCTCACAAGGTCAAGTCCCTATGGGTGGATAGTGAAGCGATCCCCCTGGCACAGCCAACCCTTTCTAATTGTAGGCCAAGGAGATGAGCTTCAGCAACTGGGAGGCAATAATCTTGTTGGAAACCATAAAATCATTACATGCTTCACCTGGAATGCATCAACCTCATGATGCCAGAGTTCATTTTGCTGCTAAATTTTAAAGCTTGACCCACATCTGATGGGCTAACTTCTTGGGTACTCCCCAAGAGGGATGTAGGAAAGACAACTTTTCATGTGATATGGACTCTGAATGCCACTTAGGCACGATCTTGAGCATCAGCATGAGTACCACCCTATCCGGGATGAACATAGGAAAGGGTTCTTTAAACCCCAGGGCCTCTAATACGGACACTCTTCTGATTGATGTAATTGCCACCAGGAAAGCAGTTTTCACCAAGAGGTACCACAAGGGGCCACTTTGATTGAAGGCGTCTGATCCAAACAAGTCCAACACAAATAGGAGATCCCACTTCACGAACAATCCCTTAGGTAGGTTTGAACCAAGTTGCAGCTTGAAAGACAGTATAATTGAGTGTTGGATGCCCACTGTATGCTGTGAAGACAAAGATAGCTGAAATGTGGTCCCATAGTGTACTTATGCATAAACCTAAATCAAGCTCTGCCTACAGAAACTTCAGAATGTGACAGACTTGTGAAGAGCCCAGTGTAAAATCTTGATCAGCAGCAATCCTATGAATTTATGTCATATTCTACTATATGCATGGTTAGTGCTGTTCTTCTTTGCTTTCATAAGAGTATTCACAACCTTTACAGAGCACCCCAGATATATTAGCCTCTGCCTCTCATGACCCAAGCCATGATCTTGAGCCTGTCAGGTGTTGGACGAATGTAACTTTGGAGAATATGATCTTACCGGCAGAGGGAGGGGATCCTTGGCACTCATTAGGAGGGGCAGAGGGTACCAAGGCCTCTTCAACCAATCTGGGATCACCACCAGAACTATCACCTTCCCCTGCCACATCCTCAGTAGGAAGCAGAGAATCCGAGGGAGAGGCAGAAAGGTATAAGCTGTCCTGGAGATCCACTCTGCGAGTGTCACCTCCTCCTTGATTGCTTGTGGATGCTGGACCCTGGAATAGAAAGCAATTTGGTGTTGACTGAGGATGTGAACAGGTCTACCTCTGGAAGAGATTACCAAGCCCATTAGTTCTCAAAAGACTTGCAGCAGTCTGAGCCATTCATTGTTGTCCAGGATTGTCCTGGACAAATTGTTTGTCTAAAGATTCTTTCAACCGGGCACATAGGCAGCAAATAGCTGCAGGATATTGACTTGGGTCAACTCTAGAAACAGAGAAACCTCTTTCAGGAGGGAGACACTAAGTGCCCCCTTGTATGTAGGATGTAGGCCACAGTCGTTGTGCTGTCTAACTTCACCAGGATAGGTCCACCCTGGATGAGGTTACTGAAGGCTAGGAGAGTTCTTAATTCAGTTCTGAACTCCTGCTTTTCTGGTGTCTTACTTTTCCACCAGCCACAAAGTCGTCAGATGGGAATGACATCGCAGACGATTCTGCTTCTCCAGCTACAAGTTTTGGCTCGCTTTCATACACAGCGTAATTCATATCTTCTGACCTAGGCCCTCTGACTGCTACCAGTCCAGAAAGCCAACTTGATAGGGGATGAGATTTCAACTGAGCCTACCGGACCTGCTGGATCTAAGTTGTGAAGGATGAAAGGTCTCCCAAATATGTCCTGAAATGCTTGCCTTGAGTGACTATGTGTCCGTCACCAAAACTGTACTTATGTCCAATGAGGAACCACCAAGTGTCCATAAGACATGTATGGATGGCACAATTACCAATATACCAAGAAGCATCCTGACATGAAGCTCTTCGCTGACTTCTTGGATTATGTGCTGGCTTTTTCTTTGACTCCCAGCCAGAAATGCAGAAGCTACCCTCTCTGGAGTGAGCATGGAAACGGACTCTTTAATTTCAGTCTCATTTAAATCAAACAGATGTTCATCTTGAGGCAGGAAACCAAACTGACCACTATTAATTCAGACTTCACTTTCCAAGATGAAGAACAATGCAGTTATTGAGAATGTGCTTGAAGGCCACAGCATCTTCTAATGGTAAAGTCATGTATCTGGCCAAACCCATAAGGGACACACTATAAGGGAATTATCAAGCTGTCCTCTGGAGGCACTTTAAATATTTCCACAGCTTTGCTTCTATTTAAAGGAATTGCATCAACCTTACAAAAGGAGGAAACAACAACCTGGACAAAGGTTGTCCCCATCTTCTTGTTCAGAAGGCACCGATGAGGATTGATTGGCTTGAGAAGGCTCTGAGACCAGTTATAATGGCCCTAAAAGGAAGAATGGACATTGCCAAAATAGATGGCCCTTGCAAATGGTGAATTCAGCAATTCCTTTAGAGTGGCTTGACCACATACTTAATTGTGACAACTTGGTCACCATCATCTTAATCATTGTCTACTTGAACAAAGCAGGAATTCTACAGTCATGTTTGTCTACATGTTCTTTGAATGAATTTGGCAAGGGTTGATTTGACTGAGAAGGTTCTGAGACTGCTGACTGGCAGAATATATGACCCCTTCACAAGGTGAGTGGAAGCAACTCCTTTAGAATGTATTGACCACATGGTCAATGAATGTGATAATTTGTTAGGTGTCAACTTCTTTATCCCTGGTTGCTTGAACCAGCAGGGCTCATACAGTCATGCTCACCTGAATCTTCTTTTGGAAGATTCTGAGGAGGATTGTTTGCCTGGAAGGCTAGGAGACTGCTCATTGATAGAACAGATAACCCTTTCACAGTGTGAGTGGAAACATTCCATTACAGTGTATTAGCATCATGTGACAACCTGTTAGGTGTCATCATGTTTATCTTTGGTTCCTTGGTTGCTTGAACGAAGCAGTATTTATGCAGTCATGTCCAACCGCATCATCCTCTTTGGAAACTATGAAGAGGGCTGTTTAGTCTGGGATGGCTACGTCGCTTCTCAAAGCAGATAACCCTTTCGAAGTGAAAGTGGAAACCACATCTTTAGATTTTACTGACAATGTGTTTATTGAATGTGACATCCTGTTAGGTGTCATCATCTCAATCCCTGGCTGTTTAAACCAGCAGGATACGTACAGTCATGCTCGTCCGCATCTTCCTGTTCATAGAGTCTGAAGAGGCTGTCTTGCCTGGCACAGCTATGAGACATCTAATTGCCTGAATATATAGCCCTTTCACAGGGTGAGTGGAAACAACTCCTTTTGAGTGTACTGGCCACTTGTTTAAATAATGTCACAGCATGTTAGGTGTCATCGTCCTCATTTTTGATTGCTTCAACAAAGCAAGATTCATACCATCATATTCACCCATCTCTTCGCCTTTGGAGAGTGTGAAGAGGCCGTTTTGCCTGGGAAGGCTATTAGACTGTTTGTTGCTAAAACATATACAGTCAGGTCCATAAATATTGGGACATCAACACAATTCTAACATTTTTGGCTCTATATACCACCACAATGGATTTGAAATGAAACGAACAAGATGTGCTTTAACTGCAGACTGTCAGCTTTAATTTGAGGGTATTTACATTCAAATCAGGTGAACGGTGTGGGAATTACAACAGTTTGCATATGTGCCTCCCACTTGTTAAGGGACCAAAAGTAATGGGACAATTGGCTTCTCAGCAGTTCCATGGCCAGGTGTGTGTTATTCCCTCATTATCCCAATTACAATGAGCAGATAAAAGGTCCAGAGTTCATTTCAAGTGTGCTATTTGCATTTGGAATCTGTTGCTGTCAACTATCAAGATGAGATCCAAAGAGCTGTCACTATCAGTGAAGCAAGCCATCATTAGGCTGAAAAAAATTAAGGCATGGGCAAAACAACTGTTTGGAACATTCTTAAAAAGAAGGAACGCATCGGTGAGCTCAGCAACACCAAAAGACCCGGAAGACCGCGGAAAACAACTGTGGTGGATGACCGAAGAATTCTTTCCCTGGTGAAGAAAACACCCTTCACAACAGTTGGCCAGATCAAGAACACTCTCCAGGAGGTAGGTGTATGTGTGTCAAAGTCAACAATCAAGAGAAGACTTCACCAGAGTGAATACAGAGGGTTCACCACAAGATGTAAACCATTGGTGAGCCTCAAAAACAGGAAGGCCAGATTAGAGTTTGCCAAACGACATCTAAAAAAGCCTTCACAGTTCTGGAACAACATCCTATGGACAGATGAGACCAAGATCAACTTGTACCAGAGTGATGGGAAGAGAAGAGTATGGAGAAGGAAAGGAACTGCTCATGATCCTAAGCATACCACCTCATCAGTGAAGCATGGTGGTGGTAGTGTCATGGCGTGGGCATGTATGTCTGCCAATGGAACTGGTTCTCTTGTATTTATTGATTATGTGACTGCTGACAAAAGCAGCAGGATGAATTCTGAAGTGTTTCGGGCAATATTATCTGCTCATATTCAGCCAAATGCTTAAGAACTCATTGGACGCCGCTTCACAGTGCAGATGGACAATGACCCAAAGCATACTGCAAAAGCAACCAAAGAGTTTTTTAAGGGAAAGAAGTGGAATGTTATGCAATGGCCAAGTCAATCACCTGACCTGAATCCGATTGAGTATGCATTTCACTTGCTGAAGACAAAACTGAAGGGAAAATGCCCCATGAACAAGCAGGAACTGAAGACAGTTGCAGTAGAGGCCTGGCAGAGTATCACCAGGGATGAAACCCAGCGTCTGGTGATGTCTGTGCGTTCCAGACTTCAGGCTGTAATTGACTGCAAAGGATTTGCAACCAAGTATTAAAAAGTGAAAGTTTGATTTATGATTATTTTTCTGTCCCATTACTTTTGGTCCCCTAAAAAGTGGGAGGCACATATGCAAACTGTTGTAATTCCTACACCGTTCACCTGATTTGGATGTAAATACCCTCAAATTAAAGCTGACAGTCTGCAGTTAAAGCACATCTTGTTTGTTTCATTTCAAATCCATTGTGGTGGTGTATAGAGCCAAAAATGTTAGAATTGTGTTGATGTCCCAATATTTATGGACCTGACTGTAACCCCTTTACAGGGTGAGTGAAACACTTACATTCATGTTCATCGCACAGTCATGTTCATCTGCATCTTTGTTTTTTAAAAAGTCTGCAGAGGGTTGCCTAGTTTGGGAAAGCTCTGAGACTGCTCATTGCCAGACTAGATAATCCTTTCACAGGGTTTTGCCTGACACTTAAAGCAGTAAAAAAAAAATAATAATAATGTAATGATGTAGAAAATAGCTTGCTTAGTAAAAAACCCTAAAGGGTTAACAACTGCTAGATGGAGGTTGATACTGCAACTTCCAACCACAGCCAGATTTCACCAGGTGGTAATGAATCAAACTTTGTCTTGCCAGAGAGCAGGAGATAATGAAAATGTTTTGTTAAGAAGAGCAATAAAAAGGTAGGAATCTGCAACAGAATTACAATAATATTCTGCAATGTACACCAACCATCCAATGGAACTGCTGACATCATAAAAAGCTCTTTTTTTTTTTTTTTGAGAAACTGGAGACTAAAACCAAAATATAAAAGGATGTCCTATATTCCAACAGGTAATGCTGGCTACAGTAGTCATCCACAGGCAACTCTTCTACCTTCTCTGGAAATGCTGGTCTTTTGAGGGAGTTGACATAATGGCACAATAGCAAAGCAAACATTAGAAGCCACCAATAGGTTAATGCCATGTGTGAACAGACAAAGTATTACTTTGTGCACCTGTTGAAGAGTACTATCTGTGGAGAAGCTCAGGGTATGCACAGCAGCTGCAGGGAGCAAGGCACAACAATACCTAGCAATTCCGCATTCATTTGGATACAAAGCATTTTTACATTTATCTCACCCAACCTCCATCATCTGACTGTAAACACTGGCACTGCATGGGTGTGCATGCCTAGGGGAGACTCTGCTGACACCGCTGCCCACTTCACATGGACCCAGAGGACCCCAAACAAGGCTATTAGCAATGATAAAAGCCACCCCGAGAACCAGCAGTGGGGCCCCCTGGATTATGGGTCATTTAGCCCAGGGCTTAAAATTTCAAGTCCTGAGCTATTAGCCAGGCCTTAAGAGTTACTGGCCACCAACAAACACACACAGAGACACCTGTACACACACACAGACATGTACATACACATACAGAAACCTGTACACACACGCACAGAGACACATGTATACACACGCACAGAGACACATGTACAGACACACACATACAGACACATGCATACACACACAGGCACGTACAGACACGCATACACACAGATACATGTACATACACAGAAATACACACACACAGACACATGTACATACATACACAGACACATGTACACACAGACACATGTAAGTACATACATACACATATACATACACGCAGACACATGTACATGCATACACAGACACACATATACACACACAGGCTGTTAAGTGGTCTCTCCTCTCCCCTGAAGCCACCACTGGCTAACATAGAGGATCATGTGACCAGAGTGAACTGAAATTAAGTAGACACACACACACCCCTATAAAAAGTTGCAGTACTTCGTTGTTCACTCACAGATCCGGGTACTGCACTCTAGGGGGAGGCAGAGAGCACAGCACACACTCTTTCCGTGGCATTCACTGCGCTCAGCTATTGAGCAGTCTGACGGCTCCCAGTGCCAATCACAGATCCGGCCTGAGCTCTGAGCCTGCTCAGCAAGAGGGCCCTGGGGGACACACTCGCCCCCCCCCAATGATTTCCACTCGCCATTGGCGAGCAGGCGAGTGGAAATTTCAAGACCTGATTTAGCCAGTACACCAGGGACTGTGTCCAGCTGAAACCCACACACATGGACGAACAGCCAGCCCTTTAGATCAGCCAGGTAGAGGAGCACACCTAGGTCCCGCACATGGGAGGAATAAAGAGGAACACTGAGGCTGCAGGTGAGCTCAAATTTATGAGTTAGGTCCTGGAAGTATGGAGGGCAGGGCCCTTACCCAGCTGTGCTGACATGGAGCTGTCAGGAAAGAGCATCACTGTAATATATAGGAAGTACCCATTGATTTCACAGGTTGAAAATATGCTTATCTCTGGAAATGCATTTATTAATTTTATAATAGCCTGTCTTTTTAATCTAAGTAGCAGCGTTAATGCTGGATATATATATATATATACATACATACATACATACATGTAGAGAGAGATTGGAGGAGGCAGTTCTAGAATGCACTCTGGCACAATTTTATCTGGGACACTTGTATCCCATTATATCCCTCATTTTAATTCCTCTCTGAATTAGTGGTGGTGCATTTGGAGAGATAATCCTTATTTTGCGGTCAGGAGATGGACTTTAAAACGGGTTCTGTATTAAAAAAACAAATCACATTAAAGGGTCCATTTGAAAATACTTCAGTTGTACAACAGGCCATCTGCTTAGTACAATGAAAAGCAGATGAATTTCGACATGTGTCTATGTTAAAAACCAGAATGTTTCTCCACATTGCTGCAAATTAAGCAAATTCTGTACTAAATATTCTGGAATAGGTACAATTATTGAAACTATATACAAATAAGACATTATTTTCTCATGAAAAAAGCAGTATTAAAATAATTGAATATGTGGAGCAATGGTACCTCAGATATGTATGATTTGATATGATCTTCAAACTCAAACATGCTACTTTAAAGTAGAACTTGAGATAATCGTTAGAGATGAGCGAATTATTCAAAAATTCGATTCGACCGATTCGGCGAATTCGTGAAAAAATTTTGATTCGAGTCGAATATATTCGCTACGAATTTAACTTATAAAAGGGTGTTTCTAGGCTTCAGAGAGCCTTTATATTAGTGCAGAACACTGTACCTTTAATTTAAATGCCCTTGGAGTCTGCTGGGGAAGAGAAATAATACTGACAGTCAGTATGACATGCAGATGAGTGCCGTCGATCTTAGAATCACCGCACACTTCACTCATTTGGGCAGTCACGGGGCCAAAACCAGAGTGTGGAGCCACAGTGTGGCGGTGGAGGCAGCAGCAATGGGAGGCCATACAGCACCCTATGACAAAAATGGAAACCACCAGCAGTGTGAGGAGACCTGAAAGTGGCACATGGCAGAGTGTGGCGATGGAGACAGCAGCAATGGGAGGCCGTACAGGGACCCATGACACACTCTGGACCTGGCAGCAGCATGAGGAGGCGGTACAGGGGCCCATGACAGATTACGGGCCTGGCAGCAGCATGAGGAGTCGGTACGGGGGCCCATGGCAGATTACGGGCCTGGCAGCAGCAATGGGAGGCCCGTAATCTGCCAGCACCCTATGACAAAAAATGGAACACACCAGCAGTGTGTGAGGAGACCTGAAAGTGGCACATGGCAGAGTGTGGCGATGGAGACAGCAGCAATGGGAGGCCGTACAGGGACCCATGAGAGACTCTGGACCTGGCAGCAGCATGAGGAGGCGGTACAGGGGCCCATGGCAGATTAGGGGCCTGGCAGCAGCTATGGGAGGCTCGTAATCTGCCAGCACCCTATGACAAAAAATGGAACACACCAGCAGTGTGTGAGGAGACCTGAAAGTGGCACATGGCAGAGTGACGCGATGGAGACAGCAGCAATGGGAGGCCGTACAGGGACCCATGACACACTCTGGACCTGGCAGCAGCATGAGGAGGCGGTACAGGGGCCCATGGCAGATTACGGGCCTGGCAGCAGCAATGGGAGGCCCGTAATCTGCCAGCACCCTATGACAAAAAATGGAACACACCAGCAGTGTGAGGAGACCTGAAAGTGGCACATGGCATGAGACACTGTGGACCTGGCAGCAGCATGAGGAGGCGGTACAGGGGCCCATGGCAGATTAGGGGCCTGGCAGCAGCTATGGGAGGCCCGTAATCTGCCAGCACCCTATGACAAAAAATGGAACACACCAGCAGTGTGAGGAGACCTGAAAGTGGAACATGGCATGAGACACTGTGGACCTGGCAGCAGCATGAGGAGGCGGTACAGGGGCCCATGGCAGATTAGGGGCCTGGCAGCAGCTATGGGAGGCCCGTAATCTGCCAGCACCCTATGACAAAAAATGGAACACACCAGCAGTGTGTGAGGAGACCTGAAAGTGGCACATGGCAGAGTGTGGCGATGGAGACAGCAGCAATGGGAGGCCGTACAGGGACCCATGAGAGACTCTGGACCTGGCAGCAGCATGAGGAGGCGGTACAGGGGCCCATGGCAGATTAGGGGCCTGGCAGCAGCTATGGGAGGCCCGTAATCTGCCAGCACCCTATGACAAAAAATGGAACACACCAGCAGTGTGTGAGGAGACCTGAAAGTGACACATGGCAGAGTGACGCGATGGAGACAGCAGCAATGGGAGGCCGTACAGGGACCCATGAGACACTGTGGACCTGGCAGCAGCATGAGGAGGCGGTACAGGGGCCCATGGCAGATTACGGGCCTGGCAGCAGCAATGGGAGGCCCGTAATCTGCCAGCACCCTATGACAAAAAATGGAACACACCAGCAGTGTGAGGAGACCTGAAAGTGGCACATGGCATGAGACACTGTGGACCTGGCAGCAGCATGAGGAGGCGGTACAGGGGCCCATGGCAGATTAGGGGCCTGGCAGCAGCTATGGGAGGCCCGTAATCTGCCAGCACCCTATGACAAAAAATGGAACACACCAGCAGTGTGTGAGGAGACCTGAAAGTGGCACATGGCAGAGTGTGGCGATGGAGACAGCAGCAATGGGAGGCCGTACAGGGACCCATGAGAGACTCTGGACCTGGCAGCAGCATGAGGAGGCAGTATAGGGGCCCATGGCAGATTAGGGGCCTGGCAGCAGCTATGGGAGGCCCGTAATCTGCCAGCACCCTATGACAAAAAATGGAACACACCAGCAGTGTGAGGAGACCTGAAAGTGGCACATGGCATGAGACACTGTGGACCTGGCAGCAGCATGAGGAGGCGGTACAGGGGCGCAGGACAGATTACGAGCCTGGCAGCAGCAACTTGGACAGGAGGACGTTCAGCTTCTGCACCGTCGGGTGCGTGCTCGCAAACTGTTGTCTCTTGGAAACGGATTCCAAGAAAGACTGCTGACGGAACCCGTGAAGAGGAGTAGCAGGAGAAGGAGCATCTGAACGAGCGGAATATGCCAACAAGCGACAACAGGGGCCCATGACAGATTACGGGCCTGGCAGCAGCATGAGGAGTCGGTACGGGGGCCCATGGCAGATTACGGGCCTGGCAGCAGCAATGGGAGGCCCGTAATCTGCCAGCACCCTATGACAAAAAATGGAACACACCAGCAGTGTGTGAGGAGACCTGAAAGTGGCACATGGCAGAGTGTGGCGATGGAGACAGCAGCAATGGGAGGCCGTACAGGGACCCATGAGAGACTCTGGACCTGGCAGCAGCATGAGGAGGCGGTACAGGGGCCCATGGCAGATTAGGGGCCTGGCAGCAGCTATGGGAGGCCCGTAATCTGCCAGCACCCTATGACAAAAAATGGAACACACCAGCAGTGTGTGAGGAGACCTGAAAGTGGCACATGGCAGAGTGACGCGATGGAGACAGCAGCAATGGGAGGCCGTACAGGGACCCATGACACACTCTGGACCTGGCAGCAGCATGAGGAGGCGGTACAGGGGCCCATGGCAGATTACGGGCCTGGCAGCAGCAATGGGAGGCCCGTAATCTGCCAGCACCCTATGACAAAAAATGGAACACACCAGCAGTGTGAGGAGACCTGAAAGTGGCACATGGCATGAGACACTGTGGACCTGGCAGCAGCATGAGGAGGCGGTACAGGGGCCCATGGCAGATTAGGGGCCTGGCAGCAGCTATGGGAGGCCCGTAATCTGCCAGCACCCTATGACAAAAAATGGAACACACCAGCAGTGTGAGGAGACCTGAAAGTGGAACATGGCATGAGACACTGTGGACCTGGCAGCAGCATGAGGAGGCGGTACAGGGGCCCATGGCAGATTAGGGGCCTGGCAGCAGCTATGGGAGGCCCGTAATCTGCCAGCACCCTATGACAAAAAATGGAACACACCAGCAGTGTGTGAGGAGACCTGAAAGTGGCACATGGCAGAGTGTGGCGATGGAGACAGCAGCAATGGGAGGCCGTACAGGGACCCATGAGAGACTCTGGACCTGGCAGCAGCATGAGGAGGCAGTATAGGGGCCCATGGCAGATTAGGGGCCTGGCAGCAGCTATGGGAGGCCCGTAATCTGCCAGCACCCTATGACAAAAAATGGAACACACCAGCAGTGTGAGGAGACCTGAAAGTGGCACATGGCATGAGACACTGTGGACCTGGCAGCAGCATGAGGAGGCGGTACAGGGGCCCATGGCAGATTAGGGGCCTGGCAGCAGCTATGGGAGGCCCGTAATCTGCCAGCACCCTATGACAAAAAATGGAACACACCAGCAGTGTGTGAGGAGACCTGAAAGTGGCACATGGCAGAGTGTGGCGATGGAGACAGCAGCAATGGGAGGCCGTACAGGGACCCATGAGAGACTCTGGACCTGGCAGCAGCATGAGGAGGCAGTATAGGGGCCCATGGCAGATTAGGGGCCTGGCAGCAGCTATGGGAGGCCCGTAATCTGCCAGCACCCTATGACAAAAAATGGAACACACCAGCAGTGTGAGGAGACCTGAAAGTGGCACATGGCATGAGACACTGTGGACCTGGCAGCAGCATGAGGAGGCGGTACAGGGGCCCATGGCAGATTAGGGGCCTGGCAGCAGCTATGGGAGGCCCGTAATCTGCCAGCACCCTATGACAAAATGGAACCCACCAGCAGTGTGAGGAGACCTGAAAGTGGCACATGGCAGAGTGTGGCGATGGAGACAGCAGCAATGGGAGGCCGTACAGGGACCCATGAGAGACTCTGGACCTGGCAGCAGCATGAGGAGGCGGTATAGGGGTCCATGGCAGATTAGGGGCCTGGCAGCAGCTATGGGAGGCCCGTAATCTGCCAGCACCCTATGACAAAAAATGGAACACACCAGCAGTGTGAGGAGATCTGAAAGTGGCACATGGCATGAGACACTGTGGACCTGGCAGCAGCAGGAGGAGGCGGTACAGGGGCCCATGGCAGATTAGGGGCCTGGCAGCAGCTATGGGAGGCCCGTAATCTGCCAGCACCCTATGACAAAAAATGGAACACACCAGCAGTGTGTGAGGAGACCTGAAAGTGGCACATGGCAGAGTGTGGCGATGGAGACAGCAGCAATGGGAGGCCGTACAGGGACCCATGAGAGACTCTGGACCTGGCAGCAGCATGAGGAGGCAGTATAGGGGCCCATGGCAGATTAGGGGCCTGGCAGCAGCTATGGGAGGCCCGTAATCTGCCAGCACCCTATGACAAAAAATGGAACACACCAGCAGTGTGAGGAGACCTGAAAGTGGCACATGGCAGAGTGTGGCGATGGAGACAGCAGCAATGGGAGGCCATACAGGGACCCATGAGAGACTCTGGACCTGGCAGCAGCATGAGGAGGCGGTATAGGGACCCATGGCAGATTAGGGGCCTGGCAGCAGCTATGGGAGGCCCGTAATCTGCCAGCACCCTATGACAAAAAATGGAACACACCAGCAGTGTGAGGAGACCTGAAAGTGGCACATGGCATGAGACACTGCGGACCTGGCAGCAGCATGAGGAGGCGGTACAGGGGCCCATGGCAGATTAGGGGTCTGGCAGCAGCTATGGGAGGCCCGTAATCTGCCAGCACCCTATGACAAAAAATGGAACACACCAGCAGTGTGTGAGGAGACCTGTAAGTGGCACATGGCAGAGTGTGGCGATGGAGACAGCAGCAATGGGAGGCCGTACAGGGACCCATGAGAGACTCTGGACCTGGCAGCAGCATGAGGAGGCGATATAGGGGCCCATGGCAGATTAGGGGCCTGGCAGCAGCTATGGGAGGCCCGTAATCTGCCAGCACCCTATGACAAAAAATGGAACACACCAGCAGTGTGAGGAGACCTGAAAGTGGCACATGGCAGAGTGTGGCGATGGAGACAGCAGCAATGGGAGGCCGTACAGGGACCCATGAGAGACTCTGGACCTGGCAGCAGCATGAGGAGGCGGTATAGGGGCCCATGGCAGATTAGGGGCCTGGCAGCAGCAATGGGAGGCCCGTAATCTGCCAGCACCCTATGACAAAAAATGGAACACACCAGCAGTGTGAGGAGACCTGAAAGTGGCACATGGCATGAGACACTGTGGACCTGGCAGCAGCATGAGGAGGCGTTACAGGGGCCCATGGCAGATTAGGGGCCTGGCAGCAGCTATGGGAGGCCCGTAATCTGCCAGCACCCTATGACAAAAAATGGAACACACCAGCAGTGTGTGAGGAGACCTGAAAGTGGCACATGGCAGAGTGTGGCGATGGAGACAGCAGCAATGGGAGGCCGTACAGGGACCCATGAGAGACTCTGGACCTGGCAGCAGCATGAGGAGGCAGTATAGGGGCCCATGGCAGATTAGGGGCCTGGCAGCAGCTATGGGAGGCCCGTAATCTGCCAGCACCCTATGACAAAATGGAACCCACCAGCAGTGTGAGGAGACCTGAAAGTGGCACATGGCAGAGTGTGGCGATGGAGACAGCAGCAATGGGAGGCCGTACAGGGACCCATGAGAGACTCTGGACCTGGCAGCAGCATGAGGAGGCGGTATAGGGGCCCATGGCAGATTAGGGGCCTGGCAGCAGCTATGGGAGGCCCGTAATCTGCCAGCACCCTATGACAAAAAATGGAACACACCAGCAGTGTGAGGAGACCTGAAAGTGGCACATGTTTGGGGCATGATTCATGGCGGATTTAGTCAGTTGTGTCAGGAACTGGTGGTTTGAAATCCAGACTAATCCACGCCTGATTCATTTTCACAAACGTGAGTCTCTCCACACTTTGGGTGGACAGTCGTGTCCTCCGCGGAGTTACAATACCTCCTGCCGCACTAAACACGCGCTCCGATGCCACGCTACTGGCCGGGCATGACAGCCTTTCAAGGGCAAATTCAGCTAGTTGGGGCCAAAGGTCAAGTTTCGTTGCCCAGTAGTCAAGGGGATTATCTACCTCGGTTGGCAGGGTGCTGTCCAAGTAGGCCCAAGCCTGTTGTTTGAGGTCCTGCTCCAGGTCCACCTGATGCTGCTGCTGCAGCTGGTTAGTAGTTTCCTCACTGCGCTGGTGAAGAAAGCTACTCATCATCGACGGCAGACTGAGGCAGCCGCTGCTGGTGGAGCTGCCACTGCTCCTACCACCCCACCCCTCCCCTGCTGCCATGGCAGCGGAACGCGAGCGCACAGGGCCCACAGTGTCTGAGGATGGACGTTGGCGCAGAAAGGCAGAGACCAACTGACTACATAGGTGGTTTTTATAGTACGTTATTTTGGCCTCCCTCTCAGCAGGTGTGAAAAAGGCCACCATTTTTGAACGGTAGCGAGGGTCCAACAAGGTGGACAGCCAAAAGTCATCCCTCTGTCTGATGGTTATTATTCGGCTGTCGCTACGCAAGCAAGCGAGCATGCTATGGGCCATTTGTGCCAAGGAATGCGAGGGACTCCCTGCCTCCATCTCCACAGCATACTGCCACGGTGCGTCTGGGTCCTCTGTCTCCTCCTCCTCTACCAGATGCTCCTGCTTCTCCACTCCTGTCCGCTGAGTGGAAAAACTACCCATTTCACTCAATAATTCCTGAGCACAAATGTCCTCTACCTCCTCCTCTTCTTCCTGTCCTGCCCCCACAGAGGTCATGTGGCGTTGAGATCTGTGCGCCACGTCTACCGCACCCTGACCAGCCATTGTTAACAGCATTTGTTCCAGGACGTGCAACAGAGGAATGACGTCGTTCATCCCATAGTCCTGCCGACTCACGAATAGCGTGGCCTCCTCAAAGGGCCTGAGCAAGCGGCAGGTGTCACGCATGAGCTGCCAATGGCTGACATCGAAGTTACACAGGGGAGTACCTTTATCCGCTTGTAACATCAGGAAATCGGTGATGGCCTTTCGCTGTTCGTAAAGGCGGTTTAACATGTGTAGGGTTGAATTCCACCTTGTTGCAACGTCGCAGATCAGGCGATGCTGTGGAATTCCCTTCTGCCGCTGCAGCTCAAGGAGGGTGTGCTTTGCGGTGTAGGAATGGCTGAAATGCATGCAAAGTTTACGTGACATTTTAAGGATGTCTTGCAGTGGGATGGTGGATTTTAGGAACCGCTTGACAACCAGATTGAACACGTGAGCCATGCATGGCGCATGGCACAACCTTCCTTGACGCAGAGCAGACACCATGTTCTTTCCGTTGTCGGTCAACATGGTTCCGATTTTCAGTTTGCGCGGAGACAGCCATCTGTCGATTTCTCTGTTCATTACACTGAGAAGTTCCTCCCCTGTGTGACTACGTTCGCCAAGGCATACCAGGTGCAGCACAGCGTGACACCGTTGCGCCCTGCACATGTGATATGCCGGTCGGGTAATGGGACTTGGCACGGGGGTGGCGGCTGAGGACACGGCGGAAGAAGAGGTGGTAGAGGCGGACATCTTTGCCGGACCAAGGACGTGCAAACGTGGAGGCAAAAGCGGCGTGACCTGTCCAAGTTGCTGGTGCGGCTGTGACGGCACCACGTTCACCCAGTGGGCCGTAAATGACATGTACTGTCCCTGACCGTAGTTACAGCTCCACACGTCGGCGCTGCCGTGCACTTTGGCAGTGACCGACATGCTCAAAGACTGGCCCACCATCTCTTCTACATGTGAATGCAGGGCTGGCACTGCCTTTTTGGCGAAGAAATGACGGCTTGGCACTCTCCACCGCGGCGCGGCACAAGCCATCATTTCTCGGAAAGGTGCTGAGTCCACCACTTGGAAAGGGAGGGACTGCAGCACCAGCAACTTGGACAGGAGGACGTTCAGCTTTTGCACCGTCGGGTGCGTGCACGCAAACTGTTGTCTCTTGGAAACGGATTCCAAGAAAGACTGCTGACGGAATCCGTGAAGAGGAGTAGCAGGAGAAGGAGCATCAGAACGCGCGGAAGATGCCAACGAGCGACAACTCCCCTCAGCAGAGGTGTTGGAGCCTTGACTGGCTGATAGAGGGCGATTGACGTCGGGTGACGGAGCAAGTAACGGAGCGGGTGATGGAGCGGGGGCTGGGGCAGGCAGAACCGCCGTATCTTTATCACGGTTTTCCCAGGCCACCAAATGGCGACGCTGCATATGCTGCCGCAACGCTGTAGTCCCAACATGGGCCCCCTGGCCACGCTTGACTTTCTGGCCACATAGTCGACATACGGCTACGTTTACTTCCTCGGGCGGCTTGACAAAAAATTGCCACACCGCCGAGTAGGAAACTTTGCCCCCGATACTCCTCACTGGCTGACTGCTGCTTCCTCCGTGCACACCGGCACCACTACTGGCCGTGGTGGTAGGCTGCAGTGGAGCTGGTGCTGTACTCCGTGGCCGTTTGCCTCCACTGACACTGCTGCGACCCTGCTGCCTCCTGGGCAACCCACCGACTGTTTTGCTCGCTGCCAAGCTGCCACCCTCTTCTCCTGATGATGCGGAAGCAATAGCCTGATGACGACGAGGCTGCCAAGTGCGATCAGCCTCATCATCATCAATTAGGGTCTCCGCCTCACTACTAGCCCCCTCGGCTGCGTGTGGGTCAGGAGACAGACCTGTCTCTAGACCGGCTACCAAGCCACTCTCCTCGCCACTACTTCTTCGCCTGGCTGCTGAAGAGGCGGATGTCTCCCCCCGTTCCTGACCGCCCTCTGTTAGCTCTTCCTCACTGTACAGTGGGGCTGAGCCCACAGCATACGATACTTCGCTTGGTGAGGGAACACCAAAGGACAGGGGCAGGTCGAGGACACGTGATTTCAGTGGGCTTGCTCCCGGGCCATGCCAACTAACGGTTGTGTCTGACGTACCCACCGACCGTTGGCTGTAGGTGTCAGAGGTGACCTGGGAAGAGGAAGACGACCGAGCCAACCAATCGATGACGGCAGGGTTGTCGGTGGAGACACAACCGCTGGATGACACCGGGAGCACTGGCCTCTGGCTGCGACTAGTGCTGCCTCGACCCCTTCCTCTGCTGCCACGTCTGCTCGCTCCTAAAACATTGCCTCCTCTGCCACTCCTATGCATGTTGTCTGACATACTCTTTAATTAAACGATTCTGTGTCCCTGAGTAACAATTCTGTGTCCCTGAGTAACAATTCTGTGTCCCTCAGTAACAATTCTGTGTCTGTCCCTGAGTAACAATTCTGTGTCCCTGAGTAACAATTCTGTGTCCCTCAGTAACAATTCTGTGTCCCTCAGTAACAATTCTGTGTCCCTCAGTAACAATTCTGTGTCTGTCCCTGAGTAACAATTCTGTGTCTGTCCCAGAGTAACAATTCTGTGTCCCTAAGTAACGTTTCTGTGGCCCTAAGTAACGGTTCTGTGGCCCTCAGTAACAAATCTGTGTCCCTCAGTAACAATTCTGTGTCCCTCAGTAACAATTCTGTGTCTGTCCCTGAGTAACAATTCTGTGTCTGTCCCTGAGTAACAATGCTGTGTCCCTCAGTAACAATTCTGTGTCCCTCAGTAACAATTCTGTGTCCCTGAGTAACAATTCTGTGTCCCTCAGTAACAATTCTGTGTCCCTCAGTAACAATTCTGTGTCCCTCAGTAACAATTCTGTGTCTGTCCCTGAGTAACAATTCTGTGTCTGTCGCTGAGTAACAATTCTGTGTCCCTCAGTAACAATTCTGTGTCCCTCAGTAACAATTCTGTGTCCCTGAGTAACAATTCTGTGTCTGTCCCTGAGTAACAATTCTGTGTCTGTCCCTGAGTAACAATTCTGTGTCCCTAAGTAACGTTTCTGTGGCCCTAAGTAACGGTTCTGTGGCCCTCAGTAACAAATCTGTGTCCCTCAGTAACAATTCTGTGTCCCTCAGTAACAATTCTGTGTCCCTGAGTAACAATTCTGTGTCTGTCCCTGAGTAACAATTCTGTGTCTGTCCCTGAGTAACAATTCTGTGTCCCTCAGTAACAATTCTGTGTCCCTGAGTAACAATTCTGTGTCCCTCAGTAACAATTCTGTGTCCCTCAGTAACAATTCTGTGTCCCTGAGTAACAATTCTGTGTCCCTCAGTAACAATTCTGTGTCCCTCAGTAACAATTCTGTGTCTGTCCCTGAGTAACAATTCTGTGTCTGTCGCTGAGTAACAATTCTGTGTCCCTCAGTAACAATTCTGTGTCCCTCAGTAACAATTCTGTGTCTGTCCCTGAGTAACAATTCTGTGTCTGTCCCTGAGTAACAATTCTGTGTCTGTCGCTGAGTAACAATTCTGTGTCCCTCAGTAACAATTCTGTGTCCCTCAGTAACAATTCTGTGTCTGTCCCTGAGTAACAATTCTGTGTCTGTCCCTGAGTATCAATTCTGTGTCCCTCAGTAACAATTCTGTGTCCCTCAGTAACAATTCTGTGTCCCTGAGTAACAATTCTGTGTCCCTCAGTAACAATTCTTTGTCCCTCAGTAACAATTCTGTGTCCCTCAGTAACAATTTTGTGTTGGTCCCTGAGTAACAATTCTGTGTCTGTCCCTGAGTAACAATTCTGTGTCCCTCAGTAACAATTCTGTATCCCTCAGTAACAATTCTGTGTCTGTCCCTGAGTAACAATTCTGTGTCCCTTAGTAACAATTCTGTGTCCCTCAGTAACAATTCTGTGTCCCTCAGTAACAATTCTGTGTCCCTGAGTAACAATTCTGTGTCCCTCAGTAACAATTCTGTGTCCCTCAGTAACAATTCTGTGTCTGTCCCTGAGTAACAATTCTGTGTCGGTCCCTGAGTAACAATTCTGTGTCTGTCGCTGAGTAACAATTCTGTGTCCCTAAGTAACGTTTCTGTGGCCCTAAGTAACGTTTCTGTGGCCCTAAGTAACGTTTCTGTGGCCCTAAGTAACAGTTCTGTGGCCCTCAGTAACAATTCTGTGTCCCTCAGAAACAATTCTGTGTCTGTCCCTGAGTAACAATTCTGTGTCCCTAAGTAACGTTTCTGTGGCCCTAAGTAACGGTTCTGTGGCCCTCAGTAACAAATCTGTGTCCCTCAGTAACAATTCTGTGTCTGTCCCTAAGTAACAATTCTGTGGCCCTAAGTAACGTTTCTGTGGCCCTAAGTAACGATTCTGTGGCCCTAAGTAACGATTCTGTGGCCCTAAGTAACGTTTCTGTAGCCCTAAGTAACGTTTCTGTGGCCCTAAGTAACGTTTCTGTGGCCCTAAGTAACAGTTCTGTGGCCCTCAGTAACAATTCTGTGTCCCTCAGTAACAATTCAGTGTCTGTCCCTGAGTAACAATTCTGTGTCCCTAAGTAACGTTTCTGTGGCCCTAAGTAACGGTTCTGTGGCCCTCAGTAACAAATCTGTGTCCCTCAGTAACAATTCTGTGTCTGTCCCTAAGTAACAATTCTGTGGCCCTAAGTAACGTTTCTGTGGCCCTAAGTAACGTTTCTGTGGCCCTAAGTAACGATTCTGTGGCCCTAAGTAACGATTCTGTGGCCCTAAGTAAAGTTTCTGTAGCCCTAAGTAACGTTTCTGTGGCCCTAAGTAACGTTTCTGTGGCCCTAAGTAACGTTTCTGTGGCCCTAAGTAACAGTTCTGTGGCCCTCAGTAACAATTCTGTGTCCCTCAGTAACAATTCTGTGTCTGTCCCTAAGTCACAATTCTGTGGCCCTAAGTAACGTTTCTGTGGCCCTAAGTAACGATTCTGTGGCCCTAAGTAACGTTTCTGTGGCACTAAGTAACGTTTCTGTGGCCCTAAGTAACAGTTCTGTGGCCCTCAGTAACAATTCTGTGTCCCTCAGTAACAATTCTGTGTCTGTCCCTGAGTAACAATTCTGTGTCCCTAAGTAACGTTTCTGTGGCCCTAAGTAACAGTTCTGTGGCCCTAAGTAACAGTTCTGTGGCCCTCAGTAACAATTCTGTGTCCCTCAGTAACAATTCTGGGTCTGTCCCTAAGTAACAATTCTGTGGCCCTAAGTAACGTTTCTGTGGCCCTAAGTAACAGTTCTGTGGCCCTCAGTAACAATTCTGTGTCCCTCAGTAACAATTCTGTGTCTGTCCCTAAGTAACAATTCTGTGGCTCTAAGTAACGTTTCTGTGGCCCTAAGTAACGATTCTGTGGCCCTAAGTAACGTTTCTGTAGCCCTAAGTAACGTTTCTGTAGCCCTAAGTAACGTTTCTGTGGCCCTAAGTAACGTTTCTGTGGCCCTAAGTAACAGTTCTGTGTCCCTCAGTAACAATTCTGTGTCCCTCAGTAACAATTCTGTGTCTGTCCCTGAGTAACAATTCTGTGTCCCTAAGTAACGTTTCTGTGGCCCTAAGTAACGGTTCTGTGGCCCTCAGTAACAAATCTGTGTCCCTCAGTAACAATTCTGTGTCTGTCCCTAAGTAACAATTCTGTGGCCCTAAGTAACGTTTCTGTGGCCCTAAGTAACGTTTCTGTGGCCCTAAGTAACGATTCTGTGTCCCTCAGTAACAATTCTGTGTCTGTCCCTCAGTAACAATTCTGTGTCTGTCCCTGAGTAACAATTCTGTGTCCCTAAGTAACGTTTCTGTGGCCCTAAGTAACAGTTCTGTGGCCCTCAGTAACAATTCTGTGTCCCTCAGTAACAATTCTGTGTCTGTCCCTAAGTAACAATTCTGTGGCCCTAAGTAACGTTTCTGTGGCCCTAAGTAACAGTTCTGTGGCCCTCAGTAACAATTCTGTGTCCCTCAGTAACAATTCTGTGTCTGTCCCTAAGTAACAATTCTGTGGCCCTAAGTAACGTTTCTGTGGCCCTAAGTAACGTTTCTGTGGCCCTAAGTAACGATTCTGTGACCCTAAGTAACGATTCTGTGGCCCTAAGTAACGTTTCTGTGGCCCTAAGTAACGTTTCTGTGGCCCTAAGTAACGTTTCTGTGTCCCTAAGTAACGTTTCTGTGCCCCTAAGTAAAGTTTCTGTGGCCCTAAGTAACGTTTCTGTGTCCCTAAGTAACGTTTCTGTGGCCCTAAGTAACGTTTCTGTGTCCCTAACTAACGTTTCTATGTCCCTAAGTAACGTTTCTGTGTCCCTAACTCTCTCCCTGAATACAGCCAGGTCTGCCTCTGTTGAATGACTGGAGGCAAATGGAGAATTCTAAAATCGCCGCCATTTATAGCTCGACCATTACACAGTGCTGGCTGGCTGGCTGCTGATTGGCTAATGCGATCACATGTCATGAATGAATGCATTATGGGTCAGCGCGCCTTGTCTGCGCGCCTTCCCAGACATCCCCGCTCCGTTGCCGCACATGTCGCCGCCATTTTAGGGAAAAAAATCGAAATTTTTCTAATATTCGAAACGAATTCCACTTCGCCTACTTCGATTCGCTCATCTCTAATAATCGTGTTTGTTTTTATTCATTTTAGATTTCCTAAGGAAATTTGTCTGTCCCTACTGGGGTGATTTCCCCTTCAAGCAGGAACACAGCCAGAAATAAAAGCACTTCTGATAATAAATTGGGAGAAGGGAAGAACCTATATAATTTCTTTGTCTGTGTTCCATTTAACAATATTTCCATACTTCCATTGTGTCCCTGGAACAGGAAGTAGAGGGAAGTCTCCCTAAGGCTGAATATATATGGTAGAAATTTAAAAGAACAATCAATGTTTGAATTCCATGTTTGCTGAAATCACAAATCAGTTGAAAACATACAATTGCCATAGCATGTTCCTGGTTCTGTTTCATTTCAGTTTGATCTTTCAGGAAACTGTTTTAAGGGTGCTTGCACAGAGTACTGATGTTTGAACATCAGTATTCCTGTCTGAAATTTCTGTTTTATTTGAGCATATTTGCTCGTACACACATAAAATAAATCCCAGCTCCCAGAATGCAAGTCTAATTTCTTTATATTGACATACTGGCCAGAAATTCAGATTTCTGTATTTTTTTACTGATCTATATGCAGCGCTGGGTTTTTCGGCATCTGTATGCAAGAGGTCTAAACCTGTCAATTTATTACCCAATGTTGACTTGCTGGGGTTTTTGGGGTCGCAGCAAGGAGGTGAGGAGCCAATCTAGCTGTGTGTGGAGTCATCAACAGAGCCTACAAACGCACAAGATTCACCTGCATGTTTGCATTCATTGTTGTGGACACTGGTGGCACGTTTTTGTTATATAAGATATTATTTTGAGTGATGTGTTCATTTATATTCACTTGTTGCATATATATATATATGAAATTTTTTTTTTTATTTCAGCGGTTTATTTATGGTTGCGAATAGACTGTGTTGACACTGAGCACTTGTTTTATAGGGTATATCCCCTGTATTAGGGGGCTTTAAATCAGCTTTTCCACCATAAGCACAATATTGTGTTATGTTGCACGATTGTAGCATTCATTTATATCATTAGGATTCACTATTTGTTCCACCATTATGTCACATTTTTTATGTTTAGATTTAGTTTGTTTATAGAGCGCTACACTTATTGATGGTTATATATTGGTTTTCCTCTTTAGGTATAAGGTGCAGGTGTAGCAGCTTATTTTTAGTTTAGTAGGATTGAGCGCAGGAGGTTTTCCCCATTTCTTGACCCACATTGTGGTACCATCCCAAATTTTCAATCAAAGCTGGAATAAAAGAGCAAGCATAAGTAACCACACCTAAACATAAATGTGGAACAACACAAATCTATAAAAAAAATATAATATTTATTAATCCATCCAGTTAAAATAGACATTTTACATAAAAACAATGATTATCATGCTCTAGCACCAGCATACAGTTTGGTAAGTTTGTGATAAACAATAAGCGTATAGGATTGATGCGATTTGCTGCATTTGCTACCTCAGGGTCCACACTTGAGATGCAACACTAAGCCATATCAGATCACCTAGCATGAAAAGATTGAAACAATATAAATCCTTTCATGTGGGGGAGAAGAGGATCACATTACCCAAACAGAACCAAATGGGGGATGTTAAGCAAAGAGCAGGATCAAAATCTGATCTGGCACTAAACGAGGGAGAGCAGGGATCAGCTTGTAATTAGGTACATAACACTCCAGGCTGTTCCCATATGGCTCCTATCCTAGATCCAATTACACACTGCTCATATACCTATGGCCGTCCAAAACGCCACCAAACCAATAGCAGGTAACTGCCAAAACTGCATAGACCATCAACAAACCTCTTTGGTTGATGGTATATGCAGTTTTGGCTGTTACAGCTATTGGTTTGGTTGATCTTAGACTTGTGGAGTGACATAGTTTAAGGGGATGTTTTCTTTTGTATTGTTTATGCTCAGGATAGATGCCCTGACTTATTTTGGTGCCTATACAGGCCACAGTAACCTTCATTAAAGTGATATTGCTTACATTCTCTTGCTGTTTTTGCTGTAATTTTTTTCCTTTGAGCTTACTCCTCACACTGCCCCTTGGCTTCACTGCTTGGCCTCAGGAATGTGGGTGCCCCGTGTCTGCTGCAACCTATGGAGACTCCACTATGGGCACGCTTCTGTTCAGAACTACAATCTTACTTTCAGACATTTTCAGCACTGCACACACAGGCGAGGCGAGGTGCGATGTGTGTGTCAATTAACACACATAGCTCAGGAGCGAACCCCCACTAGTGCCCCTATAGCAAGTAGCTTGCTACGGGAACACTTGGATGGGTGGAGGAGCCAGGAGCAGTGGCGGGGGGGGGGGGGGGGGGGGTGAGTGACCCCAGAAGAAGAGGTACGAAACTGTTTTGTGCAAAACCATTGCACAGAGCAAGTAAGTATAACGTTGATTATTAAAGTGGTAGTAAACTCTCATTTATATTTTTACCTACAGCTAAGCTTATAATAAAGCTTACCTTTAGGTAAATGAATACAGAATCTCCTAAACATGCACCATTTAGGAGATATTCTACAGAGCTGCAGCTGGTGACATCACCAGTGCATGCGCTCTGAAAGAACGGCATACCCGTGCCGTTCCTTCAGAGCTTTGTACCGTGGGCGAAACTCCTGCGCGCATGCATGGGAGTGACGTCATCGGCGGCTCAGCCATTTAAGCAGCTACAGTCCGGGAACCTGGAAAGAAGAATGGGTGAAGATGGAAGCCCTGTCAGTCGTTTTCAGGTAAGTTTCACATAATATCATAGTATATAATGCATACTAGCACATTATGATATTACTTTGCAGGGGGAAACTTTTTTTTTTTCAAACAAGTTTACTACCACTTTAAACATTATTATAAAAAAAAAACCTTTAAGATCACTTTAAGTCTAAAAATGTTTTATGTTGATTAAAAAAAATATGCCTGGAATCAGACAGAATGCATTAGTTGGCTTAAGAAATTTCAAGGATGATTTAGCAAAAGGTGTGTTAGTGACTACTGAGAACTAATCATTTATTACTTCTTTCTATGGCAGCTGTCTTAGGGCTCATTCACACTAGGCTGTTTTGCCAACGCTTGCCAAACGCCCCTATAGCGTTTGGCAAGCATTGGTCCGGTGTTTGCGGAGCATTTTTAACGCTCGGCAAACGCTCCGCAAACGCCGCATACGCGGTTTAGCGGTGGTTGCTAGGCGTTTGCCGAGCGTTAATAACGCCCCACAAACGCCTATAATGCATTTGAGTGGTGTTACCGCTCCGCAAACACCCCGCAACCGCACCGCAAACGCCGGCCGGGCGTTTGCGGAGCGGCACCATAGACGAGAATAGGAGGCTTCAAAGCCTCCTGACTCGACCAGAGGCGTCCGTTTTGCCGCGACGCGACGCAAACGCTCCTGTTAGAACAGCACCATGTGCTGTAATGTGCAGAATTGGCAGAGGCGTTTGGGAAGCGGTAAAAACGCTTCCCAAACGCCTCTCTGCCGCCTGCACACAAGGCTAGTGTGAACGTAGCCTTAGTGTGAGATCAGCAATTTCACAGAGGTGTGTTAACATGTCTTCCTAAAAATATAACTGCTTATTTGCAGCAACAGCTTGGTGTTTTTGGGGCTATAGCATATGCATATTTTTTTTTAAGCACAATTTCAGATATAGTAAATTCCACCCAACAAGTTGCAGTGCCCGACAGAGCTACCATTAGAAATCACGGGGTCCCACAACCTTCCAGACCCTTTATATCTTTCAACTTTAGAATTTAAATAAGAGGAACATCTGAGCTAGATGAACAATATCCCCAGTAGCAGTGTCAGTGCAGAATACCACCACGAGGAGTTGTGCAGCATAATACTCCTAGGATTAGAACTAGTGCAGCATAATTTCCCTAGAATTGGTGTCGGTGCAACAAAAAAAGAAACCCAGGATTTATTTCAGTGTAAAAAAAAGTACCGCCAGGATTGCTGGCAGTGCACCAAAATACCCCCAAGGACTGGTGTTCAGTGCAGCTTTTAAATACTGCCCACTCTTCCCTGAATGGACCATTGATAATGCTAACTGCAAGACAATTAGGATGAGGTTACTCCTGTTTGCAGGTGTACAAGCATCCTGGCTGACTGCTATGCCTGCAGGCAGGAGTCAGGCAGACAGGCGAGCTTGCTCTTGGGCATGCAGGCTTTCTGGCTCTCTGACATGCACATACAGTATGCAGGCTTTCCCAGCATAGTGTGAAAAGTCCTTAGCCCCTGGCCTGCTTACACTTACATCAGGGAAGTGAGTGGGCCAGGCTTAGCAACTGCCAGCCTAAGGAGCTGTCATTTATAGCTAATGCTGTTGCTGGACTGCAGAGAAGGCACCAGGTGCCCTCCCTGGCACACATGCCTGCCTTAGCAAAAGATATGATCTGCAGCAATAACAATGTACATGTTGTCATTAATATAATTCTTGAGCATTACATTGTGTTATTTTTTACCTCATCAAGCCTAGAAAATACTCACTGAGCTGTGCTGTGTCACTGATAAAAACATTTGGATTTTTGTTCTCACAGAAAGATAAAAATATAGCAACAGGCAGCTCTTTTGTCTCCCCCTAGTAGGCAATGATCGAGCTCTGCCACGGCAATGTTACTGCTTTAGAATCTTCAGAAATAAAGGTTTACGTGAGTTGCATTTTTATGAAGGCAGACAGTTGGAGACCTAGGTTCTGTTTTCCCATAATGCTTTGTGTTGTCATTAAAATGTGCTCTCCTTTATTTCATTGCTTGGATCTGTCCTTTTGAAAAAAAAATGTTCATAAGATTCACTGTATGTATGTTATCAAAAGTACCATGTACCTTCTCCCATGCTGCAGTTTTTCTTTATCCATTCACTGAGTAACAATGTAATTTTGAGCTACTAAATCTTTCCTGGGAAGATCAACTACCTGAATTTGTTTCATTAAAAATTGAATGTGAAAGGTTATACAGTGCAAGCTTTGTAACATTCCATTAGATGTCAAGTAAATTCACTTTAACAAAGAATGATTTCTCCTGTTAAGTGGTGAATCCATTGCATTCTGAATGAATAGCTTTGTTTCAGAAACACTTACTAAGCTTTTTTTAGTTTTTTATTTACAATGCAGTTTGATTTGTAATGAACATAGTTGCATGCATTCCACTATTTTAAAAGGTGTAAATTAGGAAAGATTCACGTAGGATATTAAGGCAAATGTTTAAGCAGATATTAAAGACCCTTTTTTAATCCCGTTATGTATAATTTAACATTCGTTATATGTAATGTACATGATACTGAAGTCTGTTTTTTTGTCAGAATGCAGTGACCCCTTGCACTTATGGACTTCCAGCCTCCTAAACTCACACTTATTTGTGCAGATCTGCAAGCTTCATGTTTAATAGGTTTGTAGCACTCTCCTAGTGTAGAGTAGGCTGCTAGGTACATTTTGTTAGCTTCACTGTAATCAGAGGAGTAGGGGTTAATTAGAGCAGGTCAGTGATTCGCAGTCCTCTGCTTTGTTGCTTCCCCCTGTCTTCCGGAGGATTGCAGAACCATAGTGGGAGGAAGAACAGGGCATTCAGCCTGAATATTTATGGAATTCCAGCCAATCCCTGGGCAGGTGTGCCCAGTATGTGGTGAGAGCCTATAAATAGTCTGAGAACTAAGCAGCAGAGGGCAGTGTTCCTGGGGCCCTGTTCTACAGGAGGAGACCCTTGTGCAGGACCTTTGAAGAAGTTTTTAGGAAGACACCGAGGTCTCAGCTAGGCTTAGCTGAGGGGGCCTATTCACAAGTTCAAGTTCTGGGGTTGGGTCTGAAATAGCTCACTAGTGAGAGCCAGGAGGAAGTTGGTCCTATGGTGGTGTGAGTCTACATCTCCCTCACTAGAAAGAGCCTGGTGGATGTTGTCAGGTGGCAACCAATGATTCTGTGGCTATGTGAGTAAATGACCCCAGCGCTGAAAAGTAGTGACTACAATATCACACAGAAGTGAGTACACCCCTCACATTTTTGTAAATATGTTATTCTATCTTTTCATGTGACAACACTGAAGAAATGACACTTTGCTAAAATGTAAAGTAGTGAGTGTACAGCTTGTATAACAGTGTAAATTTGCTGACATACTGAAGCAGAGCATGATCCCCTCCCTTTGTAGACTGGGACACAGGGCAGTATTCCAACATGATAACGACCCCAAACACACCTCCAAGACAACCACTGCCTTGTTAAAGAAGATGAGGGTAAAGGTGATGGACTGGCCAAGCATGTCTCCAGACCTAAACCCTATTGAACATCTGTGGGGCATCCTCAAATGGAAGGTGGAGGAGCGCAAGGTCTCTAACATCCATCAGCTCCGTGATGTTGTCATGGAGGAGTGGAAGAGGACTCCAGTGGCAACCTGTGATGCTCTGGTGAACTCCATACCCAAGAGGGTTAAGGCAGTACTGGAAAATAATGGTGGCCACACAAAATATTGACAGTTCGGGCCCAATTTGGACATTTTCACTTAGAGGTGTACTCACTTTTGTTGCCAGTAGTTTAGATATTAATGGCTGTGTGTTGAGTTATTTTGAGGGGACAGCAAATGTACACTGTTATACAAGCTGTACACTCACTACTTTACATTGTAGCAAAGTGTCATTTCTTCCATGTTGTCACATGAAAAGATATAAATAAAATATTTACAAAAATGTGAGAGGTGTACTCACTTCTGTGAGATTCTGTATATGTACCTTTTAACTCTGGAAGGAGTACAGGTCACCAACAGCATAGAGATCCTGAGAGACATTCCTTGTTTTGTACAGTGCAGCCAGAAGCAAGGAGTGCTCAAGTTGTTCAGTTCTTTGGTTTATCGGAGTACCCATGCTCCCCTATCCCTGCTCAAGTTTTTGTTCCAAAAAGAAACCCCTAGACTGTTCTTTAGAGCCAGTGAAAGAGTGCAGGAAATGCTATGTGTGTTTTAAGGTGGTAATAGGACCAAATTCACCAGCGGCTCTTTAGGGAGTGCACTATAGCTTGGATCAGTTGCATTTTGGAAAACAAAGATAGCCTGAGGGAATGGTGATCTGACAAAAGGCATGGATTAGCAGATGATTCAGTTCATGAGACAGGAACATGGCAGAGTTGCATAAGTAAATGTGAGCCCAATTCTTCGTTTCCTTACAGATGTTCTAATCTAGGAGTTCTCAAATGGGTCTTTCTATATCCTATACATATCATTGGGGTATAGGGATCAAATCATAGGAGTATGGGACTGGGTTCAATATAAAGCATATTCCAGTCCCCAGTCTGGTAATGGGTTAGCTGCAGAGTGATTTCCAGGTCCATATCTGTTGACATTGCCTCTGCATTTGCCCTGTTTCTACCAGTTGGGATAAGTATTGTGAGCTACCTCGTTATTTGCACTGTGGGGCACATTCAATTTTCCATTTTTCCTTGGTTTTACCACAGAAGGGGTTAATACTGAGGAATTCATTAACTGGGTTTAGTGCCGCGTGTGCTTCCCCGCCATTCAGTGTTGAAGCATCTTCCTGCTGCTGCTCCTGCATTGCAAAAAAATTGCCTTCAATTGTTCTTACTGCTCACATACAGTGACTTGGCCATCCAAATCTGCATCTGCTACCAGAGGTTACATTGTGTGAGTACATAGGGTCTTTCTTTGTGCCATGAGCTATGATACCTCACCACCATATGGAAGCAACATATATATTTTTAGACATAGAAGGAACAGTCCTGCTGTTTCGGGGTCCCCAGTTCACATTCCACTAACAGCTCCGGTGCTGCCTACAGTGTAACTACTGATGCGGCTGACATCTGCTGACTGGATTCATCTTGCCTTTATTCCATTTTTTAAATCTTACATTGCTCTGTTGGGGGTCGCTTCCCCCTTTGCTCTGTCTAAGGAGAATTTTACTTCAGTCACTCCTGACATTACCAACACTAAATGTTTTATAACTCTAAATGCAGAGGTTAAAAGCTTGCTCCCATGCCTCCTCATTCAGATTCAATCTGCTTTACATGGCCCTCGAGGGCGACATCCCTTTGGATCTTTTTGGGATGCCATCATCAAGCTCACCCCAGAGCACTCACCTTTCTCAGTTAAAGAAGCCTAAGGCACAGTCTGGGAAAGCTCAACTTTCACTGGAGGTTATGAAAAGTCTTTTCATTGCTACACATCAACCAGCTCCAAGCCCAATCCCAAGCCTGGCTCCCATTATACCCAGTAGCCTGAGAGCTCTAAGTCCACTAAGCCCTTAGACAAATCTTCTTCCACATGAAGGAGCACCTTCACTTTTAAGTGGTTAATGTGTTAAACTTTGTGCACACCTGGACAGCCTGCAAGTCAAATGCTGTCAGGATGTGTTTTTCAGAGGCTACAAGCTAACATTCCACTCTTACCCCCCCCCCCCCTCACCACAGGTATTCACTTTCAACCACCCTGTTTTGCCACAAAGATTAGCGGATCACCAGGCAGCCCTAAGCAGTCTTCTGGTACAGGATGCCATTGCTGTAGTTCCTGTGGTAGAACAGTTTCATGGCTTTACTCTAACTTGTTCACAGTTCCCAAAAACGGGGATGCTGTCGCATCTTGGATCTGAAAGATCTACAGTGCCTTGAAAAACTATTCATACCACATTTTGTCATGTTACAACCAAAAATGTGGCACATAATTGTGAAGTGGAAGGAAAATGATAAATGGTTTTCAAAATGTTTTACAAATAAATATCTGAAAAGTGTGGCCTGCGTTTGTATTCAGCCCCCCTGAGTCAATGCTTTGAATACATGAATATGCTTTGATCTAAACCATTCCATTGTAGCTTTGGCTGTATGTTTAGGGTCGTTGTTGTCTTGGAAATTCGCTTTAACGAATTTCTCCTTACCGTGAGTACTCACAGTTGGATGCGCAGAAATCCCCCATAAAGCTGTGTGAATCTCGCTTACCACGACTGTAGCTAAACTACACGATTCCTGCCCATCCAACTACTTTTAGCTTCTGTTGAAATGTGGGGATGATGGAGCTCCGTTACCCTAGAATGATCAAACAACACTCTCAGGATGATGGTTGAATTCACATAAGGCCGGTTTCAGACTCAGCCTCTGGTTTTATTAAAAATACACACATGCCCCCCACATGAATAAAGTCAATCCCCTCCCACCGAACAATGCAATGGGGAGTGCCTATACACAGGATGTACATTCCGATTGGAGCATAGCCTTTCCTATTATCTATCACTGGTCCTCCCCCATGAGCCTTCTGAGGTCAGCAGACTTCCTCCCCTTCCTCCCATGAGCCTTCTGAGGTCATATTTCCTGTCCTACTAGCTCCCATTGGCATGCAAATCCTTTGTACAAGTATTCCCTAAGCTAAACACCAGTCTGTACCTGGATGGGCCCGGTACGATCTTTATTAAAACACATCCATCCAAGATACAGTTTCAAGTTGGTAATGGGTTGTAAGATATGCATAAGCCTACACGTGGAGTTCACACCGCTTGGCGCCTTGCGTTATGAAGCCCATGTGGTACTATGCTGCTGATATGTGGATACAGGCCCACGGTCTACTGCCAGCGGCATTCGCATCGAATGCCGTGGTGGTATACACGCCGGTCTACAAGCGCAGATGTGCCATCTCATCCATTACCAAGCTGAGTACTGTAATACATACATTGTACATGCGCATGGCCCAATTGCAGCCTTCAGAGCTTTAATTAAGCCACACGAGAGACATATGAATAACACGAATATATGACACATTTAAAGTTCGACCAACAATACAAAATTTCCATGACATTCCCTCCTGTTTTATCATATTCTCCTCGTGTCCCTTCTTGATCTTCTTCAGCTTGATGGGTGTAGTCTCAAACCTCAAAGAGTTCCTGTAGTTGTCCCTGAGAATAAAGCTCCACGGGGTACCTGAAACAACAAGACCCGACGCAGACTCGACGCAAACAGGCTTGATTGAAGCAATGATCCTCAAGAGCGTTGGAACCTTCACTACAGGAAGGCTCTTGCAAAAACCACAAACAGACTTGTGGTATGAATAAGGCTTGTGATCCCACGGTGGTCTGGGGAGATCCAGCAACAGATTCTCAAATTGCCCCTGCAGACGGGGCCACACAAGGCTGGTCTCGACCCAGACAGTTTTCCAAATCGCAGACACAAACCATGATGAGGCTTGAAGCTTGCTTGAAGGTCTTGGAGAATGGGGTCTTCAGAGAGATAAATTAGAGGGAAGCCAGGACGTAATCTGTAGAGAAGGTGGTTGGTTGGTGAGGTCTTCCTCCGATCAGTGGTTGGAGTGGGATCCCAGGAGCGGGCATGGAGATGTGGTTGTCTGCCCGAGCTTGGCTTACACGGTCGATGAGGCAACAGGAACATCTCACCGCGGCATATAAAAGGCAGATGAAAAAGAGAAGCATCAGGACATACACTCCCACTTCCTTCAACCAAGATCCGATGGAGAACAGGAAATCTCCCAATCCTCCCAAACCCTTGAACGGATTCCAACCCTCACTAGCTATAGCTCTAGCTTTTCCCTGTAGTTCACTAACTTTGTCCATATGGGCCTGGACCTTGTCATCGGTGTCTTCTATCCAAGTACAACAATCCTCTCCGATGAACTCACAGAACCCCCCTTTGGCGGCTAAAAGATAATCAAGGGCCATCTTCTCCTGAAGCACTAAAATTCCCATCTGCCGTTGTTCTTGGGCAATTTCTCTGACAGCCTCTACGGTCTCGTTAAACATACTATCCACGATGACAGAAAAATTGTTCAGGCGCTTCATAAGTTCTATTCCCCATCCTGTCCATGAGGGGAACCAAGCCCATGCCTGGTCGCCCTCAGAGAACAGCTCTCTGCGAACTCTCCCTGCCATCCTTACCTTCTTGTGGACCATCAACTCTTCATGATCCATCACTACATAGGATGCGGGGACTAGCTTTATGAGGGCACACGAACCTTTCGCGTTCTGGGGAAATGTTCTATAGGCTGCCGAACCACACAGAAAATAGTATGGACCTGTCAGAGCAGAGCAGGAGGAGTTCCTCGTTCGGCCTCTGGCACTGAGCAACAGTTGCACAGACTGGGGGATTGCTCCCTCAGTCTGCACATCACATCCGTTCTTCCAACACACGTGGTCTGGTCGGTCAGTGTGGTTACTCAGAAGGGAAGTCTGGTTAGTCAGATTGACAGTTATACCTCCCTCGCAGGTGGTAGTCCCAACAAACTTGTTACCTGTGCCAAAGCTGATGTTAAAGCACACCTGAGGGCTGCCTAGCTGTCCAGTTACCCATAATGGACTGACGAGGGTCCTACAGGAGCTAGAGCTAATATTGGTGCTAAAACTGATGTTACCTGCTAAAAATGTGTCATTAAGTTCTACCGACAAATGTCTACGTGGGGGCTGACCAGGGGTCCCTTGCTTTTTCATGCCGACGCGGATGTCATATAGGGCATGAACAGCGGCCATTGCGGACATGTGATGACTGGGTGGGGGCTTAGAGCATACCCAACAGTTGGTTTTGTTGGCGGTTCTGGCTAAACGCAGGTGCATTTTAAATAAAAGGTTGGGGTATCTGCCGTCTTTTCCTCCGTTCACACACATGTAAGACATACAAACAAAAAGAAAAAGGAAAATGACACCCCTCATTCTCTGGTGTAGCTGAAAAGCTTCTTGCAGTGGCTTGCGTGCACCCAGTTGTCTCGTCCCTCGAGCTTGAGTGAGGTAGGTGTCGTCAGCTGGACTTGGTATGGTCCGGTGAACCGTGGCTCGAGTCCGGTTCTTTGATGTTTCTTTAGGACGACCCAATCACCTGGCTCAATAGAAAGAACACCTGTTATTGCATTTGGATCGGGGAGCGATTCGCGAACCCGATGGTGTATCTTCTGCAGCTCCCGTTGCAGAGATTGCACATAACCTGTAAGCTGTGAATGCAAAGACGACAACTGTTGAGGAAAGTACAACCCTGTTTTGGGAGGTCCCCCAAACAACACCTCGTAGGGTGACAGCCCATGTGGTTGCCGAGGGGCATTCCGGATGGAATAGGGGGCAATGGGGGGACACTCAGGCCAAGGTTTTTGGGTATCGGAAGACGTTCAACCTTACCGCTACTCTCGGGGTGATATGGGGTGTGTCGCCGCTGACTCCAGTTCCACCAAAGAAATGCAGTCGTGTCCTTTGGAAGAGAGGTTAGTAGTGGACAAAGAAGACATGTTAGCAGAAGAGGTGTTAGTATTGTTAGTCGTGTTGCAAAATTCAGCACTGTCATTGCTGTCCCCCCCCCCCCTTCTCATCTTCCAATACAGGAAGAAGAGAAGCTGGGTTAAGAATAGTGCATCGTTTGATAGTGAGGTTAGTAGGGGTTAGGAGGGCTTTCCCCTGAGAGGGGTACCTTGCCTTGGATGTCCTGTTTTCGCAAGACCGTTCTTGCTGCACTGGTGTCGGTGAGGCAAGGGAGGGGATATTTTAATTCCTCTAGAAAAAGATGGATCTGGGCCGACACCGATTTGTCAACTTCCTATGAGAATTCATAGGAGTTACTTACCATGTGGTCACAGGGGCGGAGGACTCATCAGGAATGAACTGCCACAGACCTTTAGGTAATTGGGGACAGCTCCTCCTCATGTGCCCCGTTTGGTGGCACTGGAAGCACCTGGGTGGGGGCCTATCCTTCCTGTGACCCAGATCCCTTGGTTTTTCGTGTGGGGTCTGGGACATAAGAACTTTGGCCTTGTCCTGTTTTCTTCTATCCATTTCCCTCTATATTGCCGCAAGAGTGGAAAGGATAGCAGGGATAGACATCTCATTATATTCGGGTCGGGCCAGAACCAGCCTTTCCCGAATTTTAATATTGATGCCTTCCAAAAATTTGGCCCGCAACAGAATGTGCGTCGCGGTCACCTTTACCCCTTCAGTTGGAGCATCAGGTCCAACTTCCAGATCCGCATCCAGTGCCGTCTGCTTGAGACGGCGCCAGAAGCAGGCGCTTTCCTCATTAGGACCCTGGGTGAGCTTCATCATGTCCGTAGTAGAGGTAGCACCATACATTTCTGGAAGCTTTGCCTTTAGCTGTGTACAGAACTCTTTGCCCCCTGAAGTCATCTCCTCATGCGTGGTTATAGAGCACCCTGCAATCACTGTACTGGCCACTTCCATGCCCACCTTCGCCCGCAGGATCTGTGCACAATCTGACCCACTCATACCATAGCTGAACTGGTTTTGTCCAAACATTCGAGCAAATCCTCTCAGATTGACTCGATAGTCCGGGAGCTCAGCCAGAATAGTGCGGATCTCTGCCGGGGTGAAGGGGACATGCCAAACTACCCGTTCCCCTAAAGTCCGTTCCCCCTGTGCATTGGGAGGACCTTCAAATTGCTGCACTCTGACTGGATAGGCCTCGGTCCGGGAAGAGTGCAAGGGCTGACCCAGCTTCATTGGTGGGCTTAGATTAACCACCTCGCTTACTGCACCTTCAGGTTTGAGGTCCCTCAGATCAGGGTATAGCTGGGGGGCAGGGGTCTGATCAGTGGTTCGTAGCGTTTTGATGCAATCCGCCCTGTTTCTTAACCGGGTGTCTATTCCCCTTGATTCACAGATAGTCTGCAAATCGGTTGTTGAGAAGGCTTCATAGTTGGAAACAGAAGGAGCTGGGGTGAAGCAGGGAGAAGGGAGAGGTAGAGGTAGAGGCTGAGGCATAGATACAGAAGACACGGAAGGTACATCAAGAGTGACATCACTAGCAGAAGAGAAAGGTGCAGTTATACTTATCTCAGCCACTGTTGGTTGTTGGGGAACCCCAGCAGACCCTGATCCTGCCTGCCTTAGTAGAGTCAGCCCTGAAAGAGCTTCCTCCACCTCTGACACTGGATCCTCCTGTTTTATTCCCTCTGGAGGCCAGGTATACATCACCTGGTTCTTCCGGACAGACACCAGTTTATGTATGCCCTGCCTCCCTAATTGGATTGACCTGTGAAGCCATAGCTGTGCGATCTCTAGTTCTGACGCCTGCATCCGTGGTCCAAATTCAGAGATGAATTTTTCCCACCTCCATGCGTCAAATGTACCTTCTCGGGGAATTTCCCATCTGGTACCCTTCGACCATTTATTCCACCTTTTGAGGGGTTCTGTAGACTTCCCCCCCAAACTCACCTTCATCAGTTGTGCAGCTGTCCTTACCCTGAAGAGGGCTGGTTCCCTCTCTTTCTTCATGGACTGACTACTGCCCATCGTGACTAGTCACTGGTATATATCCCGCGTCCGGGTACCTGTTTACCCCCTGGAGCACTCGGTGGGATCCTACCGAGAGGCCTGATTCCACCACTTTCCCAGCACAGCGTAATTTATGTGATACTTATCGATCACCCGAAGCGCATCAAGTGGCGGTCAGACTGAGAGCACACCTCCCACTCCCACAGCGCAATTTATGTGATCCTGACCACCCGAAGTGTTTGTGGTAACCAGGCTAAGTGTTATACTTCCCTGGACCGCCCACTCGCACAGCGTAATTTATGTGGTTCTCATCACCCACTGTGTTTGGCAGGCCACACCGCACAATGATGAAAGTGGCTTTTCTCTCCCTGCACACAGTAGCTAACACAAGTCAAAACAAAAAGAGGGGTTCTTGGATGTTACTTAGGGGTCACTGGTTGGCCGGAAACCTGCTAACTGACCTTTAGGAAATTTGTGTAAAGAAAAAACTTTCCTAATACACACAGAAAAACCCCTTTTCAACCTAAAAAAACCGTTAAAAAGGACAAAGTGGATCCTTATGAAAAACACGGGACGTTTCACAGTAAAACAATTACACAGAGGTAAACCGAAAAACTGCGCCAAAAGTAACCTTGTTGCTGACGCAAAAATCACTCATACCAGCACCGCTAAACAATCTGCGTTACACACGCAATCTTCACTGCAACCACCTAGAACCGTTTACACAAAAAGTCTGCTGGATGTGAAACACGTGACACAGCAGCTTAAAACAAACCCGCTTTACAATAAGGAACTACTTTTAACAGGAAAAACACAAGAAAAACATAATCACTATACAAGAAATCTATGTGCAAAAACCCAGACTTCACCGCGCTCACTAAATGTGGAACACGTGAGGGGAAAACTCGCTTAACATACTTTAAATTGGCTGGCAATACGCAAATTTAAAGCTAAAAGCAAACAACTTAAACTGTAAAAAATTTGGATTAAAAACACAATATGGGTCAAATGCATATAGAAAGCTGCATACACATTGCATAGAGATTACTGCACATGTGGTATTCAACAAAATGGCCACCAACAGGGAAAGCACATGGTAGCCAACAAAATGGCCACCAAACAAAAGGAGTACATGTGGTTAGTCAAGAAAATGACCCCCCACAGAGGAGCACATGGTAGATACTAGAATGGCCCCCCACAGGGAAGCACATGGTATCAACTAGCCTCAAAATTGCCTCTAACCTCTTACATAAAACAGACTTTTGGACAGAACATACACTGGACAATTACACAATATACAGCACACATACAACACAATTTGGGCACAACCACAGAACGGACATAAAACACCAACATATCACACTAACATGCACATGTAACAGAAAGGACCCCCTGCTGCATGCTTGCTGGGAGCAGTAGTACCACAAAACACTGCACAGACTACATACAAAGATCTTACAACAGATAACAATTAACCTAAACCTTTCAGCACTGTAATAATTACCTCACGTGGAGGGGGGTAAAGCAATCACCACAGTACCTACAACCCGCAAATACTTACCTAAACATGCAACAACTTTTACCCACTAAAACATATACCCGTTTAATTTTTGGTTGGAAGATTTTTAAACTTGACCAAATCCAGCCAACCAAACCCACCCCTCTGCTGCTCTCCGCAGAGACAAACCCTTGTCTTTCACCCACAAATCAAGAGTTTAGGACAAAAAACTAGGTCCTTGCTAAGCGGTAATTCTTGTTAGCTAACCGAGAGCGAAATCAGCCACACGAACGCGCAAAAAGCGATCCTCTTAATGGCAGAGAGACCTGAAATGTGCCGGCATACTTTTTGCTAGTTCATGATGACTTATTCCCCCCTCGTACTTGGTTAGCTATGCAAGAATATGCGTTAGTATCCACCAGGCTCGCCAAACTGTCTTGGAAATCCGCTTTAACGAATTTCTCCTTACCGTGAGTACTCGCAGTTGGATGCGCAGAAATCCCCCATAAAGCTGTGTGAATCACTGTGTGATTCCTGCCCATCCAACTACTTTTAGCTTCTGTTGAAATGTGGGGATGATGGAGCTCCGTTACCCTAGAATGATCAAACGACACTCTCAGGATGATGGTTGAATTCACATAAGGCCGGTTTCAGACTCAGCCCCTGGTTTTATTAAAAATACACACATGCCCCCCACATGAATAAAGTCAATCCCCTCCCACCGAACAATGCAATCGGGAGTGCCTATACACAGGATGTACATTCCGATTGGAGCATAGCCTTTCCTATTATCTATCACTGGTCCTCCCCCATGAGCCTTCTGAGGTCAGCAGACTTCCTCCCCTTCCTCCCATGAGCCTTCTGAGGTCATATTTCCTGTCCTACTAGCTCCCATTGGCATGCAAATCCTTTGTACAAGTATTCCCTAAGCTAAACACCAGTCTGTACCTGGATGGGCCCGGTACGATCTTTATTAAAACACATCCATCCAAGATAGAGTTTCAAGTTGGTAATGGGTTGTAAGATACGCATAAGCCTACACGTGGAGTTCACACCGCTTGGCACCTTGCGTTATGAAGCCCATGTGGTACTATGCTGCTGATATGTGGATACAGGCCCACGGTCTACTGCCAGCGGCATTCGCATCGAATGCCGTGGTGGTATACACGCCGGTCTATAAGCGCAGATCTGCCATCTCATCCATTACCAAGCTGAGTACTGTAATACATACATTGTACATGCGCATGGCCCAATTGCAGCCTTCAGAGCTTTAATTAAGCCACACGAGAGACATATGAATAACACGAATATATGACACATTTAAAGTTCGACCAACAATACAAAATTTCCATGACATTGTCCTGTTGGAAGCTGAACCTCCAATCTCAAGTCTTTTGCAGATTCTAACAGGTTTTCTTGTAAGATTGTCCTGTATTTCGCTCCATCCATCTTCCCTTCAGCTCTGACCAGCTTCCCTGTCCTTGCTGAAGAAAAGCATCCCCACAACATGATGCTACCACCACCTTGTTTCACAGTGGGAATGGTGTGTCCATTGTTAGTTTTCCACCACACATAGTGTTTTGCTTTTAGGTCAAAAAGATCAAAATTGGTCTCATCTGACAAGAGCACCTTCTTCCACATATTTGCTGTGGCTTCTCGCAAACTGTAACTTCTTATGGCTTTCTTTCAACAATGGCTTTCTTCTTGCCACTCTTCCATAAAGGCCAGATTTGTGGAGTACATGACTAATAGTTGTCCTGTGGACAGATTCTCCCTCCTGAGCTGTGGATCTCTGCAGTTCCTCTAGAGTTACCATGGGCCTCTTGGCTGTTTCTCTGATTAATACTCTCCTTGCCTGGCCTGTCAATTTAGGTGGACAGCCATGTCTTGGATGTTTGCAGTTGCGCCATACTCTTTCCATTTTCAGATGGATTGAACAGTGCTCTGTGAGATGTTCAAAGCTTGGGATATTTTTTTATAACCTAACTCTGCTTTAAACTTCTCCACAACTTTATCCTTGACCTGTCTGGTGTGTTCCTTGGCCTTCATGATGCTGTTTGTTCACTAATATTCTCTAACAAACCACTGAGGGCTTCACAGAACTGCTGTATTTATACGGAGATTAAATTACACACAGGTGGACTCTAGTTACTAATTAGGTGACTTATGACGGCAATTGGTTCCACTAGATTTTAGTTAGGGGTATCAGAGTAAAGGGGGCTGAATACAAATACACGCCACACTTTTAAGATATTTATTTGTACATAGTTACATAGTTAGTCTGGCTAAAAAAAGACAAAAGTCCATCTAGTTCAACCATAAAAAAAAAGTTATAATTAGAGATGAGCGAATCGAAGTATCCGAAGTGGAATTCGAGTCGAATATCGGAAAAATTTCGATTCGTGCCGAATCCGAAAAATAGCCTAATTCGGACGCGCGAATCGAAATTTTTCAGAAAATGGCGGCTGACATGTGCGGCGACGGAGCGGGGATGTCTGGGAAGGCGCGCAGACAAGGCGCGCTGACCCATAATGCATTCCTCAACTACATGTGATCGCATCAGCCAATCAGCAGCCAGCCAGCCAGCACTGTGTAATGGTCAAGCTATAAATAGCGGCCATTTTGGAATTCTTCATTTGCCTGCAGTTATTGAACAGAGGCAGACTGCTCTGTACTAGGGACAGGGACAGAGTTAGGGCCACAGAAACGATAATTGGGGACAGAGAAAAGTTACTTAGGGACAGAGAACCATTACTCAGGGACACAGACTTGTTAATGAGGGCCACAGAATCGTTATTTAGGGACAAAGAAACGCTAGTTAGGGCCACAGAATTCATACTCAGGGACAGACAGAATTGTTACTCAGTGCCAGAGATTTGTTACTTAGGGCCACAGAAACGTTATTAGGGCCACAGAATTTTTACTCAGGGACAGACAGAATTGTTACTGAGTGCCAGAGAATTGTTACTCAGGGACAGACAGAATTGTTACTGAGTGCCAGAGAATTGTTACTTAGGGCCACAGAAACTTTAATTAGGGCCACAGAATTTTTACTCAGGGACAGACAGAATTGTTACTGAGTGCCAGAGAATTGTTACTCAGGGACAGACAGAATTGTTACTGAGTGCCAGAGAATTGTTACTTAGGGCCACAGAAACTTTACTTAGGGCCACAGAATTTTTACTCAGGGACAGACAGAATTGTTACTGAGTGCCAGAGAATTGTTACTCAGGGACAGACAGAATTGTTACTGAGTGCCAGAGAATTGTTACTCAGGGCCCCAGAAACTTTACTTAGGGCCACAGAATTTTTACTCAGGGACAGACAGAATTGTTACTGAGTGCCAGAGAATTGTTACTCAGGGACAGACAGAATTGTTACTGAGTGCCAGAGAATTGTTACTTAGGGCCACAGAAACTTTACTTAGGGCCACAGAATTGTTACTCGCACAGACACAGAATTGTTACTCGCACAGACACAGAATTGTTACTGAAGGCCACAGAACTGTTACTTAGGGCCACAGAATTGTTACTCGCACAGACACAGAATTGTTACTCGCACAGACACAGAACTGTTACTGAGGGCCACAGAACTGTTACTTAGGGCCACAGAATTGTTACTCGCACAGACACAGAATTGTTACTCAGGGCCACAGAACTGTTACTTAGGGACAAAGAAACGCTAGTTAGGGCCACAGAATTCATACTCAGGGACAGACAGAATTGTTACGGAGTGCCAGAGAATTGTTACTCAGGGCCACAGAAACTTTACTTAGGGCCACAGAATTTTTACTCAGGGACAGACAGAATTGTTACTGAGTGCCAGAGAATTGTTACTCAGGGACAGACAGAATTGTTACGGAGTGCCAGAGAATTGTTACTCAGGGCCACAGAAACTTTACTTAGGGCCACAGAATTTTTACTCAGGGACAGACAGAATTGTTACTGAGTGCCAGAGAATTGTTACTCAGGGACAGACAGAATTGTTACTGAGTGCCAGAGAATTGTTACTTAGGGCCACAGAAACTTTACTTAGGGCCACAGAATTGTTACTCGCACAGACACAGAATTGTTACTCGCACAGACACAGAACTGTTACTGAGGGCCACAGAAACTTTACTTAGGGCCACAGAATTGTTACTCGCACAGACACAGAATTGTTACTCGCACAGACACAGAACTGTTACTGTGGGCCACAGAACTGTTACTTAGGGCCACAGAATTGTTACTCGCACAGACACAGAATTGTTACTCAGGGCCACAGAACTGTTACTTAGGGACAAAGAAACGCTAGTTAGGGCCACAGAATTCATACTCAGGGACAGACAGAATTGTTACAGAGTGCCAGAGAATTGTTACTCAGGGCCACAGAAACTTTACTTAGGGCCACAGAATTTTTACTCAGGGACAGACAGAATTGTTACTGAGTGCCAGAGAATTGTTACTCAGGGACAGACAGAATTGTTACTGAGTGCCAGAGAATTGTTACTCAGGGCCACAGAAACTTTACTTAGGGCCACAGAATTTTTACTCAGGGACAGACAGAATTGTTACTGAGTGCCAGAGAATTGTTACTCAGGGACAGACAGAATTGTTACTGAGTGCCAGAGAATTGTTACTCAGGGACAGACAGAATTGTTACGGAGTGCCAGAGAATTGTTACTCAGGGACAGACAGAATTGTTACTGAGTGCCAGAGAATTGTTACTTAGGGCCACAGAAACTTTAATTAGGGCCACAGAATTTTTACTCAGGGACAGACAGAATTGTTACTGAGTGCCAGAGAATTGTTACTCAGGGACAGACAGAATTGTTACGGAGTGCCAGAGAATTGTTACTCAGGGCCACAGAAACTTTACTTAGGGCCACAGAATTTTTACTCAGGGACAGACAGAATTGTTACTGAGTGCCAGAGAATTGTTACTCAGGGACAGACAGAATTGTTACTGAGTGCCAGAGAATTGTTACTTAGGGCCACAGAAACTTTACTTAGGGCCACAGAATTGTTACTCGCACAGACACAGAATTGTTACTCGCACAGACACAGAATTGTTACTGAAGGCCACAGAACTGTTACTTAGGGCCACAGAATTGTTACTCGCACAGACACAGAATTGTTACTCGCACAGACACAGAACTGTTACTGAGGGCCACAGAACTGTTACTTAGGGCCACAGAATTGTTACTCGCACAGACACAGAATTGTTACTCAGGGCCACAGAACTGTTACTTAGGGACAAAGAAACGCTAGTTAGGGCCACATAATTCATACTCAGGGACAGACAGAATTGTTACGGAGTGCCAGAGAATTGTTACTCAGGGCCACAGAAACTTTACTTAGGGCCACAGAATTTTTACTCAGGAACAGACAGAATTGTTACTGAGTGCCAGAGAATTGTTACTCAGGGACAGACAGAATTGTTACGGAGTGCCAGAGAATTGTTACTCAGGGCCACAGAAACTTTACTTAGGGCCAGAGAATTTTTACTCAGGGACAGACAGAATTGTTACTGAGTGCCAGAGAATTGTTACTCAGGGCCCCAGAAACTTTACTTAGGGCCACAGAATTTTTACTCAGGGACAGACAGAATTGTTACTGAGTGCCAGAGAATTGTTACTCAGGGACAGACAGAATTGTTACTGAGTGCCAGAGAATTGTTACTTAGGGCCACAGAAGCTTTACTTAGGGCCACAGAATTGTTACTCGCACAGACACAGAATTGTTACTCGCACAGACACAGAATTGTTACTGAAGGCCACAGAACTTTTACTTAGGGCCACAGAATTGTTACTCGCACAGACACAGAATTGTTACTCGCACAGACACAGAACTGTTACTGAGGGCCACAGAACTGTTACTTAGGGCCACAGAATTGTTACTCGCACAGACACAGAATTGTTACTCAGGGCCACAGAACTGTTACTTAGGGACAAAGAAACGCTAGTTAGGGCCACAGAATTCATACTCAGGGACAGACAGAATTGTTACGGAGTGCCAGAGAATTGTTACTCAGGGCCACAGAAACTTTAATTAGGGCCACAGAATTTTTACTCAGGGACAGACAGAATTGTTACTGAGTGCCAGAGAATTGTTACTCAGGGACAGACAGAATTGTTACGGAGTGCCAGAGAATTGTTACTCAGGGCCACAGAAACTTTACTTAGGGCCACAGAATTTTTACTCAGGGACAGACAGAATTGTTACTGAGTGCCAGAGAATTGTTACTCAGGGACAGACAGAATTGTTACTGAGTGCCAGAGAATTGTTACTCAGGGCCACAGAAACTTTACTTAGGGCCACAGAATTTTTACTCAGGGACAGACAGAATTTTTACGGAGTGCCAGAGAATTGTTACTCAGGGCCACAGAAACTTTAATTAGGGCCACAGAATTTTTACTCAGGGACAGACAGAATTGTTACTGAGTGCCAGAGAATTGTTACTCAGGGACAGACAGAATTGTTACTGAGTGCCAGAGAATTGTTACTCAGGGCCACAGAAACTTTACTTAGGGCCACAGAATTTTTACTCAGGGACAGACAGAATTGTTACTGAGTGCCAGAGAATTGTTACTCAGGGACAGACAGAATTGTTACTGAGTGCCAGAGAATTGTTACTCAGGGACAGACAGAATTGTTACGGAGTGCCAGAGAATTGTTACTGAGAGCCACAGAAACTTTACTTAGGGCCACAGAATTTTTACTCAGGGACAGACAGAATTGTTACTGAGTGCCAGAGAATTGTTACTCAGGGCCACAGAAACTTTACTTAGGGCCACAGAATTTTTACTCAGGGACAGACAGAATTGTTACTGAGTGCCAGAGAATTGTTACTCAGGGACAGACAGAATTGTTACTGAGTGCCAGAGAATTGTTACTCAGGGCCACAGAAACTTTACTTAGGGCCACAGAATTTTTACTCAGGGACAGACAGAATTGTTACTGAGTGCCAGAGAATTGTTACTCAGGGACACATAATCGTTGAATTAAAGAGTATGTCAGACAACATGCAGAGGAGTGGCAGAGGAGGCAATTTTTTAGGAGCGAGCAGACGTGGCAGCAGAGGAAGGGGTCGAGGCAGCACTATTCGCAGCCAGAGGCCAGTGCTCCCGGTGTCATCCAGCGGTCATGTCTCCACCGACAACCCTGCCGTCATTGATTGGTTGATTGGTTGGCTCGGTCGTCTTCCTCTTCCCAGGTCACCTCTGACACCTACAGCCAACGGTCGGTGGGTACGTCAGACACAACCGTTAGTTGGCATGGCCCGGGAGCAAGCCCACTGAAATCACATGTCCTCTACCTGCCCCTGTCCTTTGCTGTTCCCTCACCAAGCGAAGTATCGCATGCTGTGGGCTCAGCCCCACTGTACAGTGAGGAAGAGCTAACAGAGGGCGGTCAGGAACGGGGGGAGACATCGGCCTTTTCAGCAGCCAGGCGAAGAAGTACTGGCGAGGAGAGTGGCTCTGTAGCCGGTCTAGAGACAGGTCTGTCTCCTGACCCAGACGCAGCCGAGGGGGCTAGTAGTGAGGCGGAGACCGTACCTGATGATGAGGAGGTTGATCGCACTTGGCTGCCTCGTCGTCATCAGGCAATTTCTTCCGCATCATCAGGAGAAGAGGGTGCCAGCTTGGCAGCGAGCGAAACAGTCGGTGGGTTGCCCAGGAGGCAGCAGGGTCGCATCAGTGTCAGTGGAGCCAAACGGCCACGGAGTAGAGCACCAGCTCCACTGCAGCCTACCACCACGGCCAGTAGTGGTGCCGGTGCGCACGGAGGAAGTAGCAGTCAGCCAGTGAGGAGTAGCGGGGGCAAAGTTTCCTACTCGGTGGTGTGGCAATTTTTCGTCAAGCCGCCCGAGGAAGTAAACGTAGCCGTATGTCGACTATGTGGCCAGAAATGCAAGCGTGGCCAGGGGGCCCATGTTGGGACTACAGCGTTGCGTCAGCATATGCAGCGTCACCATTCGTTGGCCTGGGAAAACCGTGATAAAGATACGGCGGTTCTGCCTGCCCCAGCCCCCGCTCCATCACCCGCTCCGTTACTTGCTCCGTCACCCGACGTCGTCAATCACCCTCTATCAGCCAGTCAAGGCTCCAACACCTCTGCTGAGGGGAGTTGTCGCTCGTTGGCATCTTCCGCTCGTTCAGATGCTCCTTCTCCTGCTACTCCTCTTCTCGGATTCCGTCAACAGTCTTTCTTGGAATCCGTTTCCAAGAGACAACAGTTTGCGAGCACGCACCCGACGGTGCAAAAGCTGAACGTCCTCCTGTCCAAGTTGCTGGTGCTGCAGTCCCTCCCTTTCCAACTGGTGGACTCAGCACCTTTCCGAGAAATGATGGCTTGTGCCGCGCCGCGGTGGAGAGTGCCAAGCCGTCATTTCTTTGCCCAAAAGGCAGTGCCAGCCCTGCATTCACATGTAGAAGAGATGGTGGGCCAGTCTTTGAGCATGTCGGTCTCTGCCAAAGTGCACGGCAGCGCCGACGTGTGGAGCTGTAACTTGGTCCAGCAAACATGTCCGCCTCTACCACCTCTTTTTCCGCCGTGTCCTCAGCCGCCACCCCCGTGCCAAGTCCCATTACCCGACCGGCATATCACATGTGCAGGGCGCAACGGTGTCACGCTGTGCTGCACCTGGTATGCCTTGGCGAACGTAGTCACACAGGGGAGGAACTGCTGAGTGTAATGAACAGAGAAATCGACAGATGGCTGTCTTCGCGCAAACTTAAAATCGGAACCATGTTGACCGACAACGGAAAGAACATGGTGTCTGCTCTGCGTCAAGGAAGGTTGTGCCATGCGCCATGCATGGCTCACGTGTTCAATCTGGTTGTCAAGCGGTTCCTAAAATCCACCATCCCACTGCAAGACATCCTTAAAATGTCACGTAAACTGTGCATGCATTTCAGCCATTCCTACACCGCAAAGAACACCCTCATTGAGCTGCAGCGGCAGAACGGAATTCCATAGCATCGCCTGATCTGCGATGTTGCAACAAGGTGGAATTCAACCCTACACATGTTAGACCGCCTTTACGAGCAGCGAAAGGCCATCACCGATTTCCTTATGTTACAAGCGGATAAAGGTACTCCCCTGTGTAACTTAGATGTCAGCCATTGGCAGCTCATGCGTGACACCTGCCGCTTGCTCAGGCCCTTTGAGGAGGCCACGCTATTCGTGAGTCGGCAGGACTATGGGATGAACGACGTCATTCCTCTGTTGCACGTCCTGGAACAAATGCTGTTAACAATGGCTGGTCAGGTTGCGGTAGACGTGGCGCACAGATCTCAACGCCACATGACCCCTGTGGGGGCAGGACAGGAAGAAGAGGAGGGGGTAGAGGAGGACATTTGTGCTCAGGAATTATTGAGTGAAATGGGTGGTTTTTCCACTCAGCGGACAGGAGTGGAGGAGCAGGAGCATCTGGTAGAGGAGGAGGAGGAGGAGACAGAGGACCCAGACGCACCGTGGCAGTATGCTGTGGAGATGGAGGCAGGGAGTCCCTCGCATTCCTTGGCACAAATGGCCCATAGCATGCTCGGTTGCTTGCGTAGCGACAGCCGAATAATAACCATCAGACAGAGGGATGACTTTCGGCTGTCCACCTTGTTGGACCCTCGCTACCGGTCCAAAATGGTGGCCTTTTTCACACCTGCTGAGAGGGAGGCCAAAATTACGTACTATAAAAACCACCTATGTAGTCAGTTGGTCTCTGCCTTTGTGCGCCAACGTCCATCCTCAGACACTGTGGGCCCTGTGCGCTCGCGTTCCGCTGGCATGGCAGCAGGGGAGGGGTGGGGTGGTAGGAGCAGTGGCAGCTCCACCAGCAGCGGCTGCCTCAGTCTGCAGTCGATGATGAGTAGCTTTCTTCACCAGCGCAGTGAGGAAACTACTAACCAGCCGCAGCAGCAGCAGCAGCATCAGGTGGACCTGGAGCAGGAGCTCAAACAACAGGCTTGGGCCTACTTGGACAGCACCCTGCCAACCGAGGTAGACAATCCCCTTGACTACTGGGCAACGAAACTTGACCTTTGGCCCCAACTAGCTGAATTTGCCCTTGAAAGGCTGTCATGCCCGGCCAGTAGCGTGGCATCGGAGCGCGTGTTTAGTGCGGCAGGAGGTATTGTAACTCCGCGGAGGACACGACTGTCCACCCAAAGTGTGGAGAGACTCACGTTTGTGAAAATGAATCAGGCGTGGATTAGTCTGGATTTCAAACCACCAGTTCCTGACACAACTGACTAAATCCGCCATGAATCATGCCTCAAACATGTGCCACTTTCAGGTCTCCTCACACACTGCTGGTGTGTTGAATTTTTTGACATAGGGTGCTGGCAGATTACGGGCCTCCTATAGCTGCTGCCAGGCCCCTAATCTGCCATAGGCCCCTATATACCGCCTCCTCATGCTGCTGCCAAGTCCAGAGTCTCTCATGGGTCCCTGTACGGCCTCCCATTGCTGCTGTCTCCATCGCCACACTCTGCCATGTGCCACATTCAGGTCTCTTCACACTGCTTGTGTTTTCAATTTTTTGACATAGGGTGCTGGCAGATTACGGGCCTCCCATAGCTGCTGCCAGGCCCCTAATCTGCCATGGGCCCCTATATACCGCCTCCTCATGCTGCTGCCAAGTCCAGAGTCTCTCATGGGTCCCTGTACGGCCTCCTATTGCTGCTGTCTCCATCGCCACACTCTGCCATGTGCCACTTTCAGGTCTCCTCACACACTGCTGTTGTGTTGAATTTTTTGACATAGGGTGCTGGCAGATTACGGGCCTCCCATAGCTGCTGCCAGGCCCCTAATCTGCCATGGGCCCCTATATACCGCCTCCTCATGCTGCTGCCAAGTCCAGAGTCTCTCATGGGTCCCTGTACGGCCTCCCATTGCTGCTGTCTCCATCGCCACACTCTGCCATGTGCCACATTCAGGTCTCTTCACACTGCTTGTGTTTTCAATTTTTTGACATAGGGTGCTGGCAGATTACGGGCCTCCCATAGCTGCTGCCAGGCCCCTAATCTGCCATGGGCCCCTATATACCGCCTCCTCATGCTGCTGCCAAGTCCAGAGTCTCTCATGGGTCCCTGTACGGCCTCCCATTGCTGCTGTCTCCATCGCCACACTCTGCCATGTGCCACATTCAGGTCTCTTCACACTGCTTGTGTTTTCAATTTTTTGACATAGGGTGCTGGCAGATTACGGGCCTCCCATAGCTGCTGCCAGGCCCCTAATCTGCCATGGGCCCCTATATACCACCTCCTCATGCTGCTGCCAAGTCCAGAGTCTCTCATGGGTCCCTGTACGGCCTCCCATTGCTGCTGTCTCCATCGCCACACTCTGCCATGTGCCACATTCAGGTCTCTTCACACTGCTTGTGTTTTCAATTTTTTGACATAGGGTGCTGGCAGATTACGGGCCTCCCATAGCTGCTGCCAGGCCCCTAATCTGCCATGGGCCCCTATATACCGCCTCCTCATGCTGCTGCCAAGTCCAGAGTCTCTCATGGGTCCCTGTACGGCCTCCCATTGCTGCTGTCTCCATCGCCACACTCTGCCATGTGCCACTTTCAGGTCTCCTCACACACTGCTGTTGTGTTGAATTTTTTGACATAGGGTGCTGGCAGATTACGGGCCTCCCATAGCTGCTGCCAGGCCCCTAATCTGCCATGGGCCCCTATATACCGCCTCCTCATGCTGCTGCCAAGTCCAGAGTCTCTCATGGGTCCCTGTACGGCCTCCCATTGCTGCTGTCTCCATCGCCACACTCTGCCATGTGCCACATTCAGGTCTCTTCACACTGCTTGTGTTTTAAATTTTTTGACATAGGGTGCTGGCAGATTACGGGCCTCCCATAGCTGCTGCCAGGCCCCTAATCTGCCATGGGCCCCTATATACCGCCTCCTCATGCTGCTGCCAAGTCCAGAGTCTCTCATGGGTCCCTGTACGGCCTCCCATTGCTGCTGTCTCCATCGCCACACTCTGCCATGTGCCACTTTCAGGTCTCCTCACACACTGCTGTTGTGTTGAATTTTTTGACATAGGGTGCTGGCAGATTACGGGCTTCCCATAGCTGCTGCCAGGCCCCTAATCTGCCATGGGCCCCTATATACCGCCTCCTCATGCTGCTGCCAAGTCCAGAGTCTCTCATGGGTCCCTGTACGGCCTCCCATTGCTGCTGTTTCCATCGCCACACTCTGCCATGTGCCACATTCAGGTCTCTTCACACTGCTGGTGTGTTGAATTTTTTGACATAGGGTGCTGGCAGATTACGGGCCTCCCATAGCTGCTGCCAGGCCCCTAATCTGCCATGGGCCCCTATATACCGCCTCCTCATGCTGCTGCCAAGTCCAGAGTCTCTCATGGGTCCCTGTACGGCCTCCCATTGCTGCTGTCTCCATCGCCACACTCTGCCATGTGCCACATTCAGGTCTCTTCACACTGCTTGTGTTTTCAATTTTTTGACATAGGGTGCTGGCAGATTACGGGCCTCCCATAGCTGCTGCCAGGCCCCTAATCTGCCATGGGCCCCTATATACCGCCTCCTCATGCTGCTGCCAAGTCCAGAGTCTCTCATGGGTCCCTGTACGGCCTCCCATTGCTGCTGTCTCCATCGCCACACTCTGCCATGTGCCACATTCAGGTCTCTTCACACTGCTTGTCTTTTCAATTTTTTGACATAGGGTGCTGGCAGATTACGGGCCTCCCATAGCTGCTGCCAGGCCCCTAATCTGCCATGGGCCCCTATATACCGCCTCCTCATGCTGCTGCCAAGTCCAGAGTCTCTCATGGGTCCCTGTACGGCCTCCCATTGCTGCTGTCTCCATCGCCACACTCTGCCATGTGCCACATTCAGGTCTCCTCACACACTGCTGTTGTGTTGAATTTTTTGACATAGGGTGCTGGCAGATTACGGGCCTCCCATAGCTGCTGCCAGGCCCCTAATCTGCCATGGGCCCCTATATACCGCCTCCTCATGCTGCTGCCAAGTCCAGAGTCTCTCATGGGTCCCTGTACGGCCTCCCATTGCTGCTGTCTCCATCGCCACACTCTGCCATGTGCCACATTCAGGTCTCTTCACACTGCTTGTGTTTTCAATTTTTTGACATAGGGTGCTGGCAGATTACGGGCCTCCCATAGCTGCTGCCAGGCCCCTAATCTGCCATGGGCCCCTATATACCACCTCCTCATGCTGCTACCAAGTCCAGAGTCTCTCATGGGTCCCTGTACGGCCTCCCATTGCTGCTGTCTCCATCGCCACACTCTGCCATGTGCCACATTCAGGTCTCTTCACACTGCTTGTGTTTTCAATTTTTTGACATAGGGTGCTGGCAGATTACGGGCCTCCCATAGCTGCTGCCAGGCCCCTAATCTGCCATGGGCCCCTATATACCGCCTCCTCATGCTGCTGCCAAGTCCAGAGTCTCTCATGGGTCCCTGTACGGCCTCCCATTGCTGCTGTCTCCATCGCCACACTCTGCCATGTGCCACTTTCAGGTCTCCTCACACACTGCTGTTGTGTTGAATTTTTTGACATAGGGTGCTGGCAGATTACGGGCCTCCCATAGCTGCTGCCAGGCCCCTAATCTGCCATGGGCCCCTATATACCGCCTCCTCATGCTGCTGCCAAGTCCAGAGTCTCTCATGGGTCCCTGTACGGCCTCCCATTGCTGCTGTCTCCATCGCCACACTCTGCCATGTGCCACATTCAGGTCTCTTCACACTGCTTGTGTTTTCAATTTTTTGACATAGGGTGCTGGCAGATTACGGGCCTCCCATAGCTGCTGCCAGGCCCCTAATCTGCCATGGGCCCCTATATACCGCCTCCTCATGCTGCTGCCAAGTCCAGAGTCTCTCATGGGTCCCTGTACGGCCTCCCATTGCTGCTGTCTCCATCGCCACACTCTGCCATGTGCCACTTTCAGGTCTCCTCACACACTGCTGTTGTGTTGAATTTTTTGACATAGGGTGCTGGCAGATTACGGGCTTCCCATAGCTGCTGCCAGGCCCCTAATCTGCCATGGGCCCCTATATACCGCCTCCTCATGCTGCTGCCAAGTCCAGAGTCTCTCATGGGTCCCTGTACGGCCTCCCATTGCTGCTGTTTCCATCGCCACACTCTGCCATGTGCCACATTCAGGTCTCTTCACACTGCTGGTGTGTTGAATTTTTTGACATAGGGTGCTGGCAGATTACGGGCCTCCCATAGCTGCTGCCAGGCCCCTAATCTGCCATGGGCCCCTATATACCGCCTCCTCATGCTGCTGCCAAGTCCAGAGTCTCTCATGGGTCCCTGTACGGCCTCCCATTGCTGCTGTCTCCATCGCCACACTCTGCCATGTGCCACATTCAGGTCTCTTCACACTGCTTGTGTTTTAAATTTTTTGACATAGGGTGCTGGCAGATTACGGGCCTCCCATAGCTGCTGCCAGGCCCCTAATCTGCCATGGGCCCCTATATACCGCCTCCTCATGCTGCTGCCAAGTCCAGAGTCTCTCATGGGTCCCTGTACGGCCTCCCATTGCTGCTGTCTCCATCGCCACACTCTGCCATGTGCCACTTTCAGGTCTCCTCACACACTGCTGTTGTGTTGAATTTTTTGACATAGGGTGCTGGCAGATTACGGGCTTCCCATAGCTGCTGCCAGGCCCCTAATCTGCCATGGGCCCCTATATACCGCCTCCTCATGCTGCTGCCAAGTCCAGAGTCTCTCATGGGTCCCTGTACGGCCTCCCATTGCTGCTGTTTCCATCGCCACACTCTGCCATGTGCCACATTCAGGTCTCTTCACACTGCTGGTGTGTTGAATTTTTTGACATAGGGTGCTGGCAGATTACGGGCCTCCCATAGCTGCTGCCAGGCCCCTAATCTGCCATGGGCCCCTATATACCGCCTCCTCATGCTGCTGCCAAGTCCAGAGTCTCTCATGGGTCCCTGTACGGCCTCCCATTGCTGCTGTCTCCATCGCCACACTCTGCCATGTGCCACATTCAGGTCTCTTCACACTGCTTGTGTTTTCAATTTTTTGACATAGGGTGCTGGCAGATTACGGGCCTCCCATAGCTGCTGCCAGGCCCCTAATCTGCCATGGGCCCCTATATACCGCCTCCTCATGCTGCTGCCAAGTCCAGAGTCTCTCATGGGTCCCTGTACGGCCTCCCATTGCTGCTGTCTCCATCGCCACACTCTGCCATGTGCCACATTCAGGTCTCTTCACACTGCTTGTCTTTTCAATTTTTTGACATAGGGTGCTGGCAGATTACGGGCCTCCCATAGCTGCTGCCAGGCCCCTAATCTGCCATGGGCCCCTATATACCGCCTCCTCATGCTGCTGCCAAGTCCAGAGTCTCTCATGGGTCCCTGTACGGCCTCCCATTGCTGCTGTCTCCATCGCCACACTCTGCCATGTGCCACATTCAGGTCTCTTCACACTGCTTGTGTTTTCAATTTTTTGACATAGGGTGCTGGCAGATTACGGGCCTCCCATAGCTGCTGCCAGGCCCCTAATCTGCCATGGGCCCCTATATACCACCTCCTCATGCTGCTACCAAGTCCAGAGTCTCTCATGGGTCCCTGTACGGCCTCCCATTGCTGCTGTCTCCATCGCCACACTCTGCCATGTGCCACATTCAGGTCTCTTCACACTGCTTGTGTTTTCAATTTTTTGACATAGGGTGCTGGCAGATTACGGGCCTCCCATAGCTGCTGCCAGGCCCCTAATCTGCCATGGGCCCCTATATACCGCCTCCTCATGCTGCTGCCAAGTCCAGAGTCTCTCATGGGTCCCTGTACGGCCTCCCATTGCTGCTGTCTCCATCGCCACACTCTGCCATGTGCCACTTTCAGGTCTCCTCACACACTGCTGTTGTGTTGAATTTTTTGACATAGGGTGCTGGCAGATTACGGGCCTCCCATAGCTGCTGCCAGGCCCCTAATCTGCCATGGGCCCCTATATACCGCCTCCTCATGCTGCTGCCAAGTCCAGAGTCTCTCATGGGTCCCTGTACGGCCTCCCATTGCTGCTGTCTCCATCGCCACACTCTGCCATGTGCCACATTCAGGTCTCTTCACACTGCTTGTGTTTTCAATTTTTTGACATAGGGTGCTGGCAGATTACGGGCCTCCCATAGCTGCTGCCAGGCCCCTAATCTGCCATGGGCCCCTATATACCGCCTCCTCATGCTGCTGCCAAGTCCAGAGTCTCTCATGGGTCCCTGTACGGCCTCCCATTGCTGCTGTCTCCATCGCCACACTCTGCCATGTGCCACTTTCAGGTCTCCTCACACACTGCTGTTGTGTTGAATTTTTTGACATAGGGTGCTGGCAGATTACGGGCTTCCCATAGCTGCTGCCAGGCCCCTAATCTGCCATGGGCCCCTATATACCGCCTCCTCATGCTGCTGCCAAGTCCAGAGTCTCTCATGGGTCCCTGTACGGCCTCCCATTGCTGCTGTTTCCATCGCCACACTCTGCCATGTGCCACATTCAGGTCTCTTCACACTGCTGGTGTGTTGAATTTTTTGACATAGGGTGCTGGCAGATTACGGGCCTCCCATAGCTGCTGCCAGGCCCCTAATCTGCCATGGGCCCCTATATACCGCCTCCTCATGCTGCTGCCAAGTCCAGAGTCTCTCATGGGTCCCTGTACGGCCTCTCATTGCTGCTGTCTCCATCGCCACACTCTGCCATGTGCCACATTCAGGTCTCTTCACACTGCTTGTGTTTTCAATTTTTTGACATAGGGTGCTGGCAGATTACGGGCCTCCCATAGCTGCTGCCAGGCCCCTAATCTGCCATGGGCCCCTATATACCGCCTCCTCATGCTGCTGCCAAGTCCAGAGTCTCTCATGGGTCCCTGTACGGCCTCCCATTGCTGCTGTCTCCATCGACACACTCTGCCATGTGCCACTTTCAGGTCTCCTCACACACTGCTGTTGTGTTGAATTTTTTGACATAGGGTGCTGGCAGATTACGGGCCTCCCATAGCTGCTGCCAGGCCCCTAATCTGCCATGGGCCCCTATATACCGCCTCCTCATGCTGCTGCCAAGTCCAGAGTCTCTCATGGGTCCCTGTACGGCCTCCCATTGCTGCTGTCTCCATCGCCACACTCTGCCATGTGCCACATTCAGGTCTCTTCACACTGCTGGTGTGTTGAATTTTTTGACATAGGGTGCTGGCAGATTACGGGCCTCCCATAGCTGCTGCCAGGCCCCTAATCTGCCATGGGCCCCTATATACCGCCTCCTCATGCTGCTGCCAAGTCCAGAGTCTCTCATGGGTCCCTGTACGGCCTCCCATTGCTGCTGTCTCCATCGCCACACTCTGCCATGTGCCACTTTCAGGTCTCCTCACACACTGCTGTTGTGTTGAATTTTTTGACATAGGGTGCTGGCAGATTACGGGCCTCCCATAGCTGCTGCCAGGCCCCTAATCTGCCATGGGCCCCTATATACCGCCTCCTCATGCTGCTGCCAAGTCCAGAGTCTCTCATGGGTCGCTGTACGGCCTCCCATTGCTGCTGTCTCCATCGCCACACTCTGCCATGTACCACATTCAGGTCTCTTCACACTGCTTGTGTTTTCAATTTTTTGACATAGGGTGCTGGCAGATTACGGGCTTCCCATAGCTGCTGCCAGGCCCCTAATCTGCCATGGGCCCCTATATACCGCCTCCTCATGCTGCTGCCAAGTCCAGAGTCTCTCATGGGTCCCTGTACGGCCTCCCATTGCTGCTGTCTCCATCGCCACACTCTGCCATGTGCCACTTTCAGGTCTCCTCACACACTGCTGTTGTGTTGAATTTTTTGACATAGGGTGCTGGCAGATTACGGGCCTCCCATAGCTGCTGCCAGGCCCCTAATCTGCCATGGGCCCCTATATACCGCCTCCTCATGCTGCTGCCAAGTCCAGAGTCTCTCATGGGTCCCTGTACGGCCTCCCATTGCTGCTGTTTCCATCGCCACACTCTGCCATGTGCCACATTCAGGTCTCTTCACACTGCTGGTGTGTTGAATTTTTTGACATAGGGTGCTGGCAGATTACGGGCCTCCCATAGCTGCTGCCAGGCCCCTAATCTGCCATGGGCCCCTATATACCGCCTCCTCATGCTGCTGCCAAGTCCAGAGTCTCTCATGGGTCCCTGTACGGCCTCCCATTGCTACTGTCTCCATCGCCACACTCTGCCATGTGCCACTTTCAGGTCTCCTCACACACTGCTGTTGTGTTGAATTTTTTGACATAGGGTGCTGGCAGATTACGGGCCTCCCATAGCTACTGCCAGGCCCCTAATCTGCCATGGGCCCCTATATACCGCCTCCTCATGCTGCTGCCAAGTCCAGAGTCTCTCATGGGTCCCTGTACGGCCTCCCATTGCTGCTGCCAGGAGGCAGCAGGGTCGCAGCAGTGTCAGTGGAGGCAAACGGCCACGGAGTAGAGCACCAGCTCCACTGCAGCCTACCACCACGGCCAGTAGTGGTGCCGGTGTGCACGGAGGAAGTAGCAGTCAGCCAGTGAGGAGTAGAGGAGGCAAAGTTTCCTATTCTGCGGTGTGGCAATTTTTCGTCAAGCCGCCCGAGGAAGTAAACGTAGCCGTATGTCGACTATGTGGCCAGAAAGTCAAGCGTGGCCAGGGGGCCCATGTTGGGACTACAGCGTTGCGTCAGCATATGCAGCGTCGCCATTCGGTGGCCTGGGAAAACCGTGATAAAGATATGGCGGTTCTGCCTGCCCCAGCCCAGGGTTCCATTTTGTCATAGGGTGCTGGCAGATTACAGGCCTCCCATAGGTGCTGCCAGGCCCCAAATCTGCCATGGACCCCCGTACCGCCTGGTCACGCTGCTGCTGGGCCCACAGTGTGACCTGGGTCCCTGTACCGCCTCCCATTGCTCCCACTCTGCCATGTGCCACTTTCAGGTCTCCTCACACTCCTGCTGGTTTCCATTTTGTCATAGGTTGCTGTATGGCCTCCCATTGCTGCTGCCTCCACCGCCACACTGTGGCTCCAAACACTGGTTTTGGCCCCGTGACTGGCCAAATGAGTGAAGTGTGCGGTGATTCTAAGATCGACGGCACTCATCTGCATGTCATACTGAGTGACAGTATTATTTCTCTTCCCCAGCAGACTCCAAGGGCATTTAAATTAAAGGTACAGTGTTCTGCACTAATATTAAGTCTCTCTGAAGCCTAGAAACACCCTTTTTTAAGTTAAATTCACAGCGAATTTATTCAACTCGAATCGAATATTGTCCACGAATTCGCCGAATCAGTCGAATCGAATTTTTCATTTCTTCGCTCATCTCTAGTTATAATCCTATACCCACAGTTGATCCAGAGGAAGGAAAAAAAAACACAGCAAAGCATGATCCAATTTGCTCCTGCAGGGTGGAAATTCCTTCCTGATCCCCTGAGAGGCAATTGGATATTCTATTATGTGTATCTAGGAAAGAATCCAGGCCTTTTTTAAAACAATCTACTGAACTGGTCAGGACCAACTCTTTAGGGAGTCTATTGCACATTTTCACAGCTCTTACTGTGAAGAAACCTTTCCGTATTTGGAGATTAAATCTCTTTTCCTCCAGACATAAAGAGTGCCCCCTTGTCCTCTGTGAAGGCCTCAGGGTGAATAACTCTACACCGAGTTCACTATGTGAACCACTGATGTATTTATACATGTTGATCATATCCCCCTTAATCTCCTCTTCTCAAGAGAGAATAAATTAAATTCCTTTAATCTTTCCTCATAGATGAGCTCCTCCATGCTTCTTATCACTTTGGTTGCCCTTATCTGCACTTTCTCCTGTTCTCCAATATTCTTTTTGTGAATTGGTGCCCAAAACTGGACTGTATATTCCAGATGAGGTATTACTAATGATTTGTACAGGGATAAAATGATATCTCTCTTTCTGGAGTCTATACCTCTTTTAATACAAGAGAGGATTTTGCTCGCTTTAGAAACCGCAGCTTGGCATTGCATGCCATTATTAAGTTTATGATGTACCAGAACTCCCAGATCCTTCTCCACCAATTTGTAAAACAATTTGAAAACCATTTATCTTTTTCCTTCCACTTCACACTTATGTGCCACTTTGTGTTAGTCTATCACAATCCCAATAAAATACATTTACGTTTTTGGTTGTAACATGACAAAATGTGGAAAATTTCAAGGGGTATGAATACTTTTCCAAGGCACTATAAATGTTTTCTCTAGAGGTCAGAACTTATGTATGGAATACACCAGGTCTGTCATCGCCTCATCAGGGAGACTTCCCTATGTTTGTGGAGAACAAGGATGCGTACTTGCATGTCCCCATATTTCCCTCTCAATAGTACATTCTGTGCTTTACTTTGTGCCCTCTGCACTTTCATTTTATGCCCCTGCCATTAGGCCTATCTTCTGCACATCAGGTGGTCACCAAGGTGCTGGCCCATGTACTAGTTGTGCTGATCTGTCCAGTTGTGGACTACCTAGACATCCTACTATTAAGGGAACAGTTGGCACAGGTTCTGTTGGACTGTGTAGCCCTGACTGTTCTGATGGATCCTGAACCCTCAGAAATCAGTGCTGGAATCAGCATTTGGAAAATCTGGATCTACTTTAGACACAGCTCAAGCCAGTGTTTTTCTTTCCCAGGAGAAATTTTAAACTGTCTGCTCTCAGTTCAGAAGGCACCATGCTCTTTATTCCTGTGTGAGAGTCCTAACACTGAAGGTAGCCTTTTTCAAGGCAGTCTTGTTTTCCCAGTTTTATTACAAACCTCTACTACACAACATTTTGTCATTGTGGGACGAGTCAGTCAAGTCATTGCACAGGCCGATTCAACTAGCACCAAGAACCAGGTTGTTCCTGACTTTGTGGTTCAGTTACTCAGATCTGGAATCAAGGTAGTCCTTCCTTCCTGCTTAGAAGATCCTTGTGAGGAATGCACCCTTTTGATTCAGGGGACGTAAATATTAGAGGAATCAGTACACCCTGATCTATGAATTTTCTTTTTTGAAACTTCCTTGTCTACTTTACAGGAGATCCTCCTAGCTCTGGATTGTCCCAGGCAGATGTTTTACTCTGGCATGATCAGACTCTTGGTGGATGCTCTGTGGGCTCTTCTAGATTTTCTCAGTCTTCTTTGTAAAGATCATAAGCAATACAGAAAATACAGTATCTGTGAGTTCCTCTTGGGCCCTTTGGCACCAGGCTACTGTTTCCCAGATCTACACCAGGCTCTGTTCGTCAATGGATGAGAAAGAAAATTGTGGGGATGGACACAGGTCCTGCCCCACTCTGTTTATGATCATGTCATTGGTACTGCAGGTAATAGAATGTGATTATCCTGGGCTGGTATACAATTCTTTGTTTTGTCCAATCCTCCTGCAAGGTGGCAGTATAACCTGACATTTTAATAACTTCCTGTTTCCTCAAGGAAATACCAGAAAATGTATTTATGGTGGGTACTAAAATCTTATTTTAGATTACATATTCACAAACTGTGTACAGTATCTGTGTAAAAAAACTGTTTCCCTTTAAAATGCAGCATTTGTGTAACCGTAAGTTCTCTTTTATTAAAGAATAGAGTGTTGATGGAAATTATTTCTTAACCAAACAAATTACTTTTCAACATGGAAAATTTTTATGAATATTACATTAAAAAATAATCCATTCTGATGCCTGGGTGCATTTAATGAAAAGCTGAAATGTAGCAATGGCTTGCTTTGTAGAGAGGTGTTAATAAGTGTTCTTAAAGTCAGGATGGCCAGCCTGCCACTTTCCTCCCAGACATGACACTTTCATTCCCAATTGTAGTCACAGCTGATGAATTAAGTCAGTATGCACAGAAAGGCAAGCATGGACAAGACCACCCTTACAAAGATATTGCTATTAATCACTTGGTGTGATGGCAGTGAGGGGATTCTGCAAAGTATCAACACCTCAAGCAGAATTGCTGTACGTCACTGCCTTAATCATGCAGTGGGATAAATAACTGTCACATGCCAAAGAATGCTATCTCACATCCTGTGCCTTGTGTGTATCATCTGCACCTCGTTATAGACTTTTACCAGCTGCATTCCCAATTAGTGATAAAATCATCTGATCTAAAAACTGCATGCTTTTGTTTCTACAGTACTCATACTATTATTATCATGGCACACACATTCCAAATGTGCACCCTACGCTAGCTCTGATAAACCAGTATAGAAAGAAAGTCATAGTCTGTTTCTATATCCCCATTTTATTATCAATTAGAATATGATCTGGGTAGTAAATAATAGTTCCCATGTGTTCCCATGATAGAATAATAGTCCCCATGTTTTACATAAATAGAGCTTTCTATTTGATCACCTGTGCAATTGTTATTTTTGGCACTATAACCAGAAAAAGTTTTGAAGAAAAATTTTTTTTTGAAAAAAACAATATTTTCTCATTTCGGTCATAAAAAATATCCAAAAAAACTAAAATTTTGTCATAAATTTAGGCCAAAATGTATTCTGCTACATGTTTTTGGTTTAAAAAAATCCCAATAAGTGTATATTAATTGCTTTGTGTGAAAGTTACAGCGTCTACAAAATATGGTATAGATAATGGAATTTACACAGCTTTTACTTTCTGACTGCCCATCACATTTCTTGAGGTGCTAAAATACCAGGATAGTACAAACACCCTCAAATGACCCCTTTTCTATAAAGTAGACACCCTAAGCTATCTGCTGAGAGGCATATTGAGTCCATGGAAGATTTATTTTTTTTCCACAAGTTTCTGAAAAAGGACAAAAACATTTTTTTTTTTTTACACAAAGTTGTCATTTAAATGATTTATTTCTCGCACAAGCCATGGGTATATGTGGAATTACACCCCAAAATACATTCTGCTATTTCTACTGCATATGGGGATACCACATGTGTGAGACTTTTTGGGAGCCTAGCCACATACAGGAGCCTGAAATCCAATGACCACTTTGAAAGCCTGAAGGTGCGTAACTTCTTCCTCATTACACTTCCTCACTACCTATCACAGTTTTGTAGGCCCTGACATGCCAGGATAGCACCAAACCGCCCCAAATGACCCTTTTCTGGAAAGTAGACACTCCAAGGAATTTGAAAAGAGGCATGGTGAGTATTTTTCAGATCTCATTTTTTCTCACAAGGTTTTGAAAGATAAAAAAAGAATAGAAAAAATATGTTTTTTTTTTTTTCTTCATTTTCCAAAAACTTTTCATCAAATTCCTTGGGGTGTCTACTTTCCAAAAAGGGGTCATTTTTAAGTGCTATCCTGGCATTTCAGGGCCTCTGAAACTGTGATAGGTAGTCTGGAAGTGTAATGAGGAAATCAAGCCCTTTAAAAGCCTGAAGGTGCTTATTGGATTTGGGGTCCTGTACTTGGCTAAACTGCCAAAACGTCTCTCACATGTGGTACCCCCATACTTGGGAAAAATAGCAGAATGTATTTTGGGGAGTAATTCCACATATACCCATGGCATGTGTGAGCAGTAAATCATTTTCAGTGACAATTTTGTGTAAAAAAAAAATATTTTTTTTTTGTCATTTTCCAAAAACTTGTAATAAAAAAATAAATTCTTCTATTGATTCAACATGCCTCTCAGCAAATAGTTTGGGGTGTCTATTTTCCAAAAAGGGGTCGTTTTGGGGGGTGGGGGCATTCTATGCCCAGCATTAGAAGTTTATGCCATACATCACTCACTCTTCTAACCACCTGAAGACCAAGCCTTTTCTGACACTTTTTGTTCACATGAAATAAATCAGTATTTTTTGCTAGGAAATTAATTTAAACCGCCAAACATTATATATTTTTAAAGCATATACGCTAGTGAATAAAATGGTGGGTACTACAATTTTTTATGGCACATAGTACTCACGCAGCGATTTTTCAAAAGCAAATTTAAAAAAAAAAATACACTTTGTTTACTTTTAATGCACAAAAACACAATATATTGGCCAATTATTTGGTAAAATATAAAAGATAATGGTATGCCGAGTAAATAGATACCAAACATGACATGCTTTAAAACTGCGCATGCCCCATGCAATGGTGACAAACTACAAACATTTTTAATATCCATAGGCAACGCTTTAAAAGCCTTTAAAAGCTACCATTTTAGATTTACAGAAGTGGTCTAGTGTTAGAATTATTGCCCTTGATCTGACGTTCACGGCAATACCTCACATGCATGGTGCAACAGCTGTTTACATACTGGCACAGGGTCAAGGCTTGTGCACACAGGTATGCGCGCATGGGAGGGGCAATTTTTTTTTAGTTATTTTGATTTTTTTTTATTTTTACATTGTACCTTTCATTTTTTTTTTTTGATCACTTTTAATGCTATGACAGGGAATGCAAATATCCCCTATAACTTCAATGGGCATTGTTTATATCCTGCGAAACTGAAGTGATGAAATGCTCGTAGCTTCCGAATTCTTAGACTATAGAGATGATTGGCACCACTCTGGTCTCCAATCAGCTCTATGGTCAGCTGGCAGAAACATCGGCTGCATTCTCAGGTTCCCCCGATTGCACGAGACTGCCCGAGAAGGCCGTGGAAGGCAGCGGGGGATGGGAGGGGGCATCATCTCCCGCTGCATGTAAAAGCAATCCTGCAGCTATTTAGCCACTAGGATTGCTTTTACATGAAAGCCGATCGCCGGCTGAAAAAAACTATACCAGGATGATGCATGCAGCTGAAGGCATCATCCTGGTATAACCATTCAAAGTCCAGTGATGTACCAGTACATCGCTGGTCCTTGTTGGGTATATATACTATGTTCTTTTTTTTTTTGTATGCAGCCTGTGGACTGAATGAAAATATGAGAAGAAATCTCTGCCAGAAAGTGTGTGGTATGCCCACCATTAGAATATACCACCCTGCATCCACCCAATTCTAATGGTGGGCACACATTAGGTCACACTTAGCCATAAGCGCCAGTTCCAAGATTGAACAAATGTCTAAATAGTGGCACGCTTGAATAAAAATTGTCCACGTATAAGTAGTACCCCATATGGAAAAAGGATGACACCAAGTCCCAAACTATCTTGTCACTGCTCCCCATGTAGTCTAGGCATCCGGGGGACTCCACGTGACTATCTTTTCCCTCGTAAATCCAAAACAAACTTATAAGTATAGCCTGTTGCCCTCTCACAGGTCTTCTACATCTTTACCCCATATCTGGCACGCTTGCAGGGGAGAAATTGTTTGAATGCAAGGCAGCCAGAAAAATTAATCAGGGACTCATCAACGCAGATGTTTTGCTGGGGAGTATAGACATCTGCAAATTTTTGGTTAAGGTGATTTGCGAGGGGCTGAATTTTATGGAGCCGGTCAAATTCAAGGTTACCCCAAGGATGACAGAGTGTATTGTCGTTGAAATGCAAAAAACCCATTATACTCTCATATCTATGCCTGGCCATGGCAGCAGAGAACACAGGCATATGATGTCTGCGGACCAATACAACCGCAATTCATTTCTTTTAGTAATGCCCATGTTGAGGGTTAGGCCCAAAAAAAATGTAAATTCGAAAACCGTAATGAGTTTCCATGCGAATGGTCTGGCAAGGTTTGAATTTGGGTTGGCGGCGATAAATTGTTGTGCATATAATTTGCTTTGATCCACAATCAACGCTTACAGATATTCTGTGAAAAACAGCTCCAAAAATCAAGGAGGTATATGAAAGACCAAGATGTACTAGACTGCTGGTACTCGCCAGTTCACCAAAAGGTAGAGCAGCACTAGTACTGGCACTCTGCTGCACATGAGAGTCCTCAAAATGTACCGGCAAGTGCTAACAGAGATCAGGCCTGATTCTGCCAACACTGTGGTTTTGTGTGCAATGTATCAAGTGACAGTGACCTACTGACACTGCACTTGCTGGGGGAGAAGGTGGGGTAAGCATAGGGGCTAAATGCAGGTGCTGGCAGGTGCCGGGGCTGATCCCGCTAACGCTGCGTTTTTGGGGACACTATACTAATGTGAACACTGGTATAGTGCTGATCTGATCAAAGATATTGACCCGTTCAGACACTATACTAGCAATGGAGGTTTATTGTACATGAGCGTGCTCCTGGCAATCAAGGGTAAATGTGATGACTGGTGTACTGACTGGCAATCTGACGCTATCTGGGAGGTGCGTGAAAACCACGGGAGCGCGAATCACGTGTGTGTATATATATATATATATATATATATACAGTATATGTGATTTTGCGCACCCATGCCGCCCTGTAGCAGTATTTCTGCTATAGAGCGGTCAGGAAGCGGTTACAGAAGTGGTTTGTGTTACGTCGCTGCGTTACTTTAACTGACAATTGCGCGGTCATGCAACACTGCACCCAAATTAAATTTACATCCATTTTTTCCCACAAATTGAGCTTTCTTTCGGTGGTATTTGATCGCCTGTGCGTTTTTTATTTTTTGCGCTATAAAAAAAAAGGCTGACAATTTTGAAAAAAAAAACAATATTTTTGATTTTTTGCTATAAAACATGTCAAGTAAAAAAATGTAAAAATCAAATTTAGTCATAAATTTCTGCCAAAATGTATTTTGCAACATTTCTTTGCTTAAAAAAACCAATATGTGTAAATTAATTGGTTTACGTGAAAGTTATAGCATCTACAAATGGCGGGAAAGATACTGAGATTTTTTTTTTATTATACTAATAATGGCGGCGATCAGCGACTTATGGCGGTGATCAGCGATTTATGACAGTGATCAGCAACTTATGGCGGGGCTGCGGGACTGCGGCGGACATTTTGACACTGGGGGGAACTGACTTGGGGTCACTGACATCCCCAGTGACACCAATACAGTGATCAGTGCAATAAAAAACACTGACACTGTACTAATGGCACTGGGGAGGAAGGGGTTAACTTTTTTATTAAATGAAAGGGTTAACTGTGTGAGGGGAGTGTTTTATTAGTGGGTTGGGGGTGTGTACTTCGCAGGAACACGCTGATCCCGAGACATAAAGTCTTCTCTCAGGTTCAGCGTGCTCTGAACTGACAGATAGCAGAGCTGCAATGTAAACACTGCAGCCATGCTATCTGTCAGTGATTACCAGTAATCGCCGGCATCCGGCGGCTAATGACCCGCCGGGATTATGTGATGGACTCCCGCTGTTGCGAACTGCAGGACGGGTAGGACAGGCACGCGCCTCATGCACGCCCCCTACCTGTTTTGCAGAGCGCCGTTAAAGGACGACACTGTGCGCACAGGTGGCGCCCTGCCGCAGTAAAAACACTGCGGCGGGTCGGCAAGCAGTTAATAAATCCCCTAACCCAACTGCATGCAGCCTGCCAGTATTACTACTTCCCTTCCTTTCCATTCCAGTTTATTCCCAGTTTAGCCTTGTCTGGCACTTCACATCCTTTCCAGCAAAATGATCTCAGCTGGTTTCTTAACCATTAGCCTACAGGGCATTTATACCCCCTTCCTGCCCAGGCCAATTTCCAGCTTTCAGCGCTGTCACGCTTTGAATGACAATTGCGCGGTCATGCAACACTGTACCCATATGAAATTTTTTATCATTTTTTTGAGACAGATAGAGCTTTCTTTTGGTGGTATTTAATCACCTCTGGGATTTTTATTTTTTCTTAAACAAACCAAAAACCACTGAAAATTTTGAAAAAAAAATTTTTTTTCTTAGTTTTTGTTATACAATTTTGTAAATAAGTGATTTTTCTCCTTCACTGATGTGCGCTAATGAGGCTGCAGTGATGGGCACTGATAGGCTGCACTGATGGACACTGATAGGTGGCACTCATGAGGAGGCACTGGTAGGTTGCACTGATGATAATAATAAACAAAACTCTAAGTGTAATCACCCAAAGAAAAGTCAACCTTTCACCCTTGAAAGTGTAAACATCAAAAACCTTTTCTATAAAACCTGTATGCAATACCCTATTAATCTTTCTGTAAATGTCCAAAGTAAGTCCAAAGTGTCCGGAACAAATATAGTCCAAAGTGTCCACAAAAATTATTATTCAATCTTCCAAATATCGTGGGAAAATCCAGGATACCTCAAAAATAAAGAAAAAATAAAGGTTGCACTGATGGGCATTGACAATCATCACTGATGGGGACTGAAAGGCAGCTCTGATACATGACACTGATACGCTGGGCCCCTTACCACCCTCATTCGCTGGCCCGCAGCATCCACACACACACTGGTCCACAACACCCATTGATGCCAGGCCCTACTGCACCCACCAACGCCTAGCCCACTCCACCTCCAGATATCGGCCTACACCACCTCCAGACATCGGCCTACACCACCTCCTGCCGCTGGGCCCTCAGCACCTCCTGACGCCGGGCCCTCAGCACCTCCTGACGCCGGGCCCTCAGCACCTCCTGACGCTGGGCCCTCAGCACCTCCTGACGCCGGGTCCTCAGCACCTCCTGACGCCGAGCCATCAGCACCTCCCGATGTCGGGCCTCCAGCACCTCCAAACACCACGCCCTACTGCTCGTCCAGTCGCCGAACCACTATACCCACTGACGCCGTGCCACAACACCCACGGACGCCGACCTACGGCACCCAGACTGCAACCAGCCAGCTGCTGACCCAGCCGCTCACCACTCTCACTTTCCTCCAACAGATGGACACAGATGAACTCCATCATGGCATGACAAACTCTCCGCATCCTCACGTCCTGATTGAAACCTCCCACCACCCCGACCTGATCAGCACTCCCCTCACCCTAACATGCCACCTGCACTCCTCCTCCTCGTTTTCCTCTCCTCCATTCCCAAAATCACCTCCCTCTACTCCCCTACTCCCCCAAAACAGCTCTACATTGCTCCTTCACTTCTTCCTTCTCCCCACTACGGCTCCCACCACCTCCTCCTGATACTCCACTCTCCCGCCGACCCACACGCCACCACTAACAGACCCACACGCCCCTGCACATCCCGTTCCCATGCCACCTTCCTCACCCTTCTCCTTTTCCTAATCGCCGGGGACATCTCCCTGAACCCTGGCCCCCCACCTCCCCACTCCCCCTCTCGGCACCTCCCTGCTCCCGCCAGCTGCCGCAACCCCCTCAACCTCATACCCGTCCCCCTCCTCCCCGCATCCACCCCTCCTCTCTCGGTTGCACTCCTGAACGTCCATTCGGTTTGCAACAAGCTCACCGCCATCCATGACCTCTTTGTCTCCCAGTCCCTCAACCTCCTAGCGGTCACCGAAACCTGGATCCAAGCCACTGACTCCACCTCCCCTGGAGCACTCACCTAGGCCTCGTCTGGACCAACTCACCCAGACCGAGTGGTTGCAGAGGCGGTGGGGTCGGCATGCTCCTGCCACCACTGAGCACCTTCCAGGTATTCCCTAACCCCCCCTCCCTATCCTTCTCCTCCTTCGAAGACCACTGCATCCGGCTCTTCTCCCCCCCCCCCCGAGGATTGCAGTAATCTATCGGCCTCCAGGATCCGCATCCCTCTTCCTAGACGACTTTGCCGCCTGGCTACCCTTCTTCCTCTCCTCCAAGCTACCGACCATCATCCTCAGGGACTTCAACATCCCCATCAACACCAACAACCCGGCTACTTCCCAACTCCTCCTCCTAACCTCCTCCTTCGCGCTCACACAGCACACACCGCCCACGAGATCGCCAATCATTTCCAAAACAAGATTGACGCAATCCGTAAAGACATTGTCAACTCACAATCTACCTCTCCACCAAGCCCCCCCCCCCCCCCTCCATCACCCCCTCAATTCTCCCCTCCTTCGACCTCATACACGCACTGCCCCCCACCATACCTAACACCCCGCACACTATCACCTCCCCAACGCTATGCTCCTTTAGCCCAGCTACTACTGAGGAGGTCACTAATGTCTTCACTGAAGCCCGCCTCACCACTTTCCCCCTGGACTCTATCCCCTCACAGCTCGTCCAGTCACCCCCCTCCTCCATCATTTGCTCCCTCACCCACATCTTCAATCTCTCCCTCTCCACTGGCACATTCCCCTCCCTCCTAAAGCACGCACACATCACCCCCCATACTCAAAAAACCCTCTCTTGACCCCACTAACCCAAACAACCTTCGACCCATCTCCCTGTTACCATTCACTTGGCCTACAATCGCCTAAGCACCCACCTCACTGATAACAACCTCCTTGATCCACTACAGTCAGGCTTTCGTCCCCTACACTCCACCGAAACCGCCCTACTTAAAATCACTAACGACCTGCTAACCGCCAAAGCTAATGGCCATTACTCAGTTCTCCTGCTCCTCAACCTCTCCGCGGCCTTCGACACAGTCAACCACCCCCTCCTCCTTACAAAACTGCACTCCCTTGGCATCAGGAACGCTGCTCTCTCCTGGTTCTCCTCCTACCTATCCCAACGCTCCTTCAGCGTCACCTATAATGCTGCCACCTCCCCCTCTCTCCCCCTCTCTGTTGGAGTCCCCCAAGGCTCTGTCCTCGGACCCCTCTTCTTCTTCATCTACACCTCCTCCCTTGGCAAACTGATACACTCCCACGGCTTCAACTATCACCTCTATGCCGACGACACACAAATTTACCTCTCTACCCCCCACCTCACCCCCTCACTCTCTGCCCACATCGCCCACCTCCTGAACGACATATCAGACTGGATGTCACTCTATTTCCTCAAGTTAAACCTGTCCAAAACTGAGCTCCTGGTTTTCCCCTCAGCCCGCCCCCCCATCCTCTCCATCACTACTAGCAACGCCACCATCAATCCCACCCCACACGCCAAAGTCCTGGGTGTCACCCTGGACTCAAACCTTTCCTTCCAACCTCATGTCCAATCACTATCAAAGTCATGAAGGCTCCACCTCCGCAACATCTCCAAGATACGTACATTCCTCGCCCCAGACACTACTAAACAACTCGTACACTCCCTCATCATCTCACGCCTGGACTACTGCAACTCCCTTCTCACTGGCCTACCCAAACAAACGCTATCCCCACTCCAGTCTATCCTGAACTCAGCGGCTAGACTCATCCACCTCACCAACCGCTCCACATCTGCCACCCCCCTCTGCCAATCCCTTCACTGGCTCCCGATTGCCCAGCGCATCAAATTCAAATTACTAACTCTGACCTACAAAGCCATTCACAACACCGCCCCAAACTACATAACTGACCTGATACCCAAATATCACCCTACCCGTGCCCTTCGCTCCTCACGGGACCTCCTACTCTCTAGCTTCCTGGTCTCCTCCTCCCACGCCCGACTGCAGGACTTCTCCAGGACTTCCCCCATCCTCTGGAACTCCCTACCCTAATCCATCAGACTGTCACCTACCCTCCTCACCTTCAGGCGCACCCTGAAAACCCATCTCTTCAGGGAAGCCTACCCCACCCTCACCTAACAACCGATCTCCTCCACTTCTCCCACCACTCCATCCCCCACAGCCACTTCCTCCTGTACCACTTCCCCCCCTCCTAGATTGTAAGCTCAAAAGAGCAGGGCCCTCGAACCCCTCGTGTATTGTATTATTACTGTTTTGTCTCATGTTCTGTCCCCCTTGCTATTGTACAGCGCTGAGCAAACCCTTTGGCGCTATATAAATACTGTATAATAATAATAATGATATATGGCACTGATAGGCGGCACTGATAGGCAGCACTGACTGGCACTGATAGGTGGCACTGACTGGCACTGATAGGCGGCACTGATGTGCACTGCTAGGTGACACTGACTGGCACTGTTAGGCAGCACTGACTGGCACTGATAGGTGGCACTGATAGGTGGCACTGATGCGCACTGATAGGTGACACTGACTGGCACTGATAGGTGGCACTGATTGGCAGCATTGATAGGTGGCACTGATTGGCATTGATAGGTGGCACTGACTGGCACTGATGGGTGACATTGAAAGGCAGCTCAGATGGGCACTGATATGTGGCATTGATGTGCACTGGTATGCACTGATATGTGGCACTGATGGGCACTGGCACGTGGCACTGATGACCACTGACTGCTGGCAGTGATGGACACTGACAGGTGGCACTTCTGGGGCCACACTGATCATCAGTGCCCTGATGATCAGTGTACATGTCCCCTCCGCAGAAAGCCGATTACTGGCTCTCCTCTCCTCTCGAGCTGTCAAAGTGTCAATATTTTATGTGTCACCCATTATTTTCTAGCACTGCCTTAATCCTCTTGGGCATGGAGTTCACCAGAGCTTCACAGGTTGCCACTGGAGTCCTCTTCCACTCCTCCATGATGACATCACAGAGCTGATGGATGTTAGAGACCTTGCAGTCCTCCACCTTCCATTTGAGGATGTCCCACAGATGCTCAATAGGGTTTAAGTCTGGAGACATTCTTGGTCAGTCTATCACCTTTACCCTCAGCTTCTTTAGCAAGTCAGTGGTCGTCTTGGAGTGTGTTTGGGGTCGTTATCATGTTGGAATACTACCCTGCGTCCCAGTCTCTGAAGGGAGGGGATCATGCTCTGCTTCAGTATGTCACAGTACATGTTGGTATTCATGGTTCCCTCAATGAACTATAGCTCCCCAGTGCTGGCAGCACTCATGCTGTCCCAGACCATGACACTCCCACCACCATGCTTGACTGTAGGCAAGACACACTTGTCTTTGTACTCCTCACCTGGTTGCTGCCACACACTCTTGACACCATCTGAACCAAGTAAGTTTATCTTGGTCTCATCAGACCACAGAACATGGTTTCAGTAATCCATGTGCTTAGTCTGCTTGTCTTCAGCAAACTGCAGGCTTTCTTGTGTATCATCTTTGGAAGAGGCTTCCTTCTGGGACGACAGCCATGTAGACCAATTTGATGCAGTGTACAGTGTATGGTCTAAGCACTGACAGGCTGACCCCCCACCCCTTCAACCTCTGCAGCAATGCTGGTAGCACTCCTATGTCTATTTCCCAAAGACAAACTCTGGATATGATGCTGAGCACGTGCACTCAACTTCTCTGGTCGACCATGGCAAGGCCTGTTCTGAGTGGAACCGGTCCTGTTAAACAGCTTTATGGTCTTGGCCACCATGCTGCAACTCAGTTTCAGGGTCAAAACAACCTGATGCTGAGGTCTTTTGTTGTCATATGTTTATTAAGGCGTTATGTGTTTACGGTGTCTTAGCCCTATTATTAACCCCCCTGGCAGTATTCCCGAGTGTAGCTCGGGGTTAAGTTTCAGTACCAGAAGCGGTAACCCCGAGCTACACTCAGGATTACACTGCAGCGTCGCTCTGGGATCCCTGGATCACTTACCTTGTCCTGCGCTGTCCTCCCACTGCTTCCCCGGCCATGTCTCTGGCCGATGCCAGCATCCATCTTCCAGGTTCCGTTCCCTGAGAGCGTCGGGACGTACGGGAGGTGAAATCGGCGGGAGATTCAAAAATTTCAAAATTTTACATACACATAATACACTAAAATCTGATAGTATTACATTACTGTATCAAACCATTTCACATACATTTTGTCCCTAGTGCTTTGTCCAGTGCCATGCCTGCATTTTTACCATTCTTTCTGCCTGGAAACTGAGAAACATCCATGGCATTCAAAAAGCATCCCTTTAGGTCAAGAGTGGTTTTAGACCAGCTAGAGAACAGCGATAGTGAATTAGAACCACTTGCAGAATTGAGTGATAATGATTCGTGGGTAAATTCATCATCAGACACTGAAAACGATTCTGCGACTGAGCTCAGTGATGTGCGAACTTGGCACTCTATTTAAAATTTCAGTGTTTTTAAATTGATTACATTATTGAATAAAATGTATTATTATTATATTATTATTTTTATGATTGTTTATTATATTATTGTCTACGATTTTGTGTTTCAAATTTTATCATACCTGGGATGTTTACTAGACTCTTGTTCGGACAGATTTCAGTGAGTTATTCCTAAGAATTACAGGCCTACAATAAAACAACAACATATTTCCATTGGAAACAATGTACTGCTTTGAGCACAGAAATACTGACATAATCATAATGCTAGGGAGGTTAATTGAGCCCCTCACTGTTTCTGTCTGTTGGCTAGTCCTCCTGGAGGTTCCTAAATGATGGAATCAGTCTTGTGTCAACTTTACCTCGTTACCTAATCGGTGTGAGATGTTTATCCAAATGTGTAATATTTGTTTTTGTTGTTCATGTGGGGACTGTCCCTATTTTCAATGTATATAAAAAACCTGTATTTCTTTTCAATTAAGAGTTCCCTGTTGCACCTAAGCTAGTGTCGTCCCAGCTATAATACCTTGGTACTGTGTCCTAGCATTGAGGAAACAGTTCACTGATGGAAGCACCTATCCGGGGTGCCAGGCAGTCTGTCACAGGTACCATTAAGAATTAATAGTACCCCTACGCATCTTCGGAAGAGCAGCATGTTTGGCTTTGTGTTGGGAAGGTGGTCATGTTCCCTGACATGCATTAATGTGAACCAAACCTAATGCTGGCCAGTCACAAAATCGCACAATGTAAACAATGGCTGCAGTTTTCAACCAGAAATCTCATTACTCTTACATACCTACAGTTAGGTCCATATATATTTGGACACAGGAACATTTTTAGTTTTTTTCAGGTGTTTACCGAAACATATTCAAGCTATAGTTATATAATATGGGCTGAAAGTGCACACTCTCAGGTTTAATTTGAGGGTATGTACATCCAAATTGGAGGAAGGGTTTAGGAATTACAGCTCTTAAGAGTAGCCATCCCCCCTTTTTCAAGGGACCAAAAGTAATTGGACAGTTGAATCAAAATCTGTTGACATGGCCAGGTGTGGGCTACTCCTTTGTTATTTCTTCATCAATTAAGCAGGTAAAAGGTCTGGAGTTGATTCTAAGTGTGGTATTTGCATTTGAAATCTATTGCTGTGAACTTACATCATGCGTTCAAAGGAGCTGTCCATGCAAGTGAAACAGGCCATTGTAAAGCTTCAGAAATTAATTCATCAGAGAGATAGCAGCAACATTAGGAGTGGCTAAATCAACAGTTTGGTATATTCTGAGGAAAGAAGAATGCACTGGTGAGCTCAGCAACATAAAAAGGCATGGACGTCCACGGAAGACAATACTGGTGGATGATCGCAGGATAATCTCTATGGTAAAGAAAAATCCATTCACAACATCCAGAAGTGAAGGACACTCTCCAGGAGTTGGGAGTATAATTGTCAAAGTCTACAATTAAGAAAAAACTCCACGAGAGCAAATACAGAGGGTTTACCACAAGGTGCAAACCATTCATAAGCCTAAAGAATAGAAAAGCCAGATTAGACTTTGCCAAAAAACATCTAAAAAAGCCAGACCAGTTCTGGAAAGGCATTCTTTGGATGGATGAAACTAAGATTAATCTGTACCAAAATGACGGGAAGAAAAAAGTATGGAGGAGGCTTGGAACAGCTCATGATCCAAAGCACACAACGTCATCTGTAAAACATAGTGGAGGCAGCGTGATGGCATGAGCATGCATGGCTTCCAGGGGCACTGGCTCATTGGTGTTTATTGATGATGTGACAGAAGCAGCCAGATGAATTCTGAAGTTTAGAGATATACTGTCAACCCAGATTCAGCCAAATGCAGCAAAGTTGATTGGATGGCACTTCACAGTACAGATGGACAATGATCCAAAACACACTGCAAAAGCAAGCCAGGGGCTTTTGAAGGAAAAGAAGTGGAGTATTCTGCAATGGCTGAATCAATCACCTGATCTCAACTCAATTGAGCATGCATTTCACTTGCACTTCACTTTCACTTCAATGAAGCTTTGGAAATGAAACCTGGAAGCTGATTGGTTTATATGCAGAAGGGAGTCTGATTTTGGACTCTCCAGCTTTAGTAAATAAACCCCAAGTTGTCATACAAATCTGATTTCTTTTTATGAGGAGGTGAGCAAAACCTTGGACAGAGGGGTGGCTATGGATGTGTCATACTTGGATTTTGCAAAAGCATTTGGCACAGATCCCCACACATGGCTAAAGTGTAAGGTAAAGTCTACGGGTTTGGAAAAATTCATATGTAAATGGATAGAAATAACGTATTCAAAGAGTAGTGATTAATGATTCATACTCTGAATGGTCTAGGGTCATCAGTGGTGTACCCCAAGGTTCAGTGTTGAGACCCTTACTTTTTAATATATTTATAAACGATATAGGGTCTGGGATTAAAAATACTATTTCAGTCTTTGCAGATGACACCAAGCTTTGCAGTGGAATAACGTCTTTACAGGATGTCTTCAACTTACAAGCTGACCTCAATGCACTGTTTAATTGGGCAACAATGTGGCAAATAAGATTTAATGTTAATAAATGTAAGGTTATGCGCTTGGGAGCTAAGAATATGCATGCATCATACATACTAGGGGGGTACAACTGGGGGAATCAATGGTGGAGAAGGATCTGGGAGTTCTGGTAGATCACAAGCTTAATAATGGCATGCAATGCCAAGCTGCGGTTTCTAAAGTGAGAAAAATCCTCTCTTGTATTAAAAGAGGTATAGACTCCAGAGAGAGATATATATACTTTTACCCCTGTACAAATCATTAGTAATACCTCATCTGGAATATGCAGTTCAGTTTTGGGCACCAATTCACAAAAAGAACATTGGGGAACTGGAGAAAGTACAGAGAAGGGCAACCAAACTTATAAGAGGAATGGAGGAGCTCCGCTATGAGGAAAAATTAGAGCAACTGAATTTATTCTCTCTTGAGAAGAGGAGATTAAGGGGGATATGATCAACATGTACAAATACATAAGTGGTTCATATAGTGAACTCGGTGTAGAGCTATTCACCCTGAGGTCATCATAGAGGACAAGGGGGCACTCTTTAAGTCTGGAGGAAAATAAATGTAATCTCCAAACACGGAAAGGTTTTTTCACAGTGGGAGCTGTGAAAATGTGGAATAGACTCACTCAAGAGTTGGTTCTAGCCAGCTCAGTGGATTGCTTTAAAAAGGCCTGGATTCTTTCTTAGATACACAGAATTTAACTGGATACTGTCACGGTTTATGTCCCCATCCTGTTGCCTTTTCCCCTTTGAGAGCTCCTTGATTACCCCCCTCCACCTCTCATCCTGCCGCGGTTCTTTGAAGCCGAGCCGTGGAGGACAAGAGGTGTGACTCCTGTCTCCTTTGTCACTATCTTCTCCCCATCCAGCTAGGCTGGAGGGAAGAAGATAGTCTCCTCACAGTGAGGTTCACATCTCTTCGCGGAGAGGTGCGAACCTCCCGTGGGGATGTTCCGGGCCGCGGCCGTCAACCTGACTCCGCACGGCCCCGACATCTGCAGCGCGGGCACGAAAAGTTGCCGCGCTTGAGGATACCGCCAGACAAGGCTCTCGAGAGCGCGGCCCGTGTCAAGGGGGGCGTGCCTCATTGCTGGGCGACGAGGCACACCGCCCATGGCCCGCCCACGGTTGCCAGGATGACCGGGGAGCATCCTGCATCGGCTTAAGAAGGCCGATGCCGGGCTCCCCGATCGTTCGTTCCACTGCCAAGCCACAGAGAGGTCTCTGCTGAGGCGAGACTCTCATGGCCAATCTGCAATAACCCCAGGATTAGGGGGGAGAGAAATACGCCAGCTGACACTCTGCAAAAGCCCCAGGATTTGGGCAAGAGATATGCCAGCTGCCCTCTGCAGCCCCAGTATTTGGGGGAGAGATATGCCAGCTGCCCTCTCCAGCCCAGGATTTGGGGGAGAGATACGCCAGCTGCCCTCTGCAGCCCCAGGATTTGGGGGAGAGACATGCCACCTGCCCTCTGCAGTTACCCAGGATTTGGGGGAGAGATACGCCAGCTGCCCTCTGCAGTTACCCAGGATTTGGGGGAGAATTGCTACCCGCTGACACCCTGCATTCGCCCAGCTTTGGGGAAGATTATTACCCACGGACTACGCTACGCATACTCAGGACTCAGGGCAAGTACTTGCTGTTGTACTGACCCTGCTTTGCACCCAGTTGTGCTGGCATACTGCTGGAGAAACAAGCCTGGTCCCTGCTGCCAGGACCCCCTGCTGTGGGCTGAGAAGGGTCGCCCTCTGACTGGCGTCCGCTGTGAACCCTGGCATCCCTGCCGGATCCGTCAGTGTTTTCCCCTGTTCTATTCCCCTGAACTGTTCCTGCACTCCATCCCCATTTCCCTGTTTGGATTACAAACTGTTGTAGAGACTCTAATTTTGCCCCTGGGGCCGGACTACAATTATTCTGAGCCCTCTCCTGGCCACTTACCCATACCGGGTACTGCCACACTCCCTGCAGACCCCAATTGAGTGACTGTCATTTGCTTTAATAAAGCTTTGTGTGTTTGCCATCTGCTTTGTGTGTTCTGTCCTGCCTACCCTCTGTCACACTAACATTTATAGGTAAAGTTGATCCAGGGATTGCCTCTTGGGGGATCAGGAAGAAATTTTTTTCCCTGCAGGAGCAAATTGCGTCATGCTTTGCTTGGCTTTTTTTTGCTTTCCTCTGGATCAACTGTGGGTATAAGATAACTTTTTTTTTTCTTATTTTCATGGTTGAGCTGGATGGACTTTTGTCTTTTTTCAGCCAGACTAACTATGTAACTATAGAAACCAATCAGCATCCAGGTTTGATTTCCAAAGCCTAATTGAGCTGAAGTTAGATGCTAATTGGCTACCATGCACAGCTGCACCAGATTCTGAGTGTACCAGTTTTAGCAAATCTCCTCCATAATGCCAAGTCAGAACTTTTGTTTCAAGTTTGTAACAGGTTGAATGAGTTTTAGAACCCCTTTCAGGATTTTACTGCTATCCAAGTCTCATTTTAGAAGGATTTCCACTCACTTATTGATGCAGTGAAAACAGTTTGACCAGATGGGAAATAAGAGAAAATCTCCAATATCAACACAGACAGAAGTAAAACATGCTTTTTTTTAAAAGAAGAGGAGGGAAAGTCTAGAACCAGATCAGATTTGTATTGCTCTCTGGGCACCTGTTGCAGATTTTCCCCAGTTACTGTCTGGTGAAACCATTGCCACTGTAACATTAAGTCAAGGTAAATCACTATCACAAAGAACTGGATAGCAGTAAAAACTAGACAGCATTTGTATTCTTTCCTTACTCCATCTAAACTAAAAAGAAATGTTTGGGCTGGACTGGAAAAGGCAAATCTGCCAAAATGGTCCAATTTTTTTGAAAGCTTTGGCAAAATGGAAACTGTCAATTTCAAAAACCTATAGACATTGGATTCTTTATTGTTACATGTATAGATATCATTAGCTACTGGCCATCCTTGTGCCATTTAGAAACGTCATGGACTTAAAGTAGTTAAAACAAGCTCATGGCTGCAGCTTCAGCTGCAGGTACGAATTTTGTGCCATTTTTTGTAGCTCTACAGCCACCCGATCACTGATACCATTGACACAGGTCTATACTTTGCTTTTATAAGTTGTTATAGTCAAAGTTTTTAGTTCTAATTTCTATTTGTAGGAAGGGTTTTCTCTAAATTCAGCAAAGACATGGCTAAAGATTGGAAAGAACTCTGATCGTCTTCTCTTTGGGTCTAAAGCACAAGTAAGGAATGTTTGGCTTTGTTTTTTAAACATTTTAAAATTGTTTATAATTTTTACATTATATGGAATAACATACAGTATCTCTATATTTTAACCATGCACGAGCTGTATGTAATATACGTACACACACCAAGCGGGCTCCAATTATACTGCCAAAACACTTAGGGGATTAATTATTAAAAAATTGCTTAGCCATTCATTTAGCGAGTCTGCATGTATATTAATTTCATATGAACTGGGCAAAAACAAATGTTCTTTAGGCTATATTCTCCTCTGAACAAATTTATAATGGGCAGTAGTGAAATATCACATGCCATTATGGATGGAGCAGAAGAGCATAGGAAATATATAAAATTTTGGTAACAGAAGATACAATGTAATAATTGTAGAGAATGCTAGAGGGAAATGTCAAATAATTGTAACCACTGGTAAAATGTATTTGCTAATTCCATCCAGGGGTCGCTAAAATGTTCATATTGTATTTCTTGTTTTTGCCAAATTCACACAGAACAAATGTGCATGCAGATTTGTTAGACAAATGCCTATCCAATTTTTTTCATGAAGAGATCCCCTATAATCAAGAGTGAAATGAACTTGAGAAAGCATTGTTTGTGGATTGCGTTGAGCATTTTCTTTTGTTTAACCTGAAGGGTGAAGCAATATATTTTAAAGGATAAGTTCACCTTTTGTAACATTTTACATGTTACACACATGTTCAGGGTGTAACATGTTACAGATGCACTGGCCTCCAATTCCCCTGATCCCCCATTTTGACAACTAGCAGGGGATCTTCTACCCCTGCTGGCTGTCACAATCAGAAAAAAATAAAACAAAGTGAGGCTCCTCTTGCCTGGCCACGTCATTCATTCACAGTGTCCCGCGAATGTGAAAACTATAAGTACCAACAGCCTTTGTGGCTTATGGCTTGTGGTTCTCAATGAACTACCAGAGCGCTGTTGAGCATTCTGGGTAGTCCATTGAGCTTCCTGTCAGAGTGTAACTGCCTGACCATATCGAAGGTTTGGATAGACAGCTACACAGACAGTCTGCAGGACCATAGCATTCTGCTGATCGTGGGTGCAATGCTTTACAGGCTCCTAACAAAAAAACATTAAAAATGCATATTTTTTTACCTGCAAAAAATATGCATTTATTATTTTATTTTTTTATTTTTTGTAAAGGTTAACTTATCCTTTAACCACTTGTTGACCACGCTATAGCTACAGAATGGTTGTGCAGTTCTGGGCGGGCGGCGTATTATGTCCTTCCAGAACTGCACCCCCCTAGCAGTGCACACCTGGAACTCTCTGTGATCGCTGTGTCCTTTGGACACAGCTGATCATATGACACGGTAAAGGGTCAATCGCAGCTGCCTTTTACCATGTGATCAGCTGTGTCCAATCACAGCTGATCACCATGTGAAAACACTTCCTGTGACAGCATGAGGATAGTACTGCTGATAACCAGCGAGTGTGAAAGGAGACATCTACAGCGATAATCAGGGCACTGATTATCAGTGTCCTGTTTATCAGTGCAGCCCCAAAAGTGCCCATCAGTGGCCAACAGTGCTGTCAATCTCTGCCCAACAGTACTGCTAATCTGTGGCCAGAAGTTCTGCCAATCTGTGCCTATGAGTGCTGCCAATCTGTGCCCATAAGTCCCACCAGTCATTGCCCTTCAGGGCTGCCTATTAGTGCCCATCAGTGTCGCCTATCAGTGCCCATCGTTATTGCCTATCAGTGTCCATCAGCGCTGTATATCAGTGCAGCTTCATCAGTGCCTCCTCATCAATGTCCAACAGTGCTGCCTTATCAGTGCAGCCTATCAGTGCTGCCTATCAGTGCCCATTAATGTCCCCTATCAGTGCCCATCATTGTTGCCTAACAGTGCAGCCTCATCAGTGCCTCCTCCTCAATGTACAACAGTGCCACCTCATCAGTGCAGCCTATCAGTGCTGTCTATCAGTGCCCATCAGTGCTGCCTCATCAATGCACATCAGTGAAGGAGAAAAATTACCTGTTTTCAAATTTTTCATTCACCCAGTGGTGAATAAATAACACCAAAAGAAAGCTCTATTTGTGTAAAAAATTATAAAAATGTCATATGGGTACAGTGTTGCATGACCACGCTATTATCATTCAAAGTGCAACAGCACCTGCAGCTAATCACCAGAGCCCCATGCTAAACTCCCAGTTTGCATGCAGCCCCATATGCACATCTAGTTTTCATTCTTTACATTTTATCAGTAAACAAATTCATAATCTTTATATACGGTATGTTATGTGATATTGGTGATAGGTACAGGTTCCCAGCAGTTTACTGTGAAACGAGGTAGTTAACATGAATAAAAACTGATAAGTAAAATGTTGCATTCATTATGTTTTTGTTTTTTAATTTAATGTGTGCAGGTGTTGGATTTTTGTTTTTTGTGCACCTGACATCAGCATTCAAGTTCAAATCTGTTCTTTAGTCTCAGGGATCTTTTTTTAATTTTATTTTTAACAGAAATTGGGTAGCTCTGCACATGTTCATTAGCGCTCTTTGTTGGGAGTCAGCTTCTTGACTAACAGAAATAAAGGAGATGGGATATTCCTGCCAGCGGCCTAGAGTTGATAATGTATTGCTTTTCATTCTGCCTATCTAACTGCAGCAGAGTATAAAATACAAATAGGAAAACTTTTTTCCAGCAAGTGGTCTTTAGTAAATGCAAGCAAAAAATCCCCCCCCCCCCAAAAAAAAGGACTTTAGGAAAATTCTTGTTTTACATGGTAGACCTGTAAGTAAACTCTCCACCTTCTGGATGTTCAAAGCAATCACATTGCCTTTGCTAAACAAATTTTTTTGCCATACACAATACTGCTTCCTTCCTCTTTCTAGGAAAATGATATTAATGCTGATAATGTTTAATACATTAAGCATTTTATATACATTGGTAATTCTAGATTATAAATCAAATGAAACTAAATAATTTACACCTCCTGTGAAACTATTTTAATATACCCCTACGCTGCCTACTCTCCTCTGCGATTCAAGCATTAATTACCAATCCTAATCCTTTTGAGTACAGCGCTATCACAAAAAGCTACATATACAGTGTTCCCCCCGAAATTCTACATATTATACAGCTTAATAAAGTACTTATACTGCTGCATAGATGTATCCAAAACATCATAAAGTGCTTTATATGATTACCTAGTATATATTATTCTAGCATACCAGCATTGTATTAAAGTGCTTTGTGCGTATTTGTGAACCAACTAAACAACTTTTTTTACCTATATCAAAAGTCTATATTCAAATGTTACAAAAGGTTTATTGATCTTAAAAGAATTGAAGACAAAGCTAATAATAATAAAAAATAGTACTGTTGTGGCAGAAGCATACAAATTAGATTAATTTTGTAGGTTTATAAATATATACACAAATAGATGAGGGGAAAATCAAGAGTATATTTTTATAAATCCACTGACAGAAACAGCTACATCCTTATAGATAGCAGGCATTACTCCCCATAGTCAATATTCCAAAATGAAAATTCATGAGATTAAGGAAGAATGTCATAATGAATGATGACTATTTGCAATAGTCTTGAGTTCTAGGCAAAAAGGTTTGTATAGAAAGGGTACGATGAAGAATTTATAAATAAAAAAATCCAAAGCTAAAAAAGCAAATGGAAGGGGTGACATTTATCCAGGATAAGGGAAAAACAGAATAGTGGAGGGGAAGACCTCAGAAAGGCAATTGGTATGGATTACAATGTGCAACACAGAAAAAGTGAAAAATTAAAACAAAACACTGGTCCTTACTAAAGAAGGATAAACAAGGAAGGATAAAAGTTCTATACTACCAGATATACCTAAATTCGATTATAGGAAAGCCCCCACTTTGAGACATCAGGTAGTAAAAAATATAGTAGATTTCCCAAAGAAACATATTATGACATTTTTTGAAAGGAAAGACTTGTGTGTGGCAGGTGTAAATCTTGCAAACATGGTGAATAACTAGAAATAAAGAGATAAATTCATAACAATGACAACCAATAAAAAATACTTAATTCAGGACTTAATTTCCTGCACTACTGAGGGAGTAATATAAATGCTGCAGTTTTTGTGTGGCTTGTAGTATGTAGGATACACTATATGGACCCTAGCCAACAGAATGAGGGAACATGTCTATAATATCATGTTGTAAAATGGGGTATAAAAAAAATAATGTGACAAAAGATTTTAGGTTATACCATAGCAGAGACCCCAAAGGATTACAATTATGGTGTATTGAAAGACCACGGAACTATTGGAGGGGATGCAATTTTATTAAGGATATCAGCAAAAAGGAATCCAAGTGGATGTTTAAAACAAAAGTACCCATACCAGGGAGTCTTAACACTGAATTTGTTCTTTAAATTTTTATCAGTAATTTGTAGAGGATATATACACAAGGAGATGTAGGAAATATGGAATATTCAGAGGCCACAGTTATAGAAGGTCATGAGGAGGTAAAATGGGGGTACACTCCTCCAATAATGGAGGATGCACATCATAGTATCTGTGAGGGACCGCCGAGCGGCACCACTAGCACTCCACTGGTCAGGCGTGCCCAGAGCACGGAGTCTAAGCCCCAGGGTACTTGTTCACCAGGGCCCCTGATGGTGGGGATGGACTTGTAGTACCCCGAGACCAGGTCGCCTCTACTGAGCACACCTGTCAGTGGTGTTCGCCAGGGGCTCCAACCAGGGAGAGCCAGATGTGAGGAGGTCGGGTGACCCCGATGGGATGGATGGATGGATGGCTGAGCAAGTGCGTAGTCAGACAGGCCGAGTCGGTATTGTAGAGGACGGTAAGGTACAAGGGAGCAGGCAGAGAATCGTCGGGTCACATGCCAGGTCAGCAGCAGGAGGTCAGATCTAATAAGGGGCATCCAGGGAGAGAGGTCAGGCAAGCAAGGGTCTGGGCAGGAGAAATCAGCAAGGTCAAGGGCAATCCGGGTCAATAACTTACTAGGCACAGGTACAGGAACACAGGAAGCAGGTAAGACCAGAAGGCAACGAAATGACAGCTCAGGGACCTTTAAATATCCCGCCCTGCGCTGCCATTGGTGCCCAGCGGGCGGCCGCGGCTTCTACTGCGCATGCGCGAACTCGAACGCCGCGGCCGGCCCGGACCTAGTGCCCGTGCGCTGGGTGGAGCAGTGCGCTTGCGCCGAGCCCATCGCGGCGGGGATCGAGGAGATCCCTGACATTGCCCCCCCCCTACGGGCAACCTCCGGATGCCCACCCGATCTCTCCACCACGGGTGATCACGAAGAAACCCCCGGACAAGCCTAGGTGCATGGACATTATGGGCTGGCTCCCATGAATTGTCCTCAGGGCCGTAGCCCTTCCACTTGATGAGAAATTGGGTCTGGCCCCCCCTTCGCCGGCACTTCAGGATTGCCTCCACCTCGAATTCTTCTTCCTCTTCAACCGTTACGGCCTCCGGGGGCCTGGATTCCCGTTCTGGGAAGGCATCAGGGACTACTGGTTTCAACAGGGACACGTGGAAGACAGGGTGGATCTTGAGTGTCTCAGGGAGAACAAGTTCATAGGCCACCTCATTGACCATCCGTTTGATGCAAAAAGGGCCTATAAATTTAGGTCCCAACTTCTTTGACGGGCAGAGCAACCTCAAGTTCGACGTAGCCAGCCAAACCTTCTCTCCGGGCTGCAACACCAGATCCCCTCTTCGCTTCCTATTAAAAGCCCTCTTGTAGTCCTCTTGGGCTTGACGGATGGCTTCCTGTAGTTTCCTATTGTTGGAGGTGAAGAAGGTCAGTGCATCCTGTGTCGCTGGAATCGGGCATTCCGGGACCAAGTCCGGGAGGAAGACAGGATGAAACCCATAGTTGGCGAAGAACGGGGACTGTCCAGTTGCTGAATGGCAAGCGTTGTTGTACGCGAATTCTGCCAAAGGGAGGAGTGGCACCCAGTCGTCCTGAGAGAATGATGTGTAGCATCGAAGGTATTGCTCCAGGGTCTGATTGGTCCTTTCGGTCTGGCCATTGGTCTGAGGGTGAAAAGCCGAGGAAAGGGACAGCTTGATATCCAGGGCTTTGCACAATGCCCTCCAAAACCGCGAGGTAAACTGCACCCCACGGTCCGAGACGATGTCTTCGGGAACCCCATGCAGTCTAACGATCTCTCGAATGAAGACTTGCGCCGTCTCGGCTGCTGATGGGGTTTTCCGTAAAGGGATGAAATGGGCCATCTTGGACAAGCGGTCCACGACCACGAGAATTGCTGTGTGGTTCAGTGAAGGTGGAAGCTCGACTATGAAGTCCATGGAGATTTTCTGCCAGGGTCGTTCAGGGATGGGCAATGGACGTAGCAGGCCCCACGCCTTATTCCTTGAAGGCTTGTTCCGCTGGCAGATGGCACAGGAGCCCACGTAGTTCTTACAATCCTTGGCCATGTCCGGCCACCAGAAGGAACGTCGGAGAAGTTCCAGGGTCTTGACCGGCCCAAAATGTCCTGCCAGTGGATGGTCATGGCAATGTCCCAAGACTAAGGTTCGGGCATCCTCTGGCACCACAATCCGGTCCTCCCTCCATAGGAGTCCCTCCTTGTTCTGGAGGGGGGCCCCATCGGAGGTGGACATTGCTGTGGACGCTCTCAGGATCTCGGAGTGAAGGTTTGTCTGAAGGGCCAAGAAATTTCCTGCAGGAAGAATAGTGTCGGGCACTGGAATCTCCTTGGTGTCCTCGTACATGCGTGACAACGCGTCAGGCTTCGTGTTTTTCGAGCCGGGCCTGTATGTGATGTGGAACTGGAACCTCGAGAAAAACAATGCCCATCTTGCTTGTCGTGGGCGTAGACGTTTGGCCGTCCTCAGATATTCCAGTAGCTCGCGATCCCCAATGTCGTAGTTCCTCTCCGCAGGGGTAAGTTTCCGTGAAAAGAATGCTACTGGGTGGAGTAATTCCTTGGCGCCCTTCCGCTGGGAAAGGATGGAGCCAACCGCGTTTTCAGATGCATCTACTTCTAAGATGTAGGGCAGGGAGGCGTCGGGATGGCCCAGAATGGGTGCCGAGGTAAATAACCTTTTTAATGCTTCAAAAGCTTCCTGTGCCTCGGGCGTCCATCTGAATCGCGTCCCAAGCTTGGTTAACTGAGTGATGGGGGAGACCAGACCCGAGAAGTTCTTGATGAACTTCCGGTAAAAATTTGCGAACCCAATAAAACGTTGGACACTTTTCCTGTCCGTGGGTTCAGGCCAATCTAGGATCGCTGAGACCTTCTGAGGGTCCATTGCGACCCCCGTGGTGGAGATGATCAGACCCAGAAATGTAACGCTAGCCTGTTCAAAGCAGCATTTCTCTGCTTTAGCGTACAACCCGTGCTGCCGCAACCGCCCCAACACCTTTGATACATGTACCCTGTGCTCCCCCAGGGAGGATGAAAAAATTAAAATGTCGTCTAAGTAGACGATGACAAAGATGTCCAGGAAGTCCCTAAAGATGTCGTTCACAAAGTGTTGGAAGGTGGCTGGCGCATTGCACAACCCGAAAGGCATGACCAGGTACTCAAAATGGCCGAAACGGGTGCGGAAGGCCGTCTTCCACTCATCCCCCTCCCTTATGCGAACCAAATTGTAGGCTCCCCTTAAGTCCAATTTGGTAAACACTACTGCAGTTTTTAGGCTCTGGAATAATTCAGGTACCAGTGGTAATGGGTAACGATTTTTAATGGTGACCCTATTCAGCTCCCGATAGTCAATGCATGGCCTCAAAGTCTTGTCCTTCTTTTCTACAAAGAAGATCCCTGCACCTGCTGGGGAAGTGGAGGGACGGATAAATCCCTTTCGGAGGCTATCCTCAATATAGTCCTTCAGGGCCCCTAATTCTAGCTCAGAAAGGGGAAAAATTCGCCCGAACGGAATTTCCGAACCGGGCAACAGATCAATAGGACAGTCATATGGGCGGTGGGGGGGTAGAGCATCTGCTCCCCGTTCACTGAACACATCAAGAAACTCATGGTAGGCTGCAGGGATCACTTGTTTTAGGCTGTCATCCCCTTCAGAGCACAGGAGGACCTGGGGGACCTCCGGGCCCGAAGTTCGACACAGTTCCCGACAATATGGGGAAGGGAACGAGACAACCCCAGTCTCCCAGTCAATTTGGGGGTTATGGGCCCGCAACCAAGGGAGCCCCAGAATGACTGGGAAAAGGGGTGATGCAATAGCATCCAGGCGGAGGAGTTCCCGGTGCTGACCGGCAATGGAAGTCACAATGGAAGGGGTCTCCTGGTTAACCACCCCTGACTTTATCCGGGAACCATCAGCCAAAAAGATGTGAAACCCCTTCTCCTTTGGGCGGAGGGGAATACCCTGCTGGTGAGCAAAATTGATATCCACAAAACAGCTGCATGCCCCCGAATCAACTATGGCCGTCACCTCCACGGTCCTTTCTGAAAGCTGAAAGGAGAGGGGAACAACTAAGTACTGGGACGGGTTCATATTGCCAACAGATAAAGAAGATGAGGTGAACTTACTCAGTTTCTGCGGGCAGGAACGCACCATGTGACCAGCTTCGCCGCAGTACAGGCACAGATTCTGGGAGCGTCTGCGCTGGCGATAGTTTAGGCCGAGCCAGGCCTAGCTGCATGGGTTCGGGAGCATCTTCAAACGGCAGGTTCTGGGTGCTTGGCCTAGTATGTTGACTGGATCCCTGAAATGACCCCCAGGGATTTCCGCGACCCTGACCAGACCTCTCCAATCTGCGCTCCCGTAGTCTACGGTCAATTTTGATGGTGAGTGCAATCAGGTCCTCTAATGTCTCGGGCACCTCCACCCGGGCGAGCTCGTCTTTCAGAGCCTCTGATAGGCCCATACGAAACTGGTGCAAAAGTGCGAACTCGTTCCAACGAGTGTCACCCATCCAGCGCCTAAAGTCAGAGGCGTATTCCTCAGCCGCCCGCCGACCTTGTCGGAGTGCGTATAATGTGGCCTCGGCCGAGGCTGCCCGTTGTGGGTCATCATATAAGATGGCCATAGCGTTAAAGAAGCTGTCGACCGTAACCAGGTGAGGGTCATTGTTTCCCCTTAGTCGGTGGGCCCAGTCTTGGGGTTCACCCTGCAACAGGGAGACAACAAACCCCACTTTCACTGATTCTGTCAAAAAGGTCCGTGGCTGCAGTTCAAAATAGAGCAGACAGGAGTCACGGAATGACCGAAAGCGTGTGCGATCCCCATGGAAGCGCTCGGGTAAGGGTACTCGGGGTTCCGCCATAGGGAGTGATGTGGGAGGCCCAGGAGCCGGCTCATGGACTGCTGCGACCGGTGGTGCAGGAGCCGGGGCCTGTGAAACAGGAACCGATATGGTGCAGGCCTGAAACCGATTCTCGATCTGCAGACATCTGTCCTGTAATGTGTTTACAGCTTGCGTCAGGGTAGCCAGGTGCCTGCAAACCTCGTCCAACGGGGAGAGTCCTCCTCGAGCCTCAGTCATGGCCTTCTGGTACTGTGAGGGACCGCCGAGCGGCACCACTAGCACTCCACTGGTCAGGCGTGCCCAGAGCGCGGAGTCTAAGCCCCAGGGTACTTGTTCACCAGGGCCCCTGATGGTGGGGATGGACTTGTAGTACCCCGAGACCAGGTCGCCTCTACTGAGCACACCTGTCAGTGGTAGTGGTGTTCGCCAGGGGCTCCAACCAGGGAGAGCCAGATGTGAGGAGGTCGGGTGACCCCGATGGGATGGATGGATGGATGGCTGAGCAAGTGCATAGTCAGACAGGCCGAGTCAGTATTGTAGAGGACGGTAAGGTACAAGGGAGCAGGCAGAGAATCGTCGGGTCACACGCCAGGTCAGCAGCAGGAGGTCAGATCTAATAAGGGGCATCCAGGGAGAGAGGTCAGGCAAGCAAGGGTCTGGGCAGGAGAAATCAGCAAGGTCAAAGGCAATCCGGGTCAATAACTTACTAGGCACAGGTACAGGAACACAGGAAGCAGGTAAGACCAGAAGGCAACGAAATGACAGCTCAGGGACCTTTAAATATCCCGCCCTGCGCTGCCATTGGTGCCCAGCGGGCGGCCGCGGCTTCTACTGCGCATGCGCGAACTCGAACGCCGCGGCCGGCCCGGACCTAGTGCCCGTGCGCTGGGTGGAGCAGTGCGCCTGCGCCGAGCCCATCGCGGCGGGGATCGAGGAGATCCCTGACAGTATCTACATGCTAGGAGCTAGCTTTCTGTTCGATGGACTAACAAGAGAGCTCTTTTTGAAGTGACTCTAATGGACTTCCATTTTAACCACTTGAGCTCTGGAAGATTTTACCCCCTTCATGACCAGGCCATTTTTTGCTATATGCACAAATTATGTCCATCGCCAGTGTCAATAAGTTGTAATAGAATCCAGAGGGAAAGGGCCACAGCTGCTGTAGATAAAACCACTGGAAAATAGTAAAAAATGCAGGGGAACAGAAGATCAAAGCACTCAGGTCTCCCAGGTAGATAACTATAACAGAATGGATATTTATCCAGATATACTCAAATGAAAAGGTTGCAGAAGCCATCAATTTGAATAAAAAACACAAGTTTATTTCCAACAGGCCAACAATAAAGGCTCAGGGCGTAGGATAAATAATAACATTGGCCAGACTCCATGGCTGTATGAGAGAAGACTCCACTCTCCACTCCAGGCTCCTGGTAGGATGGTAAATTGTGGGGATGATGGACATCGGTGCCAACAATAAAAAGGAACAAGTGTCTCCCAGAAGAGAATCTCTGTATGGTATTCAGTGTAAAGTTGACTTGACAAAGCACATGCATGCGAAACGTAGTCAAAGCAAAATTCCCCGCTGCCCTAGTTGGTGAAACAAGCTCCTGGAGTCAGATCCTGGCTGTTTCCTGTTGTGCCCTTGGAGACAGGGACCGAGGGCTTCTGGTGCATTGTTTCCACTGCGTGCAGCTCCTGCCTGGATACACAGACTCCTTGGCTGTGGAGTCTGGCCAATGTTATTTATCCTATGCCCTGAGTCTTTATTGTTGGCCTGTTGGAAATACACTTGTGTTTTTTATGCAAGTTGATGGCTTCTGCAACTTTGTCATTTGAGTATATCTGGATATAAATGCATTCCGTTATAATTCTGTTAGCCACCTTGGAGTCCTAAGCACTTTGATCTTCTGTTCCTCCATTTTTTTTCTATACCGTGCTGCGCTAATTTAACTGGTAATTGCACACTCGTGCAACTCTGTATCCAACAAACTTTTTTTCATACAAATACAGCTTTTATTTTAGTGGTATTTGATCATCACTGCTTTTTTTTTTTTTGTGATACTAATGAAAAAACTATTTTTTTTGCTTTCTGCTATAAAACATTTAAAAAAAATCCAAACTCTTCATAAATTTTGTCCAAAATGTGCAGTGGGGCAAAAAAGTATTTAGTCAGCCACCAATTGTGCAAGTTCTCCAACTTAAAAAGATGAGAGAGGCCTGTAATTGGCATCATAGGTAGATCTCAACTATGAGAGACAAAATGAGAAACAAATCCAGACAATCACATTGGCTGATTTGGAAAGAATTTATTTGCAAATTATGGTGGAAAATAAGTTTTTGGTCACCTACAAACAAGCAAGATTTCTGGCTCTCACAAACCTGTACCTTCTTCTTTAAGAGGCTCCTCTGTCCTGCACTCATTACCTGTATCAATGGCACCTGTTTGAACTTGTTATCAGTATAAAAGACCCCTGTCCACAACCTCAAACAGTCACACCCCAAACTCCACTATGGTGAAGACCAAAGAGCTGTTGAAGGACACCAGAAACAAAATTGTAGACCTGCACCAGGCTGGGAAGACTGAATCTGCAATAGGCAAGCAGGTTGGTGTGAACAAATCAACTGTGGGAGCAATAATTAGAAAATGGAAGATATACAAGACCACTGATAATCTCCTTCAATCTGGGGCTCCACGCAAGATTTCACCTCGTGGGGTCAAAATGATCACAAGAACGGTAAGCAAAAATCCTAGGACCACATGGGGGACCTAGTAAATGACCTGCAGAGAGCTGGGACCAACGTAACAAAGGCTACCATCAGTAACACACTATGTCGCCAGGGACTCAGATCCTGCAGTGCCAGACGTGTCCCCCTGCTTAAGCCAGTACATGTCCGGGCCCATCTGAAGTTTGCTAGAGAGCATTTCGATGATCCAGAAGAGGATTGGGAGAATGTCATATGGTCAGATGAAACCAAAATAGAACTGTTTGGTAGAAACACAACTCGTCGTGTTTGGAGGAGAGAGAATGCTGAGTTGCATCCAAAGAACACCATACCTACTGTGAAGCATGGGGGTGGCAACATCATGCTTTGGGGCTGTTTCTCCGCAAAGGGACCAGGACGACTGATCCATGTACAGGACAGAATGAATGGGGCCATGTATCCTGAGATTTTGAGTGCAAACCTCCTTCCATCAGCAAGGGCATTGAAGATGAAACGTGGCTGGGTCTTCCAACATGATAATGATCCCAAACATACCACCCGGGCAACGAAGGAGTGGCTTCATAAGAAGCATTTCAAGGTCCTGGAGTGGCCTAGCCAGTCTCCAGATCTCAACCCCATAGAAAACCTTTGGAGGGAGTTGAAAATCCATGTTGCCCAGCGACAGCCCCAAAACATCACTGCTCTAGAGGAGATCTGCATGGAGGAATGGGCCAACATACCAGCAACAGTGTGTGCCAACCTTGTGAAGACTTACAGGAAACGTTTGACCTCTGTCATTGCCAAAAAAGGATATATAACAAAGTATTGAGATGAACTTTTGATATTGACCAAATACTTATTTTCCACCATAATGTGCAAATAAATTCTTTCCAAATCAGCCAATGTGATTGTCTGGATTTTTTTTTTCTCATTTTGTCTCTCATAGTTGAGCTCTACCTATGATGCCAATTACAAGCCTCTCTCATCTTTTTAAGTGGGAGAACGTGCACAATTGGTGGCTGACTAAATACTTTTTTACCCCACTGTATTTGTCTTTGATAAAAAAAAAAACCCAATAAGTGTATATTGATTGGTTTGCATGAAAGTTATAGTTAGAGATGAGCGAATCGAAGTATCCGAAGTGGAATTCGAGTCGAATATCTGAAAAATTTCGATTCGTGCCGAATCCGAAAAATAGCCTAATTCGGACGCGCGAATCGAAATTTTTCAGAAAATGGCGGCTGACATGTGCGGCGACGGAGCGGGGATGTCTGGGAAGGCGCGCAGACAAGGCGCGCTGACCCATAATGCATGCCTCAACTACATGTGATCGCATCAGCCTATCAGCAGCCAGCCAGCCAGCACTGTGTAATGGTCGAGCTATAAATAGCGGCCATTTTGGAATTCTTCATTTGCCTGCAGTTATTGAACAGAGGCAGACCGCTCTGTACTAGGGACAGGGACAGAGTTAGGGCCACAGAAACGATAATTGGGGACAGAGAAAAGTTACTTAGGGACAGAGAACCATTACTCAGGGACACAGACTTGTTAATGAGGGCCACAGAATCGTTATTTAGGGACAAAGAAACGCTAGTTAGGGCCACAGAATTCATAATCAGGGACAGACAGAATTGTTACTCAGTGCCAGAGAATTGTTACTTAGGGCCACAGAAACGTTATTAGGGCCACAGAATTGTTACTCAGGGACAGACAGAATTGTTACTGAGTGCCAGAGAATTGTTACTCAGGGACAGACAGAATTGTTACTGAGTGCCAGAGAATTGTTACTTAGGGCCACAGAAACTTTAATTAGGGCCACAGAATTTTTACTCAGGGACAGACAGAATTGTTACTCAGTGCCAGAGAATTGTTACTCAGGGACAGACAGAATTGTTACTGAGTGCCAGAGAATTGTTACTCAGGGCCACAGAAACTTTACTTAGGGCCACAGAATTTTTACTCAGGGACAGACAGAATTGTTACTGAGTGCCAGAGAATTGTTACTCAGGGACAGACAGAATTGTTACTGAGTGCCAGAGAATTGTTACTTAGGGCCACAGAATTGTTACTCGCACAGACACAGAATTGTTACTCGCACAGACACAGAATTGTTACTGAAGGCCACAGAACTGTTACTTAGGGCCACAGAATTGTTACTCGCACAGACACAGAATTGTTACTCGCACAGACACAGAACTGTTACTGAGGGCCACAGAACTGTTACTTAGGGACAAAGAAACGCTAGTTAGGGCCACAGAATTGTTACTCAGGGACAGACAGAATTGTTACTGAGTGCCAGAGAATTGTTACTCAGGGACAGACAGAATTGTTACTGAGTGCCAGAGAATTGTTACTTAGGGCCACAGAAACTTTAATTAGGGCCACAGAATTTTTACTCAGGGACAGACAGAATTGTTACTCAGTGCCAGAGAATTGTTACTCAGGGACAGACAGAATTGTTACTGAGTGCCAGAGAATTGTTACTCAAGGCCACAGAAACTTTACTTAGGGCCACAGAATTTTTACTCAGGGACAGACAGAATTGTTACTGAGTGCCAGAGAATTGTTACTCAGGGACAGACAGAATTGTTACTGAGTGCCAGAGAATTGTTACTTAGGGCCACAGAAACTTTACTTAGGGCCACAGAATTGTTACTCGCACAGACACAGAATTGTTACTGAAGGCCACAGAACTGTTACTTAGGGCCACAGAATTGTTACTCGCACAGACACAGAATTGTTACTCGCACAGACACAGAACTGTTACTGAGGGCCACAGAACTGTTACTTAGGGACAAAGAAACGCTAGTTAGGGCCACAGAATTGTTACTCAGGGACAGACAGAATTGTTACCGAGTGCCAGAGAATTGTTACTCAGGGACAGACAGAATTGTTACTGAGTGCCAGAGAATTGTTACTTAGGGCCACAGAAACTTTAATTAGGGCCACAGAATTTTTACTCAGGGACAGACAGAATTGTTACTGAGTGCCAGAGAATTGTTACTCAGGGACAGACAGAATTGTTACCGAGTGCCAGAGAATTGTTACTCAGGGACAGACAGAATTGTTACTGAGTGCCAGAGAATTGTTACTTAGGGCCACAGAAACTTTCATTAGGGCCACAGAATTTTTACTCAGGGACAGACAGAATTGTTACTGAGTGCCAGAGAATTGTTACTCAGGGACAGAGAGAATTGTTACTGAGTGCCAGAGAATTGTTACTTAGGGCCACAGAAACTTTAATTAGGCCCACAGAATTTTTACTCAGGGACAGACAGAATTGTTACTGAGTGCCAGAGAATTGTTACTCAGGGACAGACAGAATTGTTACCGAGTGCCAGAGAATTGTTACTTAGGGCCACAGAAACTTTACTTAGGGCCACAGAATTGTTACTCGCACAGACACAGAATTGTTACTGAAGGCCACAGAACTGTTACTTAGGGCCACAGAATTGTTACTCGCACAGACACAGAATTGTTACTCGCACAGACACAGAACTGTTACTGAGGGCCACAGAACTGTTACTTAGGGACAAAGAAACGCTAGTTAGGGCCACAGAATTGTTACTCAGGGACAGACAGAATTGTTACCGAGTGCCAGAGAATTGTTACTCAGGGACAGACAGAATTGTTACTGAGTGCCAGAGAATTGTTACTTAGGGCCACAGAAACTTTAATTAGGGCCACAGAATTTTTACTCAGGGACAGACAGAATTGTTACTGAGTGCCAGAGAATTGTTACTCAGGGACAGACAGAATTGTTACCGAGTGCCAGAGAATTGTTACTCAGGGACAGACAGAATTGTTACTGAGTGCCAGAGAATTGTTACTTAGGGCCACAGAAACTTTCATTAGGGCCACAGAATTTTTACTCAGGGACAGACAGAATTGTTACTGAGTGCCAGAGAATTGTTACTCAGGGACAGAGAGAATTGTTACTGAGTGCCAGAGAATTGTTACTTAGGGCCACAGAAACTTTAATTAGGCCCACAGAATTTTTACTCAGGGACAGACAGAATTGTTACTGAGTGCCAGAGAATTGTTACTCAGGGACAGACAGAATTGTTACCGAGTGCCAGAGAATTGTTACTCGGGAACAGACAGAATTGTTACTGAGTGCCAGAGAATTGTTACTTAGGGCCACAGAAACTTTAATTAGGGCCACAGAATTTTTACTCAGGGACAGACAGAATTGTTACGGAGTGCCAGAGAATTGTTACTCAGGGACAGACAGAATTGTTACGGAGTGCCAGAGAATTGTTACTCAGGGCCACAGAAACTTTACTTAGGGCCAGAGAATTTTTACTCAGGGACAGACAGAATTGTTACTGAGTGCCAGAGAATTGTTACTCAGGGACAGACAGAATTGTTACGGAGTGCCAGAGAATTGTTACTCAGGGACAGACAGAATTGTTACTGAGTGCCAGAGAATTGTTACTTAGGGCCACAGAAACTTTAATTAGGGCCACAGAATTTTTACTCAGGGACAGACAGAATTGTTACTGAGTGCCAGAGAATTGTTACTCAGGGACAGACAGAATTGTTACCGAGTGCCAGAGAATTGTTACTCAGGGACAGACAGAATTGTTACTGAGTGCCAGAGAATTGTTACTTAGGGCCACAGAAACTTTAATTAGGGCCACAGAATTTTTACTCAGGGACAGACAGAATTGTTACTGAGTGCCAGAGAATTGTTACTCAGGGACAGACAGAATTGTTACGGAGTGCCAGAGAATTGTTACTCAGGGCCCCAGAAACTTTACTTAGGGCCAGAGAATTTTTACTCAGGGACAGACAGAATTGTTACTGAGTGCCAGAGAATTGTTACTCAGGGACAGACAGAATTGTTACGGAGTGCCAGATAATTGTTACTCAGGGCCCCAGAAACTTTACTTAGGGCCACAGAATTTTTACTCAGGGACAGACAGAATTGTTACTGAGTGCCAGAGAATTGTTACTCAGGGACAGACAGAATTGTTACTGAGTGCCAGAGAATTGTTACTCAGGGACAGACAGAATTGTTACTGAGTGCCAGATAATTGTTACTCAGGGCCCCAGAAACTTTACTTAGGGCCACAGAATTTTTACTCAGGGACAGACAGAATTGTTACTGAGTGCCAGAGAATTGTTACTCAGGGACAGACAGAATTGTTACTGAGTGCCAGAGAATTGTTACTTAGGGCCACAGAAACTTGAATTAGGGCCACAGAATTTTTACTCAGGGACAGACAGAATTGTTACTGAGTGCCAGAGAATTGTTACTCAGGGACAGACAGAATTGTTACCGAGTGCCAGAGAATTGTTACTCAGGGACAGACAGAATTGTTACTGAGTGCCAGAGAATTGTTACTTAGGGCCACAGAAACTTAAATTAGGGCCACAGAATTTTTACTCAGGGACAGACAGAATTGTTACTGAGTGCCAGAGAATTGTTACTCAGGGACAGACAGAATTGTTACGGAGTGCCAGAGAATTGTTACTCAGGGCCCCAGAAACTTTACTTAGGGCCAGAGAATTTTTACTCAGGGACAGACAGAATTGTTACTGAGTGCCAGAGAATTGTTACTCAGGGACAGACAGAATTGTTACGGAGTGCCAGATAATTGTTACTCAGGGCCCCAGAAACTTTACTTAGGGCCACAGAATTTTTACTCAGGGACAGACAGAATTGTTACTGAGTGCCAGAGAATTGTTACTCAGGGACAGACAGAATTGTTACTGAGTGCCAGAGAATTGTTACTCAGGGACAGACAGAATTGTTACTGAGTGCCAGATAATTGTTACTCAGGGCCCCAGAAACTTTACTTAGGGCCACAGAATTTTTACTCAGGGACAGACAGAATTGTTACTGAGTGCCAGAGAATTGTTACTCAGGGACAGACAGAATTGTTACTGAGTGCCAGAGAATTGTTACTTAGGGCCACAGAAACTTGAATTAGGGCCACAGAATTTTTACTCAGGGACAGACAGAATTGTTACTGAGTGCCAGAGAATTGTTACTCAGGGACAGACAGAATTGTTACGGAGTGCCAGAGAATTGTTACTCAGGGACAGACAGAATTGTTACTGAGTGCCAGAGAATTGTTACTTAGGGCCACAGAAACTTTAATTAGGGCCACAGAATTTTTACTCAGGGACAGACAGAATTGTTACTGAGTGCCAGAGAATTGTTACTCAGGGACAGACAGAATTGTTACCGAGTGCCAGAGAATTGTTACTCAGGGACAGACAGAATTGTTACTGAGTGCCAGAGAATTGTTACTTAGGGCCACAGAAACTTTAATTAGGGCCACAGAATTTTTACTCAGGGACAGACAGAATTGTTACGGAGTGCCAGAGAATTGTTACTCAGGGACAGACAGAATTGTTACGGAGTGCCAGAGAATTGTTACTCAGGGCCACAGAAACTTTACTTAGGGCCAGAGAATTTTTACTCAGGGACAGACAGAATTGTTACTGAGTGCCAGAGAATTGTTACTCAGGGACAGACAGAATTGTTACGGAGTGCCAGATAATTGTTACTCAGGGCCCCAGAAACTTTACTTAGGGCCACAGAATTTTTACTCAGGGACAGACAGAATTGTTACTGAGTGCCAGAGAATTGTTACTCAGGGACAGACAGAATTGTTACTGAGTGCCAGAGAATTGTTACTTAGGGCCACAGAAACTTTACTTAGGGCCACAGAATTGTTTCTCGCACAGACACAGAATTGTTACTCGCACAGACACAGAATTGTTACTGAGGGCCACAGAACTGTTACTTGGGGCCACAGAAACGTTAATCAGGGACACAGAATTGTTACTGAGGGCCACAGAACTGTTACTTAGGGCCACAGAATTGTTACTCGCACAGACACAGAATTGTTACTCAGGGACACAGAATTGTTACTCAGGGACACATAATCGTTTAATTAAAGAGTATGTCAGACAACATGCAGAGGAGTGGCAGAGGAGGCAATGTTTTAGGAGCGAGCAGACGTGGCAGCAGAGGAAGGGGTCGAGGCAGCACTATTCGCAGCCAGAGGCCAGTGCTCCCGGTGTCATCCAGCGGTCGTGTCTCCACCGACAACCCTGCCGTCGTCGATTGGTTGGCTCGGTCGTCTTCCTCTTCCCAGGTCACCTCTGACACCTACAGCCAACGGTCGGTGGGTACGTCAGACACAACCGTTAGTTGGCATGGCCCGGGACCAAGCCCACTGAAATCACGTGTCCTCTACCTGCCCCTGTCCTTTGGTGTTCCCTCACCAAGCGAAGTATCGCATGCTGTGGGCTCAGCCCCACTGTACAGTGAGGAAGAGCTAACAGAGGGCGGTCAGGAACGGGGGGAGACATCCGCCTTTTCAGCAGCCAGGCGAAGAAGTAGTGGCGAGGAGAGTGGCTCGGTAGCCGGTCTAGAGACAGGTCTGTCTCCTGACCCAGACGCAGCCGAGGGGGCTAGTAGTGAGGCGGAGACCCTACTTGATGATGAGGAGGTTGATCGCACTTGGCAGGCTCGTCGTCATCAGGCAATTTCTTCCGCATCATCAGGAGAAGAGGGTGGCAGCTTGGCAGCGAGCAAAACAGTCGGTGGGTTGCCCAGGAGACAGCAGCAGGGTCGCAGCAGTGTCAGTGGAGCCAAACGGCCACGGAGTAGAGCACCAGCTCCACTGCAGCCTACCACCACGGCCAGTAGTGGTGCCGGTGTGCACGGAGGAAGCAGCAGTCAGCCAGTGAGGAGTATCGGGGGCAAAGTTTCCTACTCGGCGGTGTGGCAATTTTTCGTCAAGCCGCCCGAGGAAGTAAACGTAGCCGTATGTCGACTATGTGGCCAGAAAGTCAAGCGTGGCCAGGGGGCCCATGTTGGGACTACAGCGTTGCGGCAGCATATGCAGCATCGCCATTTGGTGGCCTGGGAAAACCGTGATAAAGATACGGCGGTTCTGCCCGCCCCAGCCCCCGCTCCATCACCCGCTCCGTTACTTGCTCCGTCACCCGACGTCAATCGCCCTCCATCAGCCAGTCAAGGCTCCAACACCTCTGCTGAGGGGAGTTGTCGCTCGTTGGCATCTTCCGCTCGTTCAGATGCTCCTTCTCCTGCTACTCCTCTTCACGGATTCCGTCAGCAGTCTTTCTTGGAATCCGTTTCCAAGAGACAACAGTTTGCGAGCACGCACCCGACGGTGCAAAAGCTGAACGTCCTCCTGTCCAAGTTGCTGGTGCTGCAGTCCCTCCCTTTCCAAGTGGTGGACTCAGCACCTTTCAGAGAAATGATGGCTTGTGCCGCGCCGCGGTGGAGAGTGCCAAGCCGTCATTTCTTCGCCAAAAAGGCAGTGCCAGCCCTGCATTCACATGTAGAAGACATGGTGGGCCAGTCTTTGAGCATGTCGGTCTCTGCCAAAGTGCACGGCAGCGCCGACGTGTGGAGCTGTAACTACGGTCAGGGACAGTACATGTCATTTACGGCCCACTGGGTGAACGTGGTGCCGTCACAGCCGCACCAGCAACTTGGACAGGTCACGCCGCTTTTGCCTCCACGTTTGCACGTCCTTGGTCCGGCAAAGATGTCCGCCTCTACCACCTCTTCTTCCGCCGTGTCCTCAGCCGCCACCCCCGTGCCAAGTCCCATTACCCGACCGGCATATCACATGTGCAGGGCGCAACGGTGTCACGCTGTTCTGCACCTGGTATGCCTTGGCGAACGTAGTCACACAGGGGAGGAACTTCTGAGTGTAATGAACAGAGAAATCGACAGATGGCTGTCTCCGCGCAAACTGAAAATCGGAACCATGTTGACCGACAACGGAAAGAACATGGTGTCTGCTCTGCGTCAAGGAAGGTTGTGCCATGCGCCATGCATGGCTCACGTGTTCAATCTGGTTGTCAAGCGGTTCTTAAAATCCACCATCCCACTGCAAGACATCCTTAAAATGTCACGTAAACTGTGCATGCATTTCAGCCATTCCTACACCGCAAAGAACACCCTCATTGAGCTGCAGCGGCAGAACGGAATTCCACAGCATCGCCTGATCTGCGACGTTGCAACAAGGTGGAATTCAACACTACACATGTTAGACCGCCTTTACGAACAGCGAAAGGCCATCACCGATTTCCTGATGTTACAAGCGGATAAAGGTACTCCCCTGTGTAACTTAGATGTCAGCCATTGGCAGCTCATGCGTGACACCTGCCGCTTGCTCAGGCCCTTTGAGGAGGCCACGCTATTCGTGAGTCGGCAGGACTATGGGATGAACGACGTCATTCCTCTGTTGCACGTCCTTGAACAAATGCTGTTAACAATGGCTGGTCAGGGTGCGGTAGACGTGGCGCACAGATCTCAACGCCACATGACCCCTGTGGGGGCAGGACAGGAAGAAGAGGAGGAGGTAGAGGAGGACATTTGTGCTCAGGAATTATTGAGTGAAATGGGTGGTTTTTCCACTCAGCGGACAGGAGTGGAGGAGCAGGAGCATCTGGTAGAGGAGGAGGAGGAGGAGACAGAGGACCCAGACGCACCGTGGCAGTATGCTGTGGAGATGGAGGCAGGGAGTCCCTCGCATTCCTTGGCACAAATGGCCCATAGCATGCTCGGTTGCTTGCGTAGCGACAGCCGAATAATAACCATCAGACAGAGGGATGACTTTTGGCTGTCCACCTTGTTGGACCCTCGCTACCGTTCCAAAATGGTGGCCTTTTTCACACCTGCTGAGAGGGAGGCCAAAATAACGTACTATAAAAACCACCTATGTAGTCAGTTGGTCTCTGCCTTTGTGCGCCAACGTCCATCCTCAGACACTGTGGGCCCTGTGCGCTCGCGTTCCGCTGCCATGGCAGCAGGGGAGGGGTGGGGTGGTAGGAGCAGTGGCAGCTCCACCAGCAGCAGCTGCCTCAGTCTGCAGTCGATGATGAGTAGCTTTCTTCACCAGCGCAGTGAGGAAACTACTAACCAGCCGCAGCAGCAGCAGCAGCATCAGGTGGACCTGGAGCAGGACCTCAAACAACAGGCTTGGGCCTACTTGGACAGCACCCTGCCAACCGAGGTAGACAATCCCCTTGACTACTGGGCAACGAAACTTGACCTTTGGCCCCAACTAGCTGAATTTGCCCTTGAAAGGCTGTCATGCCCAGCCAGTAGCGTGGCATCGGAGCGCGTGTTTAGTGCGGCAGGAGGTATTGTAACTCCGCGGAGGACACGACTGTCCACCCAAAGTGTGGAGAGACTCACGTTTGTGAAAATGAATCAGGCGTGGATTAGTCTGGATTTCAAACCACCAGTTCCTGACACAACTGACTAAATCCGCCATGAATCATGCCTCAAACATGTGCCACTTTGAGGTCTCCTCACACACTGCTGGTGTGTAGATTTTTTTGACATAGGGTGCTGGCAGATTATGGGCCTCCTATAGCTGCTGCCAGGCCCCTAATCTGCCATAGGCCCCTATATACCGCTTCCTCATGCTGCTGCCAGGTCCAGAGTCTCTCATGGGTCCCTGTACGGCCTCCCATTGCTGCTGTCTCCATCGCCACACTCTGCCATGTGCCACTTTCAGGTCTCCTCACACACTGCTGGTGTGTAGAATTTTTTGACATAGGGTGCTGGCAGATTATGGGCCTCCCATTGCTGCTGCCAGGCCCCTAATCTGCCATAGGCCCCTATATACCGCTTCCTCATGCTGCTGCCAGGTCCAGAGTCTGTCATGGGTCCCTGTACGGCCTCCCATTGCTGCTGTCTCCATCGCCACACTCTGCCATGTGCCACTTTCAGGTCTCCTCACACTGCTGGTGTGTTGAATTTTTTGACATAGGGTGCTGGCAGATTAAGGGCCTCCCATAGCTGCTGCCAGGCCCCTAATCTGCCATAGGCCCCTATATACCGCCTCCTCATGCTGCTGCCAGGTCCAGAGTCTGTCATGGGTCCCTGTACGGCCTCCCATTGCTGCTGTCTCCATCGCCACACTCTGCCATGTGCCACTTTCAGGTCTCCTCACACTGCTGGTGTGTTGAATTTTTTGACATAGGGTGCTGGCAGATTATGGGCCTCCTATAGCTGCTGCCAGGCCCCTAATCTGCCATGGGCCCCTATATACCGCCTCCTCATGCTGCTGCCAGGTCCAGAGTCTGTCATGGGTCCCTGTACGGCCTCCCATTGCTGCTGTCTCCATCGCCACACTCTGCCATGTGCCACTTTCAGGTCTCCTCACACACTGCTGGTGTGTAGAATTTTTTGACATAGGGTGCTGGCAGATTAAGGGCCTCCCATAGCTGCTGCCAGGCCCCTAATCTGCCATAGGCCCCTATATACCGCCTCCTCATGTTGCTGCCAGGTCCAGAGTCTGTCATGGGTCCCTGTACGGCCTCCCATTGCTGCTGTCTCCATCGCCACACTCTGCCATGTGCCACTTTCAGGTCTCCTCACACACTGCTGGTGTGTAGAATTTTTTGACATAGGGTGCTGGCAGATTATGGGCCTCCCATAGCTGCTGCCAGGCCCCTAATCTGCCATAGGCCCCTATATACCGCTTCCTCATGCTGCTGCCAGGTCCAGAGTCTGTCATGGGTCCCTGTACGGCCTCCCATTGCTGCTGTCTCCATCGCCACACTCTGCCATGTGCCACTTTCAGGTCTCCTCACACACTGCTGGTGTGTAGAATTTTTTGACATAGGGTGCTGGCAGATTATGGGCCTCCCATTGCTGCTGCCAGGCCCCTAATCTGCCATAGGCCCCTATATACCGCTTCCTCATGCTGCTGCCAGGTCCAGAGTCTCTCATGCCATGTGCCACTTTCAGGTCTCCTCACACACTGCTGGTGTGTAGAATTTTTTGACATAGGGTGCTGGCAGATTAAGGGCCTCCCATAGCTGCTGCCAGGCCCCTAATCTGCCATAGGCCCCTATATACCGCTTCCTCATGCTGCTGCCAGGTCCAGAGTCTGTCATGGGTCCCTGTACGGCCTCCCATTGCTGCTGTCTCCATCGCCACACTCTGCCATGTGCCACTTTCAGGTCTCCTCACACACTGCTGGTGTGTAGAATTTTTTGACATAGGGTGCTGGCAGATTATGGGCCTCCCATTGCTGCTGCCAGGCCCCTAATCTGCCATAGGCCCCTATATACCGCTTCCTCATGCTGCTGCCAGGTCCAGAGTCTGTCATGGGTCCCTGTACGGCCTCCCATTGCTGCTGTCTCCATCGCCACACTCTGCCATGTGCCACTTTCAGGTCTCCTCACACACTGCTGGTGTGTAGAATTTTTTGACATAGGGTGCTGGCAGATTAAGGGCCTCCCATAGCTGCTGCCAGGCCCCTAATCTGCCATAGGCCCCTATATACCGCCTCCTCATGTTGCTGCCAGGTCCAGAGTCTGTCATGGGTCCCTGTACGGCCTCCCATTGCTGCTGTCTCCATCGCCACACTCTGCCATGTGCCACTTTCAGGTCTCCTCACACACTGCTGGTGTGTAGAATTTTTTGACATAGGGTGCTGGCAGATTATGGGCCTCCCATAGCTGCTGCCAGGCCCCTAATCTGCCATAGGCCCCTATATACCGCTTCCTCATGCTGCTGCCAGGTCCAGAGTCTGTCATGGGTCCCTGTACGGCCTCCCATTGCTGCTGTCTCCATCGCCACACTCTGCCATGTGCCACTTTCAGGTCTCCTCACACACTGCTGGTGTGTAGAATTTTTTGACATAGGGTGCTGGCAGATTATGGGCCTCCCATAGCTGCTGCCAGGCCCCTAATCTGCCATAGGCCCCTATATACCGCTTCCTCATGCTGCTGCCAGGTCCAGAGTCTGTCATGGGTCCCTGTACGGCCTCCCATTGCTGCTGTCTCCATCGCCACACTCTGCCATGTGCCACTTTCAGGTCTCCTCACACTGCTGGTGTGTTGAATTTTTTGACATAGGGTGCTGGCAGATTATGGGCCTCCTATAGCTGCTGCCAGGCCCCTAATCTGCCATGGGCCCCTATATACCGCCTCCTCATGCTGCTGCCAGGTCCAGAGTCTGTCATGGGTCCCTGTACGGCCTCCCATTGCTGCTGTCTCCATCGCCACACTCTGCCATGTGCCACTTTCAGGTCTCCTCACACACTGCTGGTGTGTAGAATTTTTTGACATAGGGTGCTGGCAGATTAAGGGCCTCCCATAGCTGCTGCCAGGCCCCTAATCTGCCATAGGCCCCTATATACCGCCTCCTCATGTTGCTGCCAGGTCCAGAGTCTGTCATGGGTCCCTGTACGGCCTCCCATTGCTGCTGTCTCCATCGCCACACTCTGCCATGTGCCACTTTCAGGTCTCCTCACACACTGCTGGTGTGTAGAATTTTTTGACATAGGGTGCTGGCAGATTATGGGCCTCCCATTGCTGCTGCCAGGCCCCTAATCTGCCATAGGCCCCTATATACCGCTTCCTCATGCTGCTGCCAGGTCCAGAGTCTCTCATGGGTCCCTGTACGGCCTCCCATTGCTGCTGTCTCCATCGCCACACTCTGCCATGTGCCACTTTCAGGTCTCCTCACACTGCTGGTGTGTTGAATTTTTTGACATAGGGTGCTGGCAGATTAAGGGCCTCCCATAGCTGCTGCCAGGCCCCTAATCTGCCATAGGCCCCTATATACCGCCTCCTCATGCTGCTGCCAGGTCCAGAGTCTGTCATGGGTCCCTGTACGGCCTCCCATTGCTGCTGTCTCCATCGCCACACTCTGCCATGTGCCACTTTCAGGTCTCCTCACACACTGCTGGTGTGTAGAATTTTTTGACATAGGGTGCTGGCAGATTATGGGCCTCCCATTGCTGCTGCCAGGCCCCTAATCTGCCATAGGCCCCTATATACCGCTTCCTCATGCTGCTGCCAGGTCCAGAGTCTCTCATGCCATGTGCCACTTTCAGGTCTCCTCACACACTGCTGGTGTGTAGAATTTTTTGACATAGGGTGCTGGCAGATTAAGGGCCTCCCATAGCTGCTGCCAGGCCCCTAATCTGCCATAGGCCCCTATATACCGCTTCCTCATGCTGCTGCCAGGTCCAGAGTCTGTCATGGGTCCCTGTACGGCCTCCCATTGCTGCTGTCTCCATCGCCACACTCTGCCATGTGCCACTTTCAGGTCTCCTCACACTGCTGGTGTGTTGAATTTTTTGACATAGGGTGCTGGCAGATTATGGGCCTCCTATAGCTGCTGCCAGGCCCCTAATCTGCCATGGGCCCCTATATACCGCCTCCTCATGCTGCTGCCAGGTCCAGAGTCTGTCATGGGTCCCTGTACGGCCTCCCATTGCTGCTGTCTCCATCGCCACACTCTGCCATGTGCCACTTTCAGGTCTCCTCACACACTGCTGGTGTGTAGAATTTTTTGACATAGGGTGCTGGCAGATTAAGGGCCTCCCATAGCTGCTGCCAGGCCCCTAATCTGCCATAGGCCCCTATATACCGCCTCCTCATGTTGCTGCCAGGTCCAGAGTCTGTCATGGGTCCCTGTACGGCCTCCCATTGCTGCTGTCTCCATCGCCACACTCTGCCATGTGCCACTTTCAGGTCTCCTCACACACTGCTGGTGTGTAGAATTTTTTGACATAGGGTGCTGGCAGATTAAGGGCCTCCCATAGCTGCTGCCAGGCCCCTAATCTGCCATAGGCCCCTATATACCGCCTCCTCATGCTGCTGCCAGGTCCAGAGTCTGTCATGGGTCCCTGTACGGCCTCCCATTGCTGCTGTCTCCATCGCCACACTCTGCCATGTGCCACTTTCAGGTCTCCTCACACACTGCTGGTGTGTTGAATTTTTTGACATAGGGTGCTGGCAGATTATGGGCCTCCTATAGCTGCTGCCAGGCCCCTAATCTGCCATAGGCCCCTATATACCGCTTCCTCATGCTGCTGCCAGGTCCAGAGTCTCTCATGCCATGTGCCACTTTCAGGTCTCCTCACACTGCTGGTGTGTAGAATTTTTTTGACATAGGGTGCTGGCAGATTATGGGCCTCCTATAGCTGCTGCCAGGCCCCTAATCTGCCATAGGCCCCTATATACCGCCTCCTCATGCTGCTGCCAGGTCCAGAGTCTGTCATGGGTCCCTGTACGGCCTCCCATTGCTGCTGTCTCCATCGCCACACTCTGCCATGTGCCACTTTCAGGTCTCCTCACACACTGCTGGTGTGTATAATTTTTTGACATAGGGTGCTGGCAGATTACGGGCCTCCCATAGCTGCTGCCAGGCCCCTAATCTGCCATGGGCCCCTATACCGACTCCTCATGCTGTGACGTTGCAACAAGGTGGAATTCAACCCTACATATGTTAGACCGCCTTTACGAACAGCAAAAGGCCATCACAGATTTCCTGATGTTAAAAGCGGATAAAGGTATTCCCTGTGTAACTTAGATGTCAGCCATTGGCAGCTCATGCGTGACACCTGCGCTTGCTCAGGCCCTTTGAGGAGGCCACGCTATTCGTGAGTCGGCAGGACTATGGGATGAACGACGTCATTCCTCTGTTGCACGTCCTGGAACAAATGCTGTTAACAATGGCTGGTCAGGGTGCGGTAGACGTGGCGCACAGATCTCAACGCCACATGACCCCTGTGGGGGCAGGACAGGAAGAAGAGGAGGAGGTAGAGGAGGACATTGGTGCTCAGGAATTATTGAGTGAAATGGGTGGTTTTTCCACTCAGCGGACAGGAGTGGAGGAGCAGGAGCATCTGGTAGAGGAGGAGGAGGAGGAGGAGACAGAGGACCCAGACGCACCGTGGCAGTATGCTGTGGAGATGGAGGCAGGGAGTCCCTCGCATTCCTTGGCACAAATGGCCCATAGCATGCTCGGTTGCTTGCGTAGCGACAGCCGAATAATAACCATCAGACAGAGGGATGACTTTTGGCTGTCCACCTTGTTGGACCCTCGCTACCGTTCCAAAATGGTGGCCTTTTTCACACCTGCTGAGAGGGAGGCCAAAATAACGTACTATAAAAACCACCTATGTAGTCAGCTGGTCTCTGCCTGTCTGCGCCAACGTCCATCCTCAGACACTGTGGGCCCTGTGCGCTCGCGTTCCGCTGCGATGGCAGCAGGGGAGGGGTGGGGTGGTAGGAGCAGTGGCAGCTCCACCAGCAGCGGCTGCCTCAGTCTGCAGTCGATGATGAGTAGCTTTCTTCACCAGCGCAGTGAGGAAACTACTAACCAGCAGCAGCAGCAGCAGCAGCAGCAGCATCAGGTGGACCTGGAGCAGGACCTCAAACAACAGGCTTAGGCCTACTTGGACAGCACCCTGCCAACCGAGGTAGACAATCCCCTTGACTACTGGGCAACGAAACTTGACCTTTGGCCCCAACTAGCTGAATTTGCCCTTGAAAGGCTGTCATGCCCGGCCAGTAGCGTGGCATCGGAGCGCGTGTTTAGTGCGGCAGGAGGTATTGCAACTCCGCGGAGGACACGACTGTCCACCCAAAGTGTGGAGAGACTGACGTTTGTGAAAATGAATCAGGCGTGGATTAGTCTGGATTTCAAACCACCAGTTCCTGACACAACTGACTAAATCCGCCATGAATCATGCCCCAAACATGTGCCACTTTCAGGTCTCCTCACACTGCTGGTGTGTTCCATTTTTTGTCATAGGGTGCTGGCAGATTACGGGCCTCCCATAGCTGCTGCCAGGCCCCTAATCTGCCATGGGCCCCTATACCGCCTCCTCATGCTGCTGCCAAGTCCAGAGTCTCTCATGGGTCCCTGTACGGCCTCCCATTGCTGCTGTCTCCATCGCCACACTCTGCCATGTGCCACTTTCAGGTCTCCTCACACTGCTGGTGTATTCCATTTTTTGTCATAGGGTGCTGGCAGATTACGGGCTTCCCATAGCTGCTGCCAGGCCCCTAATCTGCCATGGGCCCCTATACCGCCTCCTCATGCTGCTGCCAGGTCCAGAGTGTGTCATGGGTCCCTGTACGGCCTCCCATTGCTGCTGTCTCCATCGCCACACTCTGCCATGTGCCACTTTCAGGTCTCCTCACACTGCTGGTGGGTTCCATTTTTTGTCATAGGGTGCTGGCAGATTACGGGCCTCCCATAGCTGCTGCCAGGCCCCTAATCTGCCATGGGCCCCCGTACCGACTCCTCATGCTGCTGCCAGGCCCGTAATCTGTCATGGGCCCCTGTTGTCGCTTGTTGGCATATTCCGCTCGTTCAGATGCTCCTTCTCCTGCTACTCCTCTTCACGGATTCCGTCAGCAGTCTTTCTTGGAATCCGTTTCCAAGAGACAACAGTTTGCGAGCACGCACCAGACGGTGCAGAAACTGAACGTCCTCCTGTCCAAGTTGCTGCTGCCAGGCTTGTAATCTGTCATGCGCCCCTGTACCGCCTCCTCATGCTGCTGCCAGGTCCAGAGTGTGTCATGGGCCCCCGTACCGACTCCAAATGCTGCTGCCAGGCCCGTAATCTGTCATGGGCCCCTGTACCGCCTCCCCATGCTGCTGCCAGGTCCAGATTGTGTCATGGGTCCCTGTACGGCCTCCCATTGCTGCTGCCAGGCCTGTAATCTGCCATGGGCCCCCCTACCGACTCCTCATGCTGCTGCCAGGCCCGTAATCTGCCATGGGCCCCTGTACCGCCTCCTCATGCTGCTGCCAGGTCCAGAGTGTGTCATGGGTCCCTGTACGGCCTCCCATTGCTGCTGTCTCTATCGCCACACTCTGCCATGTGCCACTTTCAGGTCTCCTCACACTGCTGGTGGTTTCCATTTTTGTCATAGGGTGCTGCATGGCCTCCCATTGCTGCTGCCTCCACCGCCACACTGTGGCTCCACACTCTGGTTTTGGCCCCGTGACTGGCCAAATGAGTGAAGTGTGCGGTGATTCTAAGATCGACGGCACTCATCTGCATGTCATACTGCCTGACAGTATTATTTCTCTTCCCCAGCAGACTCCAAGGGCATTTAAATTAAAGGTACAGTGTTCAGCACTAATATTAAGTCTCTCTGAAGCCTAGAAACACCCTTTTTTAAGTTAAATTCACAGCGAATATATTCGACTCGAATCGAATTTTTTCTACGAATTCGCCGAATCAGTCGAATCGAATTTTTGAATACTTCGCTCATCTCTAGTTATAGTACCTACAATATATACTGGAATTTCTTTTTTTTTCATACTACTAATGGTGATCAATGGCTTTTAATGGGACTGCTATATAGTGCTGGAGGGAACTGAGTAACTCCCACTGACATCACCAGAGGCATTAATACAGTGATCAGTGATAATATTACAGTCATAGACAAAAATATTGGCACCCCTGCATTTCTGTCAGATAATGCTCCACTGTGCCCAGAAAATTGTTGCCATTACAAATGATTAGGCATTCTTGTGTTTATTTATTTCATTTGTTTTGGTATGAAAAAAAAGCCTAATATGACACATTCCACGCAAACCCCCCAAAATGGATTGGACAAAAATATTTGTACCCTAAATTTAATATTTGGTGGTACACCCCTTTTGAAAAATAACTGAAATCAATCGCTTTCTGTCACCATCAATGAGTTTCTTTTATCTCTCTCCTGGAATTTTGGACCACTCTTCTTTCGCTAACTGCTCCAGGTTTCTCAGATTGGAAGGGCTCCTTTTCTCAACTGCTGTTTTGAGATCTCTCTACAGATGCTCTATGGGATTGAGATCTGGACTTGTTGCTGGCCAGTTCAGTACTCTCCAGCGCTTTGTCTTAAACCTTTTCTGGGTGCTTTTTGACATGTGCTTTGGATCATTGTCCTGCTGTAAGACCCATGACCCCTGACAGAGACCCAACTTTCCGACACTGGGCCCTACATTGCACCCCAGAATTCTTTGGTAGTCTTCAGTTTTCATAATGTCAGGCACGCACAATGGTCATGGTCAAGACATCGAGTGCCAGAAGCAGCAAAGCAGCCGCAAAACATTAGTGAAGCCTCACCATGTTTGACTGTAAGGACTCTCTTCTTCCTGATTTCTTTTTTCTGAAAACAGTAGAATGATGGGCTTTATCAAAAGGCTGTAATTTTGTTTAGTATGTCCACTGCACATTCTCCCAAAAATATTTTGGCTTCCTCAGGTAAGTTTTGACAAACTCCAATCTGGGTTTTTTATGTTTCTGTGTCAGCATTGGGGTCCTCCCACGTCTCCTACCGTAGCATCCCTTTTCATTCAGATTGCGACGCATAGTGCGAGCTGACACAGTTGTACACTGTGCCTGAAGATCAGCTTGAATTTGTTTGGAAGTTGACTGAGATTCTTTATTCACCAGTTGAACTGCAATCTTTGATCAAGTTTTTCTCTTTGATCCACATCCATGGAATTTAGCTACAGTGTGATAGGCTGTAAACTTCTTGACAATGTTGCGCACAGTGGACACAGGAACATTAAGATCTGTTAATTGATACAGGTGAGTTTAATTACAAATTACAGGAACATCACACACTTGGAATTTAGATATTTCTTACAATTTTGAGAAGGTGCCAATAATTTTGTCCAGTCTATTTTTGGGGTTTTGCGTGGAATGTGTCAGGTTTGGCTTTTTTTGTTCACTTTTTTGTGTCATACCAATATAAACAAAAGAAATAAACATGAGAATGCATGAACATTTGTAATTGCAACAATTTTCTGGGCAAAGTGATGCATTACCTGACAGAAATGCAGGGTGCTAGTATTTTTGGCCATGACTGTGTACACTGTCACTGTACTAATGGCACTGGCTGGGAAGGGGTTTACATCTAGAACGATCAAGGGGTTAAATGTGTGCCTAACTATGTGTAATATATGTAAAGTGTGCTGCTCTTACTAATAGAGCTTTATGTTTCTCATCCCTGTGATCGTTCTCTCTGTACAGAGCTCTGTGTTGATTGTCAACACAGAGCTCTGGGCTGTGATTGTACACAGACGATCAGGAGGTCCTGGGCGTGAATCATTGCCTGGGACTTGCTGACAGGCTCCTGCTCACAGCGGGTGCTACCTGGGGGCACGTGGCCGAAACCCAGAAGTAGGCGGTGATGTACAGGTAGATTGCTGTGCCTACAGTGGCCGCCTGTCTGCAGTACATTGAGGGTAGTCGGTCTCTAAGTGGTTAAAATTTCCTGTACCCTTTAGACATGTTATTGAGGTAATGGTAGATAGGTGGTGCTGTCTAGGGAGACAGAGATAGAAAGTAATGTACATTTTACAGTGGAAAATATAGTATAGTGTATCGGTGATAACTGTAGAATATTATAAAAGAGTAAAAGAGCAAGTAGGTATAAGATACATGCACAGCAGAAGCTTATGATTGATAAGCATTCAGGTGTCAAGCAGAAAGAAATAAGAGGAATGTTGGTAATGAGATAGTTACCATGGGAACTGTTTACAAAGCATGCAATGTAGATCTAGTCCTTACTTGACTCCGAGCCCTTGATGAAGTCAATGAACGTAATGCGTAGGGTAGATCAAGCTGACTTCATTACATTCAGTGCGCATGTTGGATGTCACAGCAGACAACCCTCTGTATCCACAGTAAGAGCCAATAGGACTCTATAAGCTTATGATCTTAGTGCATGATTGATGATCTTGCTATGTGTTTTTATTTTGAATTAATATCTGTGAAATTTGTACCAAGTGTGAATGGTACAATTTACCTCTGAAGGAGAAAGACGCATGTAGACCTTGGCAATAAAGGGTTCAGCTTAGAAGGTGAGTGATCACGCACTTTGGCTGGTTTGCATGCGCAAAGGGTGTGGAAGAACAAGGATGTAGAAGAAATTAACTTTTATTGCAAATGATGCAAAGGGATTTATTTACAAAAGCTGGAGAGTGCAAAATCAGGTTCACTTCTGCATAAAAACCAATCAGCTTCTAACCTCAGCTTGTTCAGTTAAAGTTTTACTAAACCCAGGACCCTTCATTCCCTAAATTAGGTCTCCCAAAGTACATTACTTTAGTAAATATAAACTGCTAAATACCTTTTCTCATCAGCAGTTAGAGCAGTCTTGCAGCTTCTATCAGTGTCCAGCAGTGCACTGGTTAAAGCTTGTAAGAGGAGTTTTAATTTTCCCCTGATTGTCCTATGAGGCTGCATAACCTGTCTAGACAGTTCTGATTGGCCCTGTGCTGATCACATGCACTCTTCCAAGAAAAAAAAAACACCTCTCTAGCAATACACACCAAACTGAGCATGTGCAGCTTGCCCCCAAGTCTCTGTTCTATCAGCAGATGGACTGGGGACAGTAGAAGAAGAGGAGGATCAGAGAAGACAGGATCAAACTTTTTTTTACACAATGCGAAGGATTGACCCCTAAGGTTCCAAAGTAAGTATAACAAGCATGCTTTACTGCATATACAGACTGATTTTACTGTTGGGTTTAGTAACACTTTAAGCTTTGGCAATAAAACCTGGAAGCTGATTGGTTCTTATGCAGAAGTGAGCCTGATTTTGCACTCTCCAGCTTTAGTAAATAAACCCCAAAATGTCTTCCTGATTCAGTGTGAATCACACATTGTACTGCTCATTGATCACTGTACAGGAGACACAGAAAAATGTGTTAAAGAGAGACTGCTTATTTTGGTTTTTAATGTTTGATTTTTGGTACCGGTAACATGTTTAGTTCACAAATAGGCATGGAGCACTTTAATACTATGGAATTAGAGGCAAATTCATTATATTTGTCCTTTTTCATAGAGAGACACATTTAAAGTCTACCTGTACTAAATGATTTAAGATTTGCTATGTTATAGGAAACATTTAGAAATGTTACTTGTGCCTAAGCAGTACCCTGAAAACATACCTTTGTCTTGAATTCCTCCTGAAAAATAGCAGGTGCCTTGTCACTCTTGTGACTACAGCCTCATAGCTGTACATAAACAGTTTGAGATATACAGGTGAAACTCGAAAAAATTAGAATATCGTGCAAAAGTTCATTTATTTCAGTAATGCAACTTAAAAGGTGAAACTAATATATAAGATAGACTCATTACATGCAAAGCAAGATAGTTCAAGCCGTGATTTGTCATAATTGTGATGATTATGGCTTACAGCTCATGAAAACCCCAAATCCACAATCTCAGAAAATTTGAATATTACCTGCAATTAATAAAACAAGAATTGTACATAGAACAATATCGGACCTCTGAAAAGTATAAGCATGCATATGTACTCAGTACTTGGTTTGGGCCCCTTTTGCAGCAATTACTGCCTTAATGCGGCATGGCATGGAAGCTATCAGCCTGTGGCACTGCTGAGGTGTTATGGAAGACCGGGATGCTTCAAAAGCGGCCTTCAGCTCTTCTGCATTGCTCGGTCTCATGTCTCTCATCTTTCTCTTGGCAGTGCCCCATAGATTCTCTATGGGGTTCAGGTCAGGCGAGTTTGCTGGCCAATCAAGCACAGTAATCCCACTGTCATTGAACCAGGTTCTGGTGCTTTTGGCAGTGTGGGCAGGTGCCAAGTCCTGATGGAAAATTAAGTTAGCATCCCCATAAAGCTTGTCTGTGGAAGGAAGCATGAAGTGCTCCAAAATCTCCTGGTAGACGGCTGCGTTGACCCTGGACTTAATGAAGCACAGTGGACCAACACCAGCAGATGACATGGTTCCCCAAATCAACACAGACTGTGGAAACTTCACACTGGACTTCAAGCATCTTGCAGTGTGTGCCTCTCCATTCTTCCTCCATACTCTGGGTCCAGGGTTTCCAAATGAGATGCAAAAGTTGCTCTCATCAGAAAAGAGGTCTTTGGACCACTGAGTAACAAGCCAGGTCTGTTTTTCTTTAGCCCAGGTAAGACGCTTCTGACATTGTTTGTTGTTCAGAAGCGGCTTGACAAGAGGAATACGACATTTGAAGCCCATGTCCAGGATCCATCTGTTTGTGGTGGCTTTTGATGCACTGACTCCACCCTCAGTCCACTCCTTGTGAAAGTCCCCAACACTTTTGAATGGCCTTCTCCTGACAATCCTCTCTAGGCTGCGGTCATCCCTGCTGCTTGTGCACCTTTTTCTTCCACACTTTTCCCTTCCACATAACTTTCTATTAATGTGCTTTGATACAGCACTTTGGGAACATCCAACTTCTTTTTCAATTACCTTTTGAGGCTTTCCCTCCTTATGGAGGGTGTCAGTGATGGTTTTATGCACAACTGTCAGGTCAGCAGTCTTTCCCATGATTGTGATTCCTACTGAACCAGACTGAAAGACCATTTAAAGGCCAGGGAACCCTTTGCAAGTGTTATGGCTTAATTAGCTGATTAGAGTGGGACACTTTGAGCCTAGAATATTGCACCTTTTCACAATATTCTAATTTTCTGAGATTGTGGATTTGGGGTTTCATGAGCTGTAAGCCATAATCATCACAATTATGACAAATTGAACTATCTTGCTTTGCATGTAATGAGTCTATCTCATATATTAGTTTCACCTTTTAAGTTGCATTACTGAAATAACTGAACTTTTACACGATATTCTAATTTTTCGATTTTCACCTGTAAGTCACTGCTGCGTCTGACCGATCTGGAGATTCGGAGTAATCTTTTTTGAGCAGCTTTCAGAGTTCAGTTCCTATATAAAAATGTGGAAAATGCAAAGTTATATCATTCCTTCATGTAAAGAAAAGGATGGAAACTACGTACCATTGGTTACTGAACTGTATTCTGCTATATTAAATGAGCCATTAATGTGAACCTATCAACACTGAAATATGAAAGTTGACATTGCCCATCAATTTTAGTTGCATGTTTCAGGCTTGGCATTTTTATTCTTCCTTCACTACTCACAGAGTTAGAGACCCAAAATAACCATGCACATGTTTGCTTAAAGTGGGAATAGCTAAGCTTAAAATGGCTCCCACCGCCCCGTCTAACTCTTATGGCTCATTTACACTTGCTTTGACTTCAACACACATTAAAGCACCTCATGCTTTGGTGATGCTTCAGTGATGCTTTTTTAAGCTTTAATGAAGCTTGGCAGATGCCCTGTGTGTGTGTTGATTGTCTATTTAAAGGGGCCCAGTAGAACCCCGGCTCAGTAGTACTCCCACTCAGGAGATCCCCAGGTCCTTAGTATACCTTGTTCAACATTAGTACCCTTGTTCCGCAGATCCCCAGCTTATTAGTATCTTTGCTCAGCAGATCCCCTGCTCGGTAGTACCCCCAGCTCTGCTGATCCCCCACTCAGTAATACCCAGCAGCTCTGCTGAACCTCTGGTTTGATTATCCTCTTTTTTTCATCTCCACTCACCTCCTGCTATATTGCTCCCATGCTGTGCACCACATGTATCTTTGCTAGTTTCTCCTGCTCATGTCTGCCAGTTCTGCAGACCCTCTGCTGCTCAGTCATCTCTCTCTGGCCCCCGTTCACCTTCCGCTATAGTGTTCGCATGTTGTACACCATGTTTGTCATCTGCTAGTTGCTCCGCTCTAGTCCGGACCCCGCTCACCTTCCTGCTGCTCCACGCTGCATACCAAATCTGACATCCGCACCAGACACTTCCAGGATATATACATGAACTGAAAGTGACTGCTGATGATGTCTTTCTTGTTCACTCGTTGGTCTCCCAGTGCATCCTGGAAAATCTCATACCTTCAATATCTCCAAAACAAAGCAAAGCTAAAGCTGAATAAAAGCCTCTCAAAAGCTGCAGGTGCTGTAAGGGAGCTTTGTCATAGACTTCTATGGAGGCTTTGAAGATGCTTTGAAGCACCATAAAAGCAACATGGTGTATAATTGTTTAAGCAAAGCAAACACAAGATGTAAACAGGACTGGTCGCTTACCATTTTATTTAGTGACAAGGGCATTGATTGGCATTCAGAGTGCTTTAAAAAAGCATGTCCAATTCCACATTTTGAAGCAAGTGTGAACCAGCCCTTATACTAACTACCCTGTAAAAGGAAGATGCATATATACTGCTCAAAAAATTAAAGGAACACTTTTTAATCAGAGTATAGCATCAAGTCAATTAAACTCCTGGGATATTGATCTGCTCAGTTAAGTAGTAGAGGGGGTTGTTAATCAGTTTCAGCTGCTTTGTTGTTAATTAAATTAACAATAGGTGCACTAGATGGGCAACAATGAGATGACCCCCAAAACAGGAATGGTTTTATAGCTGGAGGCCACTGACAATTGTTTCCCTACTCATCCTTTCTGACTGTTTTTCACAAGGTTTGCATTTGGCTAGGGTCAGTGTCACTACTGGTAGCATGAGACAATACCTGGACCCTACAGAGGTTGCACAGGCAGTCCAACTCCTCCACGATGGCACATCAATATGTGCCATTGCCAGAAGGTTTGCTGTGTCTCCTGGCACAGTCTCAAGAGCATGCAGGAGATTCCAGGAGACAGGCAGTTACTCTAGGAGAGCTGGACAGGGCCATAAAAGGTCCTTAACCCATCAGCAGGACCAGTATCTGCTCCTGTGTGCAAGGAGGAACAGGATGAGCACTGCCAGAGCCCTACAAAATGACCTCCAGCAGGCCACTGGTGTAAATGTCTGTGACCAAACAATCAGAAACAGACTTCATGAGGGTGGCCTGAGGGCCCGATGTCCTCTAGTGGGCTCTGTGCTCACTGCCTGGCACCATAGAGGTCAATTGGCATTTGCCATTGAACACCAGAATTGGCAGGTCCACCACTGGTGCCCTGTACTTTTCACAGATGAGAGGAGGTTCTCCCTGAGCACATGTGACAGACATGAAAGGGTCTGGAGTAGCCGTGGAGAACATTATGCTGCCTGTAACATCTTTCAGCATGACCATTTTGGTGGTGGGTCAGTGATGGTCTGGGGAGTCATATCCATGGAGGGACACACAGACCTCTATTGGCTAGACAATGGCACCCTGACTGCCATTACATATCGGGATGAAATCCTTGGACCCATTGTCAGACCCTACACTGGTGCAGCGGGTCCTGCGTTCCTCCTGGTGCACGAGAATGCCTGGCCTCATGTGGCAAGAGTATGCAGGCAGTTCCTGGAGGATGAAGGAATTGATACCATTGACTGGCCCCCACGCTCTCCTGACTTAAATCCAATAGAACACATCTGGGGTATCATGTTTTGTTCCCTCCGACGCCGCCAGGTTGCACCTCAGACTGTCCAGGAGCTCAGTGATGCCCTGGTCCAGATCTGAGAAGAAATACCCCAGGGCACCATCTGTGGTCTCATTAGGAGCATGCCCCGATGTGATCAGGCATGCATACAAGTATGTGGGGGCCATACATACTACTGAGTACCATTTTGAGTTGCTGCAATGAAATTTCAGCAAAATGGACTAGCCTGCTGGATCATTTTTTCACTTTGATATTCGGGGTGTCTTTGAATTCAGTCCTCTCTAGGTTGATAATTTTCATTTCTATCAAACAATGGGGTATCCTTACATTCCTAACACTTTACCCAGTCCATATCAATATAAATATCCAGCATGATATTTTTCTCCATTGCGGTCTGATGTGTTCTTAAAGTGTTCCTTTAATTTTTTTGAGCAGTGTAGTTATTTATTCTCAGTGTGCTGCAGTCTGGTCAATGCCCAGCTTCAGCGGAGAGGAGAGAGCGCCAACAACAGATGGAATGCCTGGGCAATGATGACACCCATAGGCTTATTATGGGTCATCCATTGTCGGTTGTCCCTGCTCTCGCCTGAAGCCGGGTGTTGGGACCCAATCTCATGACCAGAACGGAGCACTCTGACAATATGTAACTATAGAAATTTCCTTCTACAGGTTAGTTTGTATAGGCATTAGAAAGTGGGTGGGAGCAGTTTTAATGTAGTTAGTTCTACCCCAAACTTCCACATAAAGGTTAATGAACAAAAAATGAATGAAGGAAAGAAGATAGGAAACATGATGACAGACCCAGAACTTGTACCTTCAAACATAATTCAGCAATGCTAGTTTCCATACTGGTAGCCATTCAGATTCTTTTTAAGAAAATATTGGAATTGTTTTACTTTAGAAAGAAACATATTAAGTGATGTCATTTTGTGATGTCATTCTTTCTATCTATTTCTGATTTGCTGGTGCTGCTTAATTTTTTATCCTGTTTGGTTTGACTTTGCTATGTACAGATCAGGTTAGCCAACACTATTTGAGTATAAAAGTTATTTTTTTTCCTTTTTTCCTCAATGGCTGAGGATGTGGTCTGGTGGATTCTACATTTTTAATCAGAACACTTTTTCAGTTTTATATGACAGGACATATCTAATGTTTCAGGCATTGTAGAAGATTAAAAAATGTGGATCTTCTAGCAGTAGCGTCCTGGATACCTGAACTGCTGGCTCTGCTAGTGTTAACTTTGAAGAAGACTACTGCAAAAGTTTACATGTCAAACTACCCCCCCAATTAACTTTCTCTAACTCCAATAGATACTGTTCATTCATTTATTACAACTAGACACACTGGATTACATGCAGTGTCACAGGTTAAGCAGTTGACAACAGAATGCTTGTTATTACAAAGTATCAAGTTACATGCAACTGTGGTAGTGGATTTTGCACATCGCTGGTGAGCACTGTTCTCTGATACACAGATAAAAAAATAACCTAACAGCATTCGATTTTGCCACATTCTCACGACAATACAAATGTACATTCAGTTTTGCTTGATAAATAGCTATCATATATTAGTTAATAAGTGTAAATAAACCTATCATCCCAAATAATCAAAAATCCCCCAAAGTCATAATCATCCAAAAAATATATAGTCAATGTCCACTACAAAAATTGCAATCCAAAATAATAGTCCACTCCAAAAAGATGAACCGCACTTCTTTCACCGCATCCACCTCAAAAAAAAGAAAACTCACATAGTGTATTACCCTTTTTTTTATGTATAAATCAATCCACTTTCTATGGATTATATATATAACATATAGTGACTCAGTGAACCAAGTGAAAAAATCTGTGAAAAAGTGAAAAACGGTGAATAATCAGTGAAAAATTAAATATATAACATTCTTTTGTGCCACAGCAAAATCCAAAAACATCTCAAGACCGGTGTACACTTCTATTTAAGTCAAGGTACCCTTACCAACCATCCACATAACATATGCCTATCTCACTCCAGGAACTGTATGGACCAGATATCCTGTGGATCAAAGGTGTATCCTGATACCACGACACCCTCTAGAATCCTCTGGTATTCTGCTCTTAATATCTCCAAGAGAGCAAATAGACCAACATAGTATAATACCGCCAGACTAATATACAATATGTACTTTATTTATAAAACTGCTCACATTGTATAATTGTAAAAATCGCTTTAAAATAGTGGAAGGAGTCTCACAGCCATCCGGAACAGCGTCCAGGAACTCCTGCACGTTCGTTTCCCTTCTCCAAAATGGCCGCCGGTCGACTTCCGGTTCTGGTAAACGTGTTGACGTCACTCTCCCTTGACGCGTTTCGTCATCGACTTAATCATAAGGGGTGTGACCGTCACGCAGAGGAGTCCGATTTATACCCCTCCTCATCCTTACAGCGAGAATCCAACCGCCATATTTAAAAATGGAAAAATGCCAGTAATGTCCGATAAATCCTTATATATTAGAAGATCTGCAGATGCAACTTCTTACATCTGCAGTCTACATCTGGAACATCACTACCACTATCCCAAAACGTTGTGTAAATGAGTACATATTAGCTCATCAGCATATCTATAGGTAACTCACCTAATCCATACACATTATTACCATTTCAACCATATATAGTAGAACCATATATTCCATATGAAATTCCTCCATATATACCTCTATACATAGTACACCCTATAGTTAATACAAAAATCACCCCAAAATACATACAATAAAATACATCAACCCTAGTACTACTTTGAACCCCTCTTATTTTTCTTATTATTATTATATGTTAATTCACTTCTTCTTAAAATTAATATAATTCATTTACTAGATTTATTATATACCAAATATCAAATCAGTAGCCTCCTAACACATTAAATCTCATTGTTCTAAAACAAACCTACCTACCCAAAGAAGTAAATTGATTTATATTAACACTATTATCCCATTAAAACTCCCCATTAAAAAAGGACTCTACCTATCCCAGAGAAACAAATTAATTTGTCATTAAAATTATAATATTCTAAAATACTTAATAAATATCTATAAATCTACATTTTATTAAATAATAATATAATCTTCCAGATTGTTATTATTATGGTAATTATATACACTATTTCATAATTATACCATTAGTTAAATTAATTTCTATTTGTATTAAATAATCATCCTCATAAAAACAATACTAACATTAGGCTTTCTAAACCCCCTCTTACGTTATACATAATGACACTAAAAATTGGAAATAAAACAATTCAGGTCTAGATCTACATTTAGGCCCCTTGGTTTCATAGTCTGTAACTCAAAAATCCAAGACATTTCATTTTTGGAAATGGCCTTGATTTTATCACCCCCCCTCCAATGTGTTTCAATCTTATCGATCCCACAAAATCTCAGGCCACTCGGATCACAATTATGGTATTCTTTAAAATGTCTTGAAAGACAGTGATCTTTTTTCCCATTTCTAATATTGGTGACATGTTTACCCAACCTTTTATGGAGAGGCCTGGACGTTCTTCCCACATATTGGAGCCGACATGGGCATTCCAATAAATATGTGACAAAAGCAGTTGTACATGTAATAAACTCCTTGATTTTAAAACTAAGACCCGTATGGCATGAAGTAAAATCCAAAATCTTTCTTGTTTTCATATTGGTAACTTTACAGATACTACATTTCCTACACGGGAAAAATCCAATAAGATCAAACATAAATTTTTTCTTTGTCTTAGGAGGAGATAAAATATTCCTTACTAAAATATCTCTTAGATTCCTAGATTTCCTGTAAATGAAAGGGGGCTTACTGGGAATCTTTTGTCCTAGAATTGGATCTTTTCTTAAAAGCGGCCAATATTTATATATAATGGATTCCATATCCCTATATTGACTATTATAGTCTGAGATAAAAGCGTATTCTACCTTGTCATTTTTTCTGTTTATAAGATACCGGTCTGCACCTTTTATCCCCTATATAATTTTTGCTTACTTCAAATCTTATTTTTTCCAATGTCTCAGGATTATAGCCTTTCTCTATAAAACGGCCCTTAATTATTTCCGTCTGTTCTATATATTCCTTTAACCTACTGCAGTTACGTAATATTCTTAAAAATTGTCCTTTTGGAATACCATTTATCCAAGTCGGATGATGGCAGCTCTGTGTAGGGATGTAACCGTTCCTATCAGTTTCTTTAAAATACGTTTTTGTATACATCACATTATCTTCAATAAAAATATTTAAATCTAAAAAATTAGCTGAACGGTTATCCATATTCACAGTTAAACCCAAATCATGTTCATTCTTATTTAATACTTCGATAAACGTTTTCAAAGAGGCCTCTGAGCCCTCCCAGATCATCAAGATGTCATCAATATATCTTTTCCATAAAACCAAACCTTCCCACTTCTTACTAAAAACTACTTTCTCCTCCCATTTACTTAAAAAGATATTCGCCAAACTGGGCTCGAATTTCGCGCCCATTGCTACTCCTTTCTTTTGTTCATAATAGCAACCTCCATACCAAAAATAATTTTTGTTCATACAAAAATCCAACAATTTTACAATAAATCTCCTCTGTTTCCTATGTAGATCTGTAAAAGTCTTTAGACCCCATTTAACCGCTTTCAACCCTTCCTCCTGTTTAATATTTGTATATAGAGAGTTTATATCAATTGTTACCAATATGGTATTATTAGTGGTTTTCCTCAATTCTACCAAATCAATCACTTCTTGCGCATCCTTCAAATAGGAAGGCATTTGTTTAACTATTGGCTGAAGAAAAAGATCAACATATTCTCCAGTTCTGGAGTGTATTGATCCAATGCCATTTATGATGGGTCTGCCAGGAGGATTAATCAAATTTTTATGTATTTTTGGCAAATAATATATGATAGGCATTTTACAATGGTTTGGAACTAAATATTTTGCCTCTCTCTCATTAAGAATCCCATCTTTTTTAGCTCCATCAATTATTCCTTGAAGTATTTTTTTATATAAAGTTAAGGGGTTACTCCCAATTTTTATGTAAGTGTCTCTATCTTTTAGAATATCATCCATCGTTTTTTCATATGCCGACCTATCCAACACCACCACCCCTCCACCTTTATCTGCCGGCCTAATTACTACATTATTCCGTTTTTTTAAAGTATCTAAACCTTCTTGAAAGCCTAACGTTTCCTTAAATCTTTTTCTTTCCATATTTCTCATATCCTCTATCACCATATGTTTAAAAACCTCTAAAAAATTGTTCCCATTATTCCCTGGGTTAAAAGTAGAGTTATTTCTCAATCCGCTATGTGTAAAAGGATCTACATTAGAAGAACCTAGTTGGTTTTCCCTAGAGTTAGGTCCTGGCAGGGAAGAGAAATATTTTTTGATGTTTAATTTTCTTATGTATTTGTTAATATCAATATATGTATTAAATTTATTAAAATTCGATTTAGGGGCAAATTTGAGTCCTTTGTCTAAAACCTCCACCTCCTTTAGTGTCAGAGGAATAGAACTAAGGTTATAAATTCCTTCCCCTAGGCATCTTTCCTTTTCCTTTTGTTGTCCATTGCTGGTTCCATCTCTTGTGTGGATGTTTTTATTACCATCCCCTCCCTTTGTTCCTCTCCCCCTCCTTGAGGGGGTTCCTCTCTCTCTCCTCTTTGATAATTCTGATAGGGGTAAGGTTGATTTCTTACTGCTCCTCTCCCCCATCCTTGTTGGTAGAATGGTTTGTTGCCCGGGGGTCCCGGAGGTCTTCCTCTGTAGTTCCTTTGAAAAAAAGGTCCCCTACCTCTTGGGTTACCCCCATATCCACGAAAGATTCCCCATTCTTCCAGGGGTTGAAATCTATTATAAACTGGTACATTATAATTATTCCTATAGGGATTTTCATAATTCCTTTCATTAGGTCTCCACGGAGATTTTGATTGTAACGGTTGTACATTTCTGACATTCTCTTTCTTATTATTTCCTACTTTATTCCCGGAAGTCTCATTCCTTGTTTTTATCCTTCCTTCATTGGGTGAACTGTCTGGCGTAGTGTTCGTAGAGGAACTATCATTACCCATAGTACTCTGCCATTTATATATACTATTGGTCTGGTAGTCCTCCATATCTCTCATGTATTTCCTATGTTTCTTCTTTTTAGTCTCTGTATCTTTTTTATTCAATTGGTCATGTAATTTTTTAAAAGCCTCCTCATATTCTCTCTTATCTTTAAAAACTTCTACTTTATTTTTCAGTTCCAAAAGCTTAGATTCCAATAATATAAGCTTCCTCCTTTTTCTATCCAATAGCATATTAATAAGTTGTTGTTCACATGTATGGAAAAAACTTTTCCATTCTCTATTGGAATCTTCATCAACCAGACCATCATTGGGACCTAAATCCCACCTCAATCGTCAGGGGATGATCCCTTCCACCAAATACTTCTCAAAAGTGGTGACATCCCACCATAACTGAATTTTTTTCTCCATCGTGTACCCTATTTTTTTAACCAAAATATCAAAATTATCATCTGAAATTTTTTGTGTAGTGGAAAAAACTTCATCTAAATCAATTTTCTTATTATTAATGAAATTAAAAATATCCAAAACTACTAGTGGTGAACACACTCCCTAGTGTGTAAAAACAATTATATAACAACCACCTCCCAAATATTTATATACTTTTTATATAGTTCCCACACACTCTAATCAACACCTTCCCCTGAAGATGTATAAATCATATATTAGTTAATAAGTGTAAATAAACCTATCATCCCAAATAATCAAAAATCCCCCAAAGTCATAATCATCCAAAAAATATATAGTCAATGTCCACTACAAAAATTGCAATCCAAAATAATAATCCAAAATAATAGTCCACTCCAAAAAGATGAACCGCACTTCTTTCACCGCATCCACCTCAAAAAAAAGAAAACTCACATAGTGTATTACCCTTTTTTTTTATGTATAAATCAATCCACTTTCTATGGATTATATATATAGCATATAGTGACTCAGTGAACCAAGTGAAAAAATCTGTGAAAAAGTGAAAAACGGTGAATAATCAGTGAAAAATTAAATATATAACATTCTTTTGTGCCACAGCAAAATCCAAAAACATCTCAAGACCGGTGTACACTTCTATTTAAGTCAAGGTACCCTTACCAACCATCCACATAACATATGCCTATCTCACTCCAGGAACTGTATGGACCAGATATCCTGTGGATCAAAGGTGTATCCTGATACCACGACACCCTCTAGAATGAAAGGGGGCTTACTGGGAATCTTTTGTCCTAGAATTGGATCTTTTCTTAAAAGCGGCCAATATTTATATATAATGGATTCCATATCCCTTTATTGACTATTATAGTCTGAGATAAAAGCGTATTCTACCTTGTCATTTTTTCTGTTTATAAGATACCGGTCTGCACCTTTTATCCCCTATATAATTTTTGCTTACTTCAAATCTTATTTTTTCCAATGTCTCAGGATTATAGCCTTTCTCTATAAAACGGCCCTTAATTATTTCCGTCTGTTCTATATATTCCTTTAACCTACTGCAGTTACGTAATATTCTTAAAAATTGTCCTTTTGGAATACCATTTATCCAAGTCGGATGATGGCAGCTCTGTGTAGGGATGTAACCGTTCCTATCAGTTTCTTTAAAATACGTTTTTGTATACATCACATTATCTTCAATAAAAATATTTAAATCTAAAAAATTAGCTGAACGGTTATCCATATTCACAGTTAAACCCAAATCATGTTCATTCTTATTTAATACTTTGATAAACGTTTTCAAAGAGGCCTCTGAGCCCTCCCAGATCATCAAGATGTCATCAATATATCTTTTCCATAAAACCAAACCTTCCCACTTCTTACTAAAAACTACTTTCTCCTCCCATTTACTTAAAAAGATATTCGCCAAACTGGGCTCGAATTTTGCGCCCATTGCTACTCCTTTCTTTTGTTCATAATAGCAACCTCCATACCAAAAATAATTTTTGTTCATACAAAAATCCAACAATTTTACAATAAATCTCCTCTGTTTCCTATGTAGATCTGTAAAAGTCTTTAGACCCCATTTAACAGCTTTCAACCCTTCCTCCTGTTTAATATTTGTATATAGAGAGTTTATATCAATTGTTACCAATATGGTATTATTAGTGGTTTTCCTCAATTCTACCAAATCAATCACTTCTTGCGCATCCTTCAAATAGGAAGTAGGGTACACGATAGAGAAAAAAATGCAGTTATGGTGGGATGTCACCACTTTTGAGAAGTATTTGGTGGAAGGGATCATCCCCTGACGATTGAGGTGGGATTTAGGTCCCAATGATGGTCTGGTTGATGAAGATTCCAATAGAGAATGGAAAAGTTTTTTCCATACATGTGAACAACAACTTATTAATATGCTATTGGATAGAAAAAGGAGGAAGCTTATATTATTGGAATCTAAGCTTTTGGAACTGAAAAATAAAGTAGAAGTTTTTAAAGATAAGAGAGAATATGAGGAGGCTTTTAAAAAATTACATGACCAATTGAATAAAAAAGATACAGAGACTAAAAAGAAGAAACATAGGAAATACATGAGAGATATGGAGGACTACCAGACCAATAGTATATATAAATGGCAGAGTACTATGGGTAATGATAGTTCCTCTACGAACACTACGCCAGACAGTTCACCCAATGAAGGAAGGATAAAAACAAGGAATGAGACTTCCGGGAATAAAGTAGGAAATAATAAGAAAGAGAATGTCAGAAATGTACAACCGGTACAATCAAAATCTCCGTGGAGACCTAATGAAAGGAATTATGAAAATCCCTATAGGAATAATTATAATGTACCAGTTTATAATAGATTTCAACCCCTGGAAGAATGGGGAAACTTTCGTGGATATGGGGGTAACCCAAGAGGTAGGGGACCTTTTTTTCAAAGGAACTACAGAGGAAGACCTCCGGGACCCCCGGGCAACAAACCATTCTACCAACAAGGATGGGGGAGAGGAGCAGTAAGAAATCAACCTTACCCCTATCAGAATTATCAAAGAGGAGAGAGAGAGGAACCCCCTCAAGGAGGGGGAGAGGAACAAAGGGAGGGGATGGTAATAAAAACATCCACACAAGAGATGGAACCAGCAATGGACAACAAAAGGAAAAGGAAAGATGCCTAGGGGAAGGAATTTATAACCTTAGTTCTATTCCTCTGACACTAAAGGAGGTGGAGGTTTTAGACAAAGGACTCAAATTTGCCCCTAAATCGAATTTTAATAAATTTAATACATATATTGATATTAACAAATACATAAGAAAATTAAACATCAAAAAATATTTCTCTTCCCTGCCAGGACCTAACTCTAGGGAAAACCAACTAGGTTCTTCTAATGTAGATCCTTTTACACATAGCGGATTGAGAAATAACTCTACTTTTAACCCAGGGAATAATGGGAACAATTTTTTAGAGGTTTTTAAACATATGGTGATAGAGGATATGAGAAATATGGAAAGAAAAAGATTTAAGGAAACGTTAGGCTTTCAAGAAGGTTTAGATACTTTAAAAAAACGGAATAATGTAGTAATTAGGCCGGCAGATAAAGGTGGAGGGGTGGTGGTGTTGGATAGGTCGGCATATGAAAAAACGATGGATGATATTCTAAAAGATAGAGACACTTACATAAAAATTGGGAGTAACCCCTTAACTTCATATAAAAAAATACTTCAAGGAATAATTGATGGAGCTAAAAAAGATGGGATTCTTAATGAGAGAGAGGCGAAATATTTAGTTCCAAACCATTGTAAAATGCCTATCATATATTATTTGCCAAAAATACATAAAAATTTGATTAATCCTCCTGGCAGACCCATCATAAATGGCATTGGATCAATACACTCCAGAACTGGAGAATATGTTGATCTTTTTCTTCAGCCAATAGTTAAACAAATGCCTTCCTATTTGAAGGATGCGCAAGAAGTGATTGATTTGGTAGAATTGAGGAAAACCACTAATAATACCATATTGGTAACAATTGATATAAACTCTCTATATACAAATATTAAACAGGAGGAAGGGTTGAAAGCGGTTAAATGGGGTCTAAAGACTTTTACAGATCTACATAGGAAACAGAGGAGATTTATTGTAAAATTGTTGGATTTTTGTATGAACAAAAATTATTTTTGGTATGGAGGTTGCTATTATGAACAAAAGAAAGGAGTAGCAATGGGCGCGAAATTCGAGCCCAGTTTGGCGAATATCTTTTTAAGTAAATGGGAGGAGAAAGTAGTTTTTAGTAAGAAGTGGGAAGGTTTGGTTTTATGGAAAAGATATATTGATGACATCTTGATGATCTGGGAGGGCTCAGAGGCCTCTTTGAAAACGTTTATCAAAGTATTAAATAAGAATGAACATGATTTGGGTTTAACTGTGAATATGGATAACCGTTCAGCTAATTTTTTAGATTTAAATATTTTTATTGAAGATAATGTGATGTATACAAAAACGTATTTTAAAGAAACTGATAGGAACGGTTACATCCCTACACAGAGCTGCCATCATCCGACTTGGATAAATGGTATTCCAAAAGGACAATTTTTAAGAATATTACGTAACTGCAGTAGGTTAAAGGAATATATAGAACAGATGGAAATAATTAAGGGCCGTTTTATAGAGAAAGGCTATAATCCTGAGACATTGGAAAAAATAAGATTTGAAGTAAGCAAAAATTATATAGGGGATAAAAGGTGCAGACCGGTATCTTATAAACAGGAAAAATGACAAGGTAGAATACGCTTTTATCTCAGACTATAATAGTCAATATAGGGATATGGAATCCATTATATATAAATATTGGCCGCTTTTAAGAAAAGATCCAATTTTAGGACAAAAGATTCCCAGTAAGCCCCCTTTCATTTACAGGAAATCTAGGAATCTAAGAGATATTTTAGTAAGGAATATTTTATCTCCTCCTAAGACAAAGAAAAAATTTATGTTTGATCTTATTGGATTTTTCCCGTGTAGGAAATGTAGTATCTGTAAAGTTACCAATATGAAAACAAGAAAGATTTTGGATTTTACTTCATGCCATACGGGTCTTAGTTTTAAAATCAAGGAGTTTATTACATGTACAACTGCTTTTGTCACATATTTATTGGAATGCCCATGTCGGCTCCAATATGTGGGAAGAACGTCCAGGCCTCTCCATAAAAGGTTGGGTAAACATGTCACCAATATTAGAAATGGGAAAAAAGATCACTGTCTTTCAAGACATTTTAAAGAATACCATAATTGTGATCCGAGTGGCCTGAGATTTTGTGGGATCGATAAGATTGAAACACATTGGAGGGGGGGTGATAAAATCAAGGCCATTTCCAAAAATGAAATGTCTTGGATTTTTGAGTTACAGACTATGAAACCAAGGGGCCTAAATGTAGATCTAGACCTGAATTGTTTTATTTACAATTTTTAGTGTCATTATGTATAACGTAAGAGGGGGTTTAGAAAGCCTAATGTTAGTATTGTTTTTATGAGGATGATTATTTAATACAAATAGAAATTAATTTAACTAATGGTATAATTATGAAATAGTGTATATAATTACCATAATAATAACAATCTGGAAGATTATATTATTATTTATTAAAATGTAGATTTATAGATATTTATTAAGTATTTTAGAATATTATAATTTTAATGACAAATTAATTTGTTTCTCTGGGATAGGTAGAGTCCTTTTTTAATGGGGAGTTTTAAAGGGATAATAGTGTTAATATAAATCAATTTACTTCTTTGGGTAGGTAGGTTTGTTTTAGAACAATGAGATTTAATGTGTTAGGAGGCTACTGATTTGATATTTGGTATATAATAAATCTAGTAAATGAATTATATTAATTTTAAGAAGAAGTGAATTAACATATAATAATAATAAGAAAAATAAGAGGGGTTCAAAGTAGTACTAGGGTTGATGTATTTTATTGTATGTATTTTGGGGTGATTTTTGTATTAACTATAGGGTGTACTATGTATAGAGGTATATATGGAGGAATTTCATATGGAATATATGGTTCTACTATATATGGTTGAAATGGTAATAATGTGTATGGATTAGGTGAGTTACCTATAGATATGCTGATGAGCTAATATGTACTCATTTACACAACGTTTTGGGATAGTGGTAGTGATGTTCCAGATGTAGACTGCAGATGTAAGAAGTTGCATCTGCAGATCTTCTAATATATAAGGATTTATCGGACATTACTGGCATTTTTCCATTTTTAAATATGGCGGTTGGATTCTCGCTGTAAGGATGAGGAGGGGTATAAATCGGACTCCTCTGCGTGACGGTCACACCCCTTATGATTAAGTCGATGACGAAACGCGTCAAGGGAGAGTGACGTCAACATGTTTACCAGAACCGGAAGTCGACCGGCGGCCATTTTGGAGAAGGGAAACGAACGTGCAGGAGTTCCTGGACGCTGTTCCGGATGGCTGTGAGACTCCTTCCACTATTTTAAAGTGATTTTTACAATTATACAATGTGAGCAGTTTTATAAATAAAGTACATATTGTATATTAGTCTGGCGGTATTATACTATGTTGGTCTATTTGCTCTCTTGGAGATATTAAGAGCAGAATACCAGAGGATTCTAGAGGGTGTCGTGGTATCAGGATACACCTTTGATCCACAGGATATCTGGTCCATACAGTTCCTGGAGTGAGATAGGCATATGTTATGTGGATGGTTTGGTAAGGGTACCTTGACTTAAATAGAAGTGTACACCGGTCTTGAGATGTTTTTGGATTTTGCTGTGGCACAAAAGAATGTTATATATTTAATTTTTCACTGATTATTCACCGTTTTTCACTTTTTCACAGATTTTTTCACTTGGTTCACTGAGTCACTATATGTTATATATATAATCCATAGAAAGTGGATTGATTTATACATAAAAAAAAGGGTAATACACTATGTGAGTTTTCTTTTTTTTGAGGTGGATGCGGTGAAAGAAGTGCGGTTCATCTTTTTGGAGTGGACTATTATTTTGGATTATTATTTTGGATTGCAATTTTTGTAGTGGACATTGACTATATATTTTTTGGATGATTATGACTTTGGGGGATTTTTGATTATTTGGGATGATAGGTTTATTTACACTTATTAACTAATATATGATTTATACATCTTCAGGGGAAGGTGTTGATTAGAGTGTGTGGGAACTATATAAAAAGTATATAAATATTTGGGAGGTGGTTGTTATACAATTGATAAATAGCTATGCAATTTTTTTTTCATACGCAAACCCACAAGTCGAAGGCCTGCACAGAAGATTTGATATTTGGGGCAACAAATGCAAGCTAAACCAAATAAGGGTTTATTCGCACTAGTTTGTAGTTGTAACACAGATGCATTAACATTCATTAGCATGTTGTGTTAAAAGAGAAGTGGCGGATCCAAAAAAAAACCCAAATATACATACTCAGGTATATGGCTGCAGCACTGATCAGAGCTGCAGCAATCCCTTGTTGGCGCCACACTGAGAACTGAGTGATTGAAAACAACTAATTGCTCAGTTCTCAAATCTGCTCTGGACACAGAGTGGTGACTGTCTGTCAACGCTCTGTGCTCTGCCCCTCCAGTGCTCACTGTAGTGCTGGACTGTGGAGAGGGCAGGAGCAGCTGGTTCAGGCTTTCAGTGGCACCCTATGCACTTATGCAGTGCAATAAAATTGCATAAATGGTTCACATCTAATATGTACGTGTGCTGTGGTCTGGGTGTGTTGGTGTGTCATTAACAATGAATGGCACCACAATACACTACACTGCATATTGTGTCATTTTAAATGAACACAAATTCTAGTTTTAATGCTTTAACCATTTATAAGCTTTGAAATTCATTACATTTAATTGTACCTTTTTGTTTTGTCTGTTCTGTTGCAGTCAATAGTAGCATATGCTCATCAGCTACTCGCAGGAAAACCAAACTGATGTTTTATATCTCTGCTTTATACACACACACACATTCTTCACTTTACAAAAAAAAATTTATGATACCTGACAAAGGACAAGGGATTTCTAGAGCACTATAAGCCATCTAAAAAGACAGCACAGAAGTATCTTTTTGCCATGAAACTTGCATTAATAAAGAACAAGAATAAGTTATTCCACTTTTACCTTCAGCTATTGAACTCTATTTTACAAGAAAGGAGACAAACAACAGAGGAAAATATGAAAATGAGCTGAGCTCCACTTATTGATTGGATAGCAGAGTAGATAATTTTAATTTGTAATATTTATATTTTTATAATTTTTTAGTCTTGGCTATATTAAAGTACACTGTACAGTAAATACAAAAGTATGTACAAAAGCACTGTTCCAGTAAAATGTTTGCTGCTGGGTTTAATGATTTAGATATTAAAGCAAAAGTAAAGTCATTTAAAAAAAAAACACTGCTGACAGGTAAGATTTTCATGACAGAAGATACAGTACTTTGTATATCTCTTCTGTCATAATTACTTTACCCTGCCTGTTACTGTTTGTACACATGGAGCCATGCATGTGTAGTCCAATGTACAGTCTCTGCATTGTTCTGTGCTGAGACGAAGTAACTCCTGTGCACATGCAGTGGAGTTGCTTTACCCTGGACTTGTAAGAAGACTGGGAGAAGATGGAAGCAGCGGAATTGACGGAGGGGATTGCTTACAAAGTAAGTATACAATAAAGGACTAATATATTGTTCATACTAGTACATTATGGGAAACTGTTCCTAGGAGCCTATATTTTTTTCTTGTGTTATGGCAGTTTATTTCCACTGTCCTCCTGCACACTGGATGTTTTTACAGCTGCTGTTTTTGGCTTTTGGTGTCTTTTTCTACCGCCAGTAAACTCCCCAGCATGTTATCATATGTATCCATGCACACATAGGCTGTTATCAGTGTTTTTTGGCAGGGGTGTTTTTTAGCTGGACAAAAAAATCCAGAACTAGTGGGTTTCTAGAGGAATTTTTTAGCTGTAAAAATGCTCTAATGCTGAAAAACGCAGCAAAATGCGTCAAAATGCTGTAAACCGTAGCAAACCAGCCTTTTCGGACTTGCAGCAACCGCGGTTTAAATAAAATTGTAAAACTCTGCGTATGAAAAAATTAAAAAGCAATTGTGTCATTTTCCTTTTCCTATTTTGATTTAAGAATAAGGATTTTTAAGGACCCATAGTTGCAGGACCAAAGATAATACCAATGCTATGATTTCTGCATTAGGGGATGTTCACACCTGTTTTGCATATGACTGCAATCACCTGCATTATACATGTTTTAGGACAAGTATTTGAAATAGGGAGCCACATCCATATTTCCATTTTCTGCTTAGCTGGAAACCAACATAATTGTCTGAAGAATGATAAACTCTTTGAAAATCAGCTGGAATTGTTCCATAATGAGAGATGTTATGTGCTAAAGGTAGATCCTGGCCCCAGTCCCATCTGTCTGAGAAATTCCCTAGCATGCTTCTTTTTCTTCTCCATCAGTCTGTGCATTGCTTCCTATTTACAAAACCACTGATAACAGGAAGATGAGGAGATAGCGGATTAGAGAAATGCATTGCACAAAAAAATTAAATTGGGACAGCCATATTTTATCCTACATCCTGTTTGAAGGCTTTACTTTTAACATTTCCTGTACTACATACAATAGCCAATTAGTGTCCTTGAAACAAGAACTCATTACAACTATGTGAATTGAAATGGTTATATGAAAGAGAAATTCTCTTCCTGGTTTGTACTGGTGTTCTCTTTGTAATAGTTCTGCAGTTGGCAGTGACATCCAGGCTGTGTTACAGTGACACAGGACTCCAACATTCAACTCAAGACAGTTTCCTGCAGAGTATCAGTACCAGGGCAGTGGCAGTCAATGAATATGCCATTTTGTGAGTGTATGCGGTTGGCTTTGACTACTATGTTAGGGATTCGTCCCACAATTGTATCTGTGGCTGTCTCAGTTACGGAGCACTGCTGGAGAGGCCTTTTGAGTGATAAGAATTCTCACTTACCCCAACTATGCAGAAATAAGAATCAATGCCACAGGTTGAAACCTTGCATCACAATATTCCTTTTCTCCTCCAAGTCTGATTGCAGTTCCTGAAATCAAGCCTTTGTGGCTCATGTCCAAAGTTATGAATAATAAGAAAAGAGCGTTTGAAATATATAAAAATGAGGGAACACTATCAACATTTAAATGTTACAGAAAATATAACATAATATTTAAATAAGGAAATAAAGGGTGCAACAATTCAAAAGGAACAGCAGCTTGCAAAAGAGTAGGACAAACCCCCCAAAATTCCTGAAATGTAATAATAGTAAAAAGGTCAGGTCTGAGCTTGTAGGCCTATTCCAATATAATTTAGAGTTTACAGGATAGTATAGAGTGACTGGGGACATACAGCATGATTATAAAAAAGGAAAATGGGGGGGTCCGTAATAGGGATAGTATTGGCATAGCCCCAAATGATCCCCATTGGCTAAAAACTCAAAAAGATTTAGGCAAAATAAAGGTGAATAAAGCACCTGGGCCAGATAGCTGTCACATGACCCAGCTCTTTCCCAGCCTGCCTGCAGGGAAACATAAATAGGAGGATCTTCTAGTCCTCTACTGCTGATCAAATGTTCAATATAAAAAAAAACAGCTTTCAGTATACAGAGCAAAAACAAATAATATCAATAAACTGTTTTAAATCATCATACAAATAAATATTAGAAATCAAATCTTTATTATTTTTTGGGAATAACATTGTGTGGGCAGATTCCTGCCAGTCTCAGGCTGTGTCACACCCCTCCAGCCTGTCTAGGAATAAAGCCTCCACCAATCAAGATGTAATATCCCACACCCATTGTGTTTAGCTGGTTAGTGGGCATGGAGGAGGAGGAGGAAATGAGTGGGCTGTCACTTACCAGAGTGTATATGCCCATATGTGTTACTCTTTAGTCACATGGGCTACTGTGATGTGATAGGGAGGAAATGCTCAGGGTAGAAATACACTGAAAACTGAGCATGTGCACTAGCTGCCAACACTGATGTGCAAAATCCCCAACTGCAGAAGGGGGAAATAGAGATCATCCAGGTTTTTTGCAGGATACTGAAATTCCATAGTGACTAGGTGAGTATGAACAGCATTAATTGATAAATTATAATGATGTGGGTTAAATAACACTTTAATAAAAAACCACTTAGAAGAATTTTTGCTAAAAAACAATATTTTAAGCAATATTCAGCATGGATTTAAGAAAAAAAATTAAGTTATCAAACAAATCTAATAGCTTTTTATGAGAAAGTAAGCAAAAACTTAAAGGGGTGGCTGTAGATATAGTATACTTGGATTTTGGAAAAGTGTGTGACACAGTTCCTGACACATGACTAATATGTAAGTTAAAGTCTACACGCTAAGAAAATGACATTTGTAAATAGATGGAAAACTGGCTAAAAGGCTTTATTCAGAGATAGTGATTAATGATTCATTCTCTGAATAGTCTAAGGTTATTAGTGCTGTACCCTAAGGTTCAGTGTTGGGACCCTTACTATTTAACCACTTGCCATCCTAAGGATTTACCCCCCCCCCTTAATGACCAGGCCTCTTTTTGCTATTTGGCGCTGCACTATTCAACTGATAATTGTGCAGTCATGCAGTGCTGTACCCAAACGAAATTTACGTTCATTTTTTCAAGCAAATAGAGTTTTCTTTTGGTGGTATTTGATCACCTTTGCGCTTTTTAATTTTCGTGCTATAAACAAAAAAATGACTGAATATTTTGAAGAAAAACTTTATTTTTTACTTTCGGCTATAAAAAATATATAGTAAACTCAAAGTTAGTTATAAATTTAGGCCAAAATGTATTCTGCTACATGTTTTTGGTAAAAAAATCCCTATAAGTGTATATTGATTGCTTTGTGTGAAAAGTATAGCGCCTATAAACTATGGTATAGATACTGCAAATTACGGCATTTTTTTGCTATACAGTGCTGCACTAGTTTAACTGACAATTGCGCGGTCATAAAATACAGTACATAAATGACATTTACATCCTTTTTTTCACACAAATAGAGCTTTCTTTTGGTGGTATTTGATGCAATATGGTACATAAATTACATTTACGTCCTTTTTTTCACACAAATAGAGCTTTCTTTTGGTGGTATTTGATCACCTGTGCACATTTTATTTTTGGTGCTATAAATAAAAAAATAATAAAAAAAAACATTTTGGAAAATAAAACGTTATTTTCTCATTTCTTTCATAAAAAATATCCAAAAAACTCAAATTTTGTCATAAATTTAGCCCAAAATATATTCTGTTATGTGTTTTTGGTTAAACAAATCCCAATAAGTGTATATTAATTGCTTTGTGTGTAAGTTATAGCATCTACAACCTACGGTTTGAAGTATAAAAAAAGAAAAGAAAAAATGTTTTTGTTTTCTTTCTTAACTGCTTGCTGTCCAGCCACTGTGGAAAAACGGTGTTTACAATGCAGCTCTGCTCCCTGTCAGCTCCTAACACACTGATCCTGAGAGAGGAGTTTATCTCTGGGGATCAGTGTTCCTGTGAAGCACACACCCCCGCCCCCTAGTAAAACACTCCCCTCACACAGTTAACCCTTTCTTTGCCTGAAAAAAGTTAACCTCTTCCTCCCCAGTACCATTAGTACAGTATCAGTGTTTTTTTTCCACTGATCACTGTATTGGTGTCATTGGGGATGTCAGTGACCCCAAGTCAGCCCCCCTGTGTCAAAATGGCCGCCACAGTCCCGCCATAAGTCGCTGATCACTGTCATAAATCGCTGATCACCGACATAAGTCGCTGATTGCTGCCATTATTAGTATAAAAATAAAAAATCCCAGTATCTTTCCCGCCATTTGTAGACGCTATAACTTTCACTTAAACCAATTCATTTACACGTATTGGTTTTTTTTTTAGCAAAGACATGTCGCAGAATACATTTTGGCTGAAATTTATGCCGAAATTTGATTTTTAAATTTTTTTACTGGACATGTTTTATAGCAAAAAGTCCAAAATATTGTTTTTTTTTCTCAAAATTGTCATCCTTTTTTTTTTTATAGCTCAAAAAATAAAAAACGCACAGGTGATCAAATACCACCAAAAGAAAGCTCAATTTGTGGGAAAAAAAGGATGTAAATTTAATTTGGGTGCAGTGTTGCATGACCACGCATTTGTCAGTTAAACTAATGCATCGACGTAACACAAACCGCTTTTGTAACCGCTTCCTGACCGCCCTATAGCAGAAATACTGCTACAGGGCAGCATGGGTGCGCAAAATCACACACACACATATATATATATATATATATATATATATATATACATGATTTGCGCTCCCAAGGTTTTCATGCCCCTCCCAGATAGCGTCAGATTGCCCGTCAGTACACCAGTCATCACATTTAACCCCGTGATTGCCAGGAGCACGCTCATGCACAATAAACCTCCATTGCTAGTATAGTGTCTGAATGGATCAATATCTTTGATCAGATCAGCACTATACCAGCGTGAACATTAGTATAGCATCCCCAAAAATGCAGCGTTAGCGGGATCAGCCCCGGCACCTGCCAGCAGCTGCATTTAGCCCCTACGCTTAATCCCCCCCTTCTCCCCCAGCAAGTGCAGTGTCAGTAGGTCACTGTCACTTGATACATTGCACACAAAACCGCAGTGTTGGCAGAATCAGGCCTGATCTTTGTTAGCACTTGCCGGTAAATTTTAAAGACTCTCATATGCAGCAGAGTGCTAGTACTAGTGCCACGCTACCTTTTGGTGAACTGGCGAGTACCAGCGGTCTAGTACATCTTGGTCTTTCACATACCTCCTTGATTTTTAGAGCTGTTTTTCACAGAATATCTGTATGCGCTGATTGTGGATCAAAGCAATTTATATGCACAACAATTTATCGCCCCCAACCCAAATCATACCTTGCCAGACCAGTTGCATGGAAATTCATTACAGATTCTGAATTTACGTTTTTTTTGGGCATAACCCTCAACATGGGCATTACTAAAAGAAATGAATTGCGGTTGGTCCACAGACCTGATTCATCATATGCCCTTGTTCTCTGCTGCCATGGCCAGGCTGTCAGGGACCATCAGGACGCATGGGTCTGCACATGCGTAGGTGTCTGTCAAGACATGCAGGCAGCAGGGCACTAGGACTCAGGCGCACCCGTCACCTATGACGGCGCTGGGTAGGCACTAGGACCTAGGCTGCGCCTGTCAGGTGCAGGGCGGGCTACCTAAACCAGCCCTGCACAGACACAAGTTGCCGTATGGTCTGATCTTGTTCCTGTGATCTGTGAGTTGATTCCTGACTGTTGCTGACCTTTGCTTGAACCTGACCTTGCTGATATTCTCCTGCCCTGACCCTCTGGCTCGTTTGACTACTCTTCTGGATATCCCTTCTGATCTGAACTTCTGTTACCAGACCCGGTGAGTGACCTGATTCCTCTGTGCCTGCTGTCTGGTACCACGCTTACCGACCCGGCCCGTCTGACCACGCTACTGCTCAGCCATCCATCCGACCCGCATGGATTAGCTGCTATTCTCCAGACCTGTCTGCCTCTTCACACCAGGCTCTCCACCTGTCATTACCTCTGGTGATTCCTCTACCTCAGGTGGGTGTACTCAGGGGCCGTGACCTGGTCACCTTCCGCTCCAAGCCCATCCCCATCATCAAGCGGTGAACAAGCAGACTGGGGCTTAGACTCCGCGCCCTGGGGAATCCTGTCCTGTGGACTGCTAGAGTACACCAGGTGGTCCATAACACAGGCATAGATATGAGAGTATAATGTGTTTTATGCATTTCAACGACAATACACTCTGTCATCCTCGGGGTGACCCTGAATTTGGCCGGCTCCATAAAATTCAGCCCCTCGCAAATCACCTTAACCAAAAATTTGCAGATGTCTATACTCCCCAGCAAAAAATCTGTGTTGATGAGTCCCTGATTAATTTTTCTGGCCGCCTTGCATTCAAACAATTTCTACCCAGCAAGCGTGCCAGATATGGGGTCAAGATGTAGAAGACCTGTGAGAGGACAACAGGCTATACTTATAAGTTTTGGATTTACGAGGGAATAGATAGTCACGAGGAGCCCCCCAGATGCCCAGACTACATGGGGAGCAGTGGCAAGATAGTTTGGGACTTGGTGTCATCCTTTTTCCCTATGGGGTACCACATATACGTGGACAATTTTTATTCAAGTGTGCCACTATTTAGACATTTGTTAAATCTTGGAACTGGCGCATGTGGCAAAGTGTGACCTAATGTGTGCCCACCATTAGAAGTGGGTGGATGCAGGGCGGTATATTCTAATGGAGGGCATACCACACACTTTTTCTGGCAGAGATTTCTTCTCTTTTTTTCATTCAGTCCACAGGCTGCATACAAAAAAAAAAAGGAACATAGCATATACACCCAACAAGGACCAGCGATGTACTGGTACATCACTGGACTTTGAATGGTTATACCAGGATGATGTCTACAGCTGCAGGCATCATCCTGGTATTGCTTTTTTCAGCCGGCGATCGGCTTTAATGTAAAAGCTATCCTAGTGGCTAATTAGCTGCACGATTGCTTTTACAAGCAGCAGGAGAAGATGCCCCCCTCCCTCGCTGCCTTCTCGGGCAGTCCTGTGCCATCGGGGGAACCTGAGAATGCAGCCGGTGTTTTTGCCAGCTGACCATAGAGCTGATTGGAGACCAGAGTGGTGCCAATCATCTCTATAGTCTAAGAATTCAGAAGTTACGAGCATTTCATCACTTCAGTTTCGCAGGATATAAACAGCGCCATTTGTAAATTGGGAAAGCATCTGATCACACCAATTTTGGTTTGATTAGATAATGTAAGGTCAGAGGAGATATCTAGAGTCTGATAGACTCCAGAGTTCTCAAAAAAGAATATATGACAATGCCCATTGAAGTTACAGGGGATATTTGCATTCCCTGTGATAGCATTAAAAGTGATAAAAAAAAAATGAAAGGTACAGTGTAAAAATAATTAAACAAAACAAAATAACTTAAAAAAAAAAACTCGCCCCTCCCATGCACGCACACCTGTATACACAAGCGATGACCCTGTGACGGTATGTAAACAGCGGTTGCACCATACATGTGAGGTATTGCCGTGAACGTCAGATCAAGGGCAGTAATTCTAACACTATACCTCCTCTGTAAATCTAAAATGGTAGCGTTTAAAGCTTTTAAAGCGTTGCCTATGGATTTTAAAAATGTATGCAGTTTGTCGCCATTGCAAGGGGCATGCACAATTTTTAAAGCATGTCATGTTCAGTATCTATTTACTCGGCATACCATCATCTTTTATATCTTACCAAATAATTGGCCAATATATTGTGTTTTTGTGCATTTAAAGTAAAAAAGTGTATTTTTTTTAAAATTGCTTTTGAAAAATCGCTGCGCGTTTACTATGTGCCATAAAAAATTGTAGTACCCACCATTTTATTCACTAGGGTGGGGTGTGTGCTTTTAAAAAAATATATAATGTTTGGGGGTTTAAATTAATTTCCTAGCAAAAAATACATATTTTTTTCATGTGAACAAAGTGTCAGAAAAGGCTTGAACTTCAGGTGGTTAGAAGAGTGAGTGATGTGTGGCATAAACATCTAATGCTGGGCATAAAATGCCCCCACCCCCCAAAACGACCCCTTTTTGGAAAGTAGACACCCCAAACTATTTGCTGAGAGGCATGTTAAATCAATAAAAGAATTTATTGTTTTACAAGTTTTTGGAAAATGACCAAAAAATTTTTTCTTACACAAAATAAAAAAAAAGAATAGAAAAAATATGTTTTTGTTTTTTTTCTTCATTTTCCAAAAACTTGTGGTAACAAATGAGATCTGCAAAATACTTACCATGCTTCTTATCAAATTCGTTGGGGTATCTACTTTCCAAAAAGGGGTCATTTGGGGGGGGGGGGGGTTAGGTGCTATCCTGGCATTTCAGGGCCTCCAAAACTGTGATAAGTAGTCAGGAAGTGTAATGAGGAAATAAAGCCCTTTAAAAGCCTGAAGGTGCTTATTGGATTTTGGGGTCCTGTACTTGGCTAGACTGCCAAAAAGTCTCTCACATGTGGTACCCCCATACTCGGGAGAAGCAGCAGAATGTATTTTGGGGAGTAATTACACATATTCCCATGGCATATGTGAACAATAAATCATTTCTAGATTGTAAGCTCGAAAGAGCAGGGCCCTCAATCCCCTCATGTTTTGCATTGTATTGGTATTGTTCTGTCACATGTTCTGTCCCCCTTTGTAATGTACAGCGCTGAACGAAATATTGGCGCTTTATAAATACTGTATAATAATAATAATAATTTAAGTGACAATTTTGTGGTAAAAAAAATTAATTCTATTGACTCAACATGTCTCTCAGCAAATAGTTTGGGGTGTCTACTTTCCAAAAAGGGGTAGTTTTGGAGGGTGGGGCATTTTATGCCCAGCATTAGAAGTTTATGCCACACATCACTCACTCTTCTAGCCACCTGAAGACCAAGCCTTTTCTGACACTTTTTGTTCACATGAAAAAAAAATCTGTATTTTTTGCTAGGAAATTACTTTGAACCCCAAAACATTATACATGTTTTTAAAGCAGACACGTTAGTGAATAAAATGGTGAGTGCTGCAATTTTTTATGTCACATAGTACTCGCGCTGCGATTTTTCGAACGCAAATTTAAAAAAAATACACTTTTTTTACTTTTAATGCACAAAAACACAATATATTGGCCAATTATTTGGTAAAATGTAAAAGATGATGGTATGCCGAGTAAATAGATACCAAACATGACATGCTTTAAAACTGCGCATGCCCCGTGCAATGGCGATAAGCTGCATACATTTTTAATATTCATAGGCAACTTTTTAAAAGCCTTTACAAGCTACCATTTTGGATTTTCAGAGGAGGTCTAGTGCTAGAATTACTGCCCTTGATCTGACGTTTGCAGCGATACCTCACATGTATAGTGCAACCGGGGGGGGGGGGGGGGTGAGGGTGCTTTTTTTTAAGTTATTTAGATTTAATTATTTTTACACTGTCCCTTTCATTTTTTTGATCACTTTTAATACTATCACAGGGAATGCAAATATCCCCTATAACTTCAATGGGCATTGTCATACAGTATATTCTTTTTTGAGAACTCTAGATATCTCCTCTGCCTTTACGTTATCTAATCTCACCAAGATCGGTGTGATCAGATGCTTTCCAAATTTACAAATGGCGCTGTTTATATCCTGTGAAGCTAAAGTGATGAAATGCTCGTAGCTTTCGATTTGTTAGACTATGGAGATGATTGGCACCATTCCGGTCTATGCACATCAATACAAAACAGTGTGCAGGAGCTGGTGGGGGAGAGATCTCTATACAGATCTCTCCCCCATCGGTGATACTCTGTGATTGCCGGGTGTCGGCGGGGAATCACCGGCCGGGACCCAGTGATTGACAGCCAAGGCCACGAATGGCCCCTTACCAAAACTGCAAAATCACATATGTATACTGATTTTGCGCAGCCATGCCACCCTGTAGCAGTATTTCTGCTATAGGGCAGCATGGAAACGTTTAAAAATGCAAAAAATCCAGAAACGAAATAGCTTACTTGGTTCAATGGTACAAAGCAAGATAAAAGAGCAATGCTGCTATACCAATCCCACACTGGGGTTTTAGGGTTTCTCGTCTGTTCCACAGGTCACAGCAACTGTGACTAAATCCCAAGCTTAGTTCACCTTTCTCATTCAGGTGAGTTCAGTTCATTCTCTCATTGCCAGGTATTGTGTTTTCAATATGAAACCAAGATAAGGAACACAGGGACATGATCTCAAACTAACAGGAGAAAAGTTCAAAACTAATCTTAGAAAGTATTATTTTACTGAAAGGGTAGTTGATGCTTAGAATAGACTTCCAGCAGAGGTAGTGAGTCAGTTGGCAGTAAGTGGCTTGGGACAATCATAGATCTACACTAAGGCAAAAAAAGTTAACAAAAACTAATATGTATAAATATGTAAAAAAAAAAAGATTCGATGGAGCACTTGTTTTTTTTTCTGCTGTCACTTTTCTATGTTTCTATTTTTTAGTGTACCTGTGTATACAAACCAACCATAGAGTCTGGTACACTAAACGTAGTCTATTTTTCCAGCTACCCTGGTATGGACAAGTGTTACCATACTACCTGGATCCAGGAGTGCTTGGGTGTGGCGTTGGCTTACCCAATTGTCGCACTTGAACTATCGGTCAGGTCCATGTGGGCAGCACAGACCCTATGGGTGTAGAAGGACATCTTCTGGGTAGACCCACATTCCATGGGTGTCTTCCTGCAGGGGACATTGAGCCTGGACATGGCCCTGAGAGTGTCACTGCCAGCACAGCACATTTTCATTCCTCCATGCCGGAACAGACCTCTGGGACATTTGGGTGGTTGCTTCCTGACTCTCCTGAATGATGGTTCCCAGGTATCGCTTTGGCTTTGCCTTCCGCATAGGCAGGGCTCCTCAGGACTTTGCAATTCCTAGTAGATCTTCTGCCATGATGGACAGCTCTACCATCTCCTCCAGTCGGTCTACCCTCTTCTTGAGATCCTCATGTCTAACCTAGCGCTGTAGCTGATTAGGTAGCGCCTTCAGGTAGTTGACAATGACAACCCATTCCACCAGCTGCGGCCCTGTCAACTTGTCCAGCTGTAGCCATTTGGTGGCCAGTGGCAATAGGTCAGGCATTTGGGAATGTAGTGTACTGGTCAACTTGATACCTACAGCGATGAATCCGATGTGCCTGGACAGCCATAGCCACCCAAAGGTAGCCTAAGATCCCTTCCTTGATTTTTTTATAGTCCTTGGCATCATCTGCCGGCAGGTCATAGTAGGACTTCTGTGTTTCCCCTGATAGGAACGGGGCAATGAGACTGGCTCACAGGCCCTGTGACCACCTCTCCCTCTTGACCATGCGCTCAAATGTGGTCAGGAAAACCTCTACATCAGCATGAGGTGTCAGCTTTTCCCAGAAGTGTCTGGCTCTGAATGTTAAAGGGTTGTTAGAGGCAACAATTCCTTTCAGACAATCCACTAGCACATCCAGCTGGGCCTGTACACACTTCTTTTTCACCTCCACCTTACTCTGCCTGGGTTTGCTGAGCCTGTAGCTCAAAGTCTCCTCATGGTGGCGGTTTGCGTCTGCCACAGCCTGTTGCTGGGCCTGAAGTCGCATTCAGGTGCCTCCTGTTGGGCTTGTAGTTGTGCCTGTAAGGCCTCTTGCTGACATGCCTGAGCTTCCTAATGGAGGTGGTGAGCTTACTGTTGGGCTTGTACTAGGGCTTTCAAGACCTCCTCCATGCCACCTCCAGAGGTTTGCACTGCATGTGATGCCCTGACCCATGACATGCAAAACTTGGAGCTGACCCTTTAAATGTCTGTTTCACTTCAAGTGGCTTTTATGGCTGGAATATGCCTGTATTCAATCACCACTTGTCATGTGGTAGCCCAGGATCACCGCCAGCCACTTGTAGAATGTGACAGTCCTTATTTAAGGCTGCAAACAGTCCAGAAAAAAAATCTTACTTCAGCAGAAGAACACAAAACAGTCCTGTGACGGACCACCTGGCCCCCTGCCTGGGTTCTTCCTTCATAGAACTGCTTCCTCGCTGCTGGGACACAGGACCAAGGTATATTAGCTTGCACCCAAGGACTAGATGCCACTAGCTGAGGTGCAACTGGAACTCTTTATTGAACAGAAATACAGGTTTTTCTACATGTCAGAAATAGGGGCAGTCCCCATATGAACAACAAAAACAAATATTATTCATTGGAATAAACATCCCACACTGATTAGGTAATGAAGTCAAGTCGACACAAGACTAATCCCATCATGTAGGAACCTCCAGCAGGACTAACCAACAGACAGAAACAATAGGTGACTCAATTAACAATGGGACAAATACCCAACCATAAACACATCACACCTTAATAAACAGATTAAAGCAAGAGACTTCAGCATCGGGTTGTTTTGAACTGATAATATTAATGTCTGCTTACAGTCTCTGAGTCTGGGGAGTTTGAAGCAGTCAATGCTGCTTTGGGATGGGTACACATCTGTATCCAGGTCCTCCAGTTCTCAGAGTCTGTATGTTTCAGAGACACATGGACTTGAATCCAAAGTAAAAGGTCCCACCCGGGCACACATCTGTCCTGGTTGGATCTGTCACAAGTCCATACTCTGGTTCAATGGTGCAAAACAAGGTAATGGTGCACTGCCACAATACCAGTCTCCCACTGGGGTTTTGGGGTTTCCTGCCTGTTCCAGGGGTCCCAAAGAGGAGACTTTCACAGTCAGCAACAGTGGCCCAATCCCAAGCTTAGTTCACCCTGCTAATTCAGGTGAGTTTAGCTTACTTTTTCACTGCCATTTGTCGACTGATTCCTCCTCCTTTTATGGATTCACATGCCGACCAGTTAACCCCTTCAAGAGCATAGTCTCTGTAATCAGCGTTTGGAGGTTCTTCCTACCCAAAACTCTTTGAATCTCCTAAATTCCTAACTCCTAAATAAGGACTAATGCAGGCCATAGATGGGTAGAAAACCGGCTGGTTTTTCGCCTGGCGGAAAAATTTTTCGTACCATGTATGGCTTAGTTCGTCGGCCGTTTTTCATGTTTTTTCAGCGTTTCGAATATCGTTCATGTTGGGAAATTTTCGGAAAACGACCGATGTTCACCTCATTGATGGTCAAACCGTACGATGGTTTTTACGAAAATGTAATGCGCATGTGCAGTGACCTGGAAAGAAAATAAGTCTTTTGCGTATGAAATTTCATTTCTGGGACAAACTGTCAAACGTTCTAGAATGTAAACAAAACATTATTGCATGTTCTCCTGTGTTAATAGCTTTGTGTGTCATGTACAGAACATGCATCCGCTATGGTTATTGCACTGTTCATAAAGTACCCCACAAATGAACGAATATATGTCCATTATCAACATCGATAAAACATTATGCATTATAGCTTATGTCTAAAAAAATATTAACAGTCATATACTTTTACAGCAACACTCCTTTATTGATGCATTTTGTCATTATCCGAAATCGCATTTTTATTTTTTTAAGCAATATATAAATTTTACAAAAAATAAACTTTTTTACAATATGAAATATGAAGTTTACATTGTGTACATATATTTATACACAAATATTGTTGAGTGGTACAGACCTTCAATAAAGAAGACATATTAGACAACATCCACAATGTGTGCAATCACATTGTAGTATTGAGATACATTATACAATTTCATCAAGTCTTTGCAAATTGCTGACATGACTGCAATCAGTTTGTACTATATTCAGAGAAAAGGTTTTGACATTCAATGTAGAAGACATCCTATCCCAAATCCTAATTGCTGACCTGGCTGTAAGCTGTTTGTAAAAAATCAAGAGAAAGGTTTTTAGGTATGCAATGCACAAAACATCATTGAGCAAAATGCAATTGCTGACAAGAATGAAAGCAGTTCCAAAAATTGGTCATAGAAAAGGAAAATCTATGTCCAAGACATCCTTTGCAAAAAACCCAATTGCTGACATGGCTAATCAGTGTGTTAAAAATCTGAAGTAGATGTGCAGTGCACAAAACTTCATAGAGCAAAACGCAAGTACTGACATGAATGAAAGCAGTTCAAAAAATTGGTTATAGAAAAGGAAAATCTATGTTCAAGACGTTTGCAGTCTTTGGACCATACTCTGCTCTTCCTTTGTTTCTTTTTTTTTTTCCCTCCACTGCTAACAGGCAGAGCACCATAACGGCCATTTTTCTTTTAGATATTTTTCTTGGCATTTTCGTATAATAAATCACGATAATTCGTACGTACAGCACGATGCTGATGTCTCCTTCTGGAAGGCTCTGTAGAGTGTGGGAGGGTAACAAAGGTCACAAAATGACATAATTTCTTGTTAGAGGTTATGATCTTCACGGCTTAATCGACCGAGTTTTGTAATCATCGGTGGTTACGTCGGATATAAGACCGACCGAAATTTTGTTTATCAAATGAAAAAACTGACAAATTACGTCCCATCTATGGCCTGCATTAGTAATCCTGAGAGTACAGAAAGTTAGTCCTCTCCTCTCTAACCAGACTACTCCAGAACCCCTCTCCCTGCATGGGTGAGAACCCCTGAATACTCAACATACCTTCAAATCGTCCCCCTTAAAGGAAGCACAACCCAAATAGTGGGGAAGCATACCTGCCGTACACATGCACATGCTTTACATAATTTCTAAATGATATAGAATTTGGAATTAAAAGTATAATTTCAGTGTTTGCAGATGACACCAAGCTATGCAGTGGAAAAACGTCCTTATAGAATGCCTGCAACTAACAAGCCAACCTCAGCGCACTGTTTAATTGTGCAACTTTGTGGTAAATGAGGTAAAATGTTGATAAATGTATACACTTGGGGGCTAAAAATGTATGCATCATGCATTCTAGGAGGAGAAGGGCTGGGGGAGTCAGTGGCTGAGAAGGATCTGGATGTTCTGGTAAATTATAGATTTAATGATAGCATATAGTGTCGAGCTGCGGCTTCTCAAGATAGTGAATTATTTTCTTGTATTAAAAGATATAGGGATTTGTTTACTAAAACTGAAGCATGCAAAATCTGGTGCAACTGTTCATAGAAACCATAGGCTTTTAAGTCTTATTGCCAAAGCTTAATTGTATAAGCTGAATTTAGAAGCAATTGAGTACCATGCACAGCTGCACCAGATTCTGAATGCACCATTTTAGTAAATCTACCGCATAGTCTCCAAATAGGGAGTGACATAATTTAGACCTTGTACAAATCATTAGTAAGACCTCATCTGCAAGAAGCAGTTCAGTTTTGGGCACCAATTCACAAAAAGGATATTGGAGAACTGGGGAAAGTGCAAATAACTGCAGCCAATCTGAAAAGAGGCATGGAGGAGCTCAGCTATGAGGAAAGATTAGCTGTACTGACTTTATTCTCTCTTGAAAAGAGATTTTGGGGGGGAATGTGAATTTGATGTTGAGTTATTCACTTTCAGAGGACAGGGGGCACTCATTACATCTGGAAGAAAAGAGATTTAACCTCCACATATGGAAAGGCTTCTTTACAGTATGAGCTGTGAAAATGTGGAATAAACTCCTTCAAAAACTAGTTTTGGCCAGCTCAGTAGATTGATTTAAAGGATACAGGATACAGGCTCTTTTAAATCCTGACCATTGGTTGTATGCTGTAACCTTCAGGTGAGGACACTTGCAAATAAAGCTGTTAGGTCAGCTTATATGTTCCCTCCCACTCCCAGCAGTCCAATTCTTTTTGCTAGTGTCTTTAGGTAATGTACAACCACTCTATGCTAAAAGCAGGTTTCTGGCTTGTGATTCTGATTATATTGGAAAGTTGAAGACTGTAGTTCTTCACATTGGGAAACCCTTCTCCTCCTGGCTGCATTAATTTCGCCATGGAAATAGGATTGCAGCTTCAAGATCAATCCCCCTTCAGCAGCACTGTGGGGAACTGTACCTGGATTCCACTAAATGGCAGATACAGGACTGGCCTGTAGCATTGTTTTGGCACTGGACTCCTCATTTCAGCAGTAAAACATGGCTAGTAAGCTGCAGAGTGTTCTACAGGTTCAGGGTAGTGGTGATCTGAATCCTGGTAGTTCCAGTCCCTGATGAGGAGAGGGTATACTCTTTTAGAGTTGGCAAAGTGGGAAATTTACACCTAGTGATCTTTCCCCTGGAAATTTGACTGTACCTTGGTATGTGGAGTCCTATGCTTTGCCCCTTTCATTGTGCCCTCCCCCTCTTTCAGCCAAGGGGTTGTCCCTGGACCCCAAACCCCTGTCTTAGGCACAAGGGGGTGTGGGATGTGGGAGCACCTTAGCCAGGGAGCAGTGTGTTCCAGAGCTGCTGCAACACTTAGTTTGATGACACTTTTAAAAAGTGTGTTGCAGCCATACGCCACTTTAATATGTCGAACACGTAAGCATAATATATGCCACTTTCAAGTTCTGAGACACATTTTGGTGTGCGATAGTATGTTCCGTGTGCTTTATTCCATTCACTTTAGGAGGTATATTTCCCTTCCCCAGCACAGAGCACAATCCTGAGCACATTACTCTGCTGTAAACAGACACACCACAGTTCAAGCTGTTACTCTGCTTCAGTTTATGGCAGAAGTCTCTGCATTACCTTCACTGTGTTATCCAGCAGTCTCAGTCGTGGGACACAGGACGGCTGCACCCCTTCTGCTCCACAACAACACAGTGCTATCCTAATAGCATTATGGGCCCCTGGGCAAGGTAATGCACTGGGGCCCCTAACAGGGTGATGGTACCATGTTATGCATTCCATGGCAGAAAGTGGGTGTGGCTAATTAATGCTACAAATTGGGTACAGATTTTTAGTCTGATTAGAAACAATAAATAAATACAACCAGGGAATCATCCCAAATTAAATTCAGCCCCTGAGCTGAGCTGTAATTAGTATTCTTAGGCCCCTTCAAAGACTGAAATTTGAACCTACTGCCTTTTCCACCAGGTTGCTTACCTTTTTGCCATCACCTCTTCAAAGCATATGTCTGAGCTAGCTGCCCTGTCCTTTAAAGAACCCTGTTTGGTCCTACACAAGACAAAACTTAGTATTAAGGCCCAGAATCTCCTTTCCTTACCAGGTTGTTTTGGCCTTTCACCTCAACCAGGACATTGTTTTTTCAACTCTCTGTCCAGTCATGTACTTCAAAAGGAAATTTCCATTTTCCTGCCTGGATGAAGTCAATTCTTTGAGTGTTTACCTCACAGCCATTGCTGTTAGAAAGACTGACTCTTTTTTGTCATGCTTGATTTTCCCTACAAAGGGGAACCAACCTCTCAATCCATTATTTCACAGTGGCTCAGATGGATCATTATACAGTACAAGCTTAGGGTCTTAAGGACAAGATTCCACTTTTTCCTGTCAAGGCGCACTCTACTAGGTTGGAAAGTGCTTCTTGGGGTTTTCAGCATCAGGAAACTGTTTCCAGATTTATAAGGATGTCCTTTGGTCTTCTCTTCTCCTCATCTGATGCCAACTTCCAATGTAATGTCCTTCAGGCCGCTCTTTGAGCTGCAGGCTTCCCTCAGTTCTATTTTTATTTTTTTATTGTAAAAACATCAAGTGCAACATACTCGATATATAATTTTCTCATGGGTTTTTTTTTCATATTTGGAGTTCTCTTTATCAACATACCCCAGCTCTTCATTTGCAGGTGTAGGTTACCTGCTATTTTACAGAGCTAATAAACTAAAACAGTGACAGAACTTGATCTGGGTGTAAAGACCAGTTTGTGCCATTTCTTGGATACTAAAAGCAGAACCACAAATTTCTTATCTGAGCGCACTTTCTTGTTGGATAGTCGTTATTTAAAAGCCCTTATCACGTTTTATAGAATTCCAGCTTGATTAATTGAAGTGGTACTGACATGGAGCAGACTATGCTGGCTGTGGTATGAAGAAGGGTGTTATATTTTAATCAGAGATTTTAGTTCAGTGCAGAAAACCAGCTATGGAACTAACCCTATTTTTACTAAATTGTGCCTCTGTATCAGACCAGAGAAAATATTTTGAAACTACAAATAATCAGTGCTTATCCTTTACATTAAGGTGGTATATTTCTATGAGGACATTGGATAATTTGCACTGTATCCACTATTTCTTTATAGAAATATTACTAAAATTATTATGTGTTATGATTTTATGGTACTTTACAACCTCCATTCGATGCTGTTGTCTAATGCTCTGAAAGGCAATGATATATATAGTGGCTTTATATACACATTAGTTAGTTTTTTTTATTATGGTCAAACCTAGGAAATGAAATAAAAATTAGGATTTTGAACTTCTCAGCTTAGTTCATTTCTTGGTGTACACAGGATCTGTGGTCATTACCTTTGGATTACATGCAACTACCGTCAGGTTATTGGCAATGGCAAAAAAAGAGAAGGCTGCAGAGATATCTTATATAATTCCTCCCACTCTTAGTGAGCCTCAGTTTTGTAGAAGAAAATAGGAAGCTTGAAAGAAAGGGGGGGGGGGGCCTGTGTTCCAGACTGTCAAAGTCAAAAATCCTATTTTCTTAGTCATACAGTACAGATCATAAGATCTGTAGGTATTACCACTGGGATAGTCAAAGGCAGTTTAACTGAAGGATGGGCAGCACAGCAATAAATGCCAAACAGTCCCACATAAAAACGAACCAGGAAGGCTTGACAGACTCAGAGCAGAGCTTGTAGCACCTTGTACCCTAATCTGTCATCATAGGCCTGAATATCCACCTGGTAGAACTTAAAGTGGAACTTCACTCTCTCAATTGACATTGACCATTTTTAATCCTTATGTTGCCAGCATTAGTGAATAGATAGAGTATATCGCATTTACTTGCTTTAAACTTCTTTTTTACATTTCTTCAGTTACTTCTTGCTTTCCATGTCTAGAGATAAACTAGAGATGCACTGTCTCTGTTAAACCTAGTTCTTTGAAAATAATTTGTCTTGTCGTTTTTTAAATGTTTACTTGAAAAACAAGTGTGTGTGTTTATGTATATATCTTTTTTTTTAAACAAACTTCAAAAGAGGCAGTATTCTAGTATTGCATAAAGGTAAAGCGAGCGCTCAAAATTCAGCTGCTGGAACACTCTAAGGAATCACTGGACCTTTAAACAAGAATAATAATATATAGTGCAGCGCTGGTGTATCAATTAAAAGTGAACATAATTAAATGAGTACAGATGAAATAGTTCATAAAGTCCTTCCACAATAAAGTGACCATAGGTATGTGAAGGTCTCCTCCTTATTTAGGTGACTGGTATCAAACAGAAAAAATGCGCACTCACCGACCGCACATTTTAAATGCGCATGTGTACACTCTTATGCGGATGACCAGCCAGGCATGCAGATCCTAAGGACACATAGACCATCCCTCTCAAATACTGACATCGGCCTTGGGTGCAGTAATATACCTCCAGGTACAGAGAGCCCTTTCGCTCCAAATGATAGGCAGGCAGGGGTCCCCCTCCTGGTTCCAGGTACCCCAGAAATGGTAGATGCAGATCTGAAACCCTCCAAAAAGAGGGTCAAAAAAGAGGGAATGCCAATAGTGTAGTAGGTTCAAGAACTTTATTGGATCAACAGTAGTTAAGCCAGGGTTGCATGTGCACACAAATACCATTAGCCATCAAGCAGACTGGTAAATATGAAAGGTAAAAACATGTACTAACCCGGCGAGGATCAAAGACCACCGGACCTCCTCGTGGTCCCAGTGGTCAGGAAGTCACACTTGCTACTGGCTCCTCCTGAGGCCTTTCGTGCTACAGCACTTCATCAGAGGGTTGGATGCCATTAGCAGTGTGACAAAAAACTTCCCTATTTAAATGCGGTTCGCGCATGCGCTAAAATCCCGCTCTATCGCTCAGAATCTAAAAAGTGGGACCGCGCATGCGCGAACGGCCGCCATTTTGCCGTGGATTGCGGCTGTGCAGAATCAAACTGCGCATGCGCCGCCCGATCGCCGCCATATTGCCATGGATCGACAGACAGTGAGCTGTAGAAAACGGCAGCAACTGTCAGGGGGATGCATACAAAGCAACTGTCAGGAGAATATATATGTGGAGCACCCAAATAAGTGCAGGTTCCTCATGACTAATGACAAAGAAGGGGTGAATGGCACCATCAGAGATCCATAAGCCCTTTGATCTAAACATAGATCCTCCGGTCTGAATATATGCCATCCGTTCTAAACCTCCACCCCCAAATAGGTGGCCAAAATATAAGCCACTAATTATGTTGCAAGGGCCAGATACCCCTTATTACACTAATTGCATCCATGGCATAGGAGCTAAACCGGTACCCATATGTATACATAGAAGCCATATGTTAAATGGGCCACCATATGTCCAAAAGCCTTAAAAAATCCCTGGGGGATACTCACCCTTTTTTCTGCTTTTGCAGGGGAAATTTAAAATATATTTTAATTATATTTTTAAATATCTTTATGATTTTTATGATTATTATATAATCTCATTATGACATCGGGATCCATGCTAAAGGGGTATTTTACGATGCCAATGGAATAATGTTATATTTATATTTTAGTATGTATCCCTTGAGATACCTGTGTGTGTTTAAGGGATTTTTTAAGGCTTTTTGGACATATGGTGGCCCATTTAACATATGGCTTCTATGTATACATATGGGTACCGGTTTAGCTCCTATGCCATGGATGCAATTAGTGTAATAAGGGGTATCTGGCCCTTGCAACATAATTAGTGGCTTATATTTTGGCCACCTATTTGGGGGTGGAGGTTTAGAACGGATGGCATATATTCAGACCGGAGGATCTATGTTTAGATCAAAGGGCTTATGGATCTCTGATGGTGCCATTCACCCCTTCTTTGTCATTAGTCATGGGGAACCTGCACTTATTTGGGTGCTCCACATATATATTCTCCTGACAGTTGCTTTGTATGCATCCCCCTGACAGTTGCTGCCGTTTTCTACAGCTCACTGTCTGTCGATCCATGGAGACCTTCACATACCTATGGTCACTTTATTGTGGAAGGACTTTATGAACTATTTCATCTGTACTCATTTAATTATGTTCATTTTTAATTGATACACCAGCGCTGCACTATATATTAGTATTCTAGTATTGGCAACTCAGTGTTTGTCTTATATGTAGTAAATAATGCAGCAATAAGGAGATTGTGAGCAAATTAAATTGAAAACATTCATCAACAAATTGTTCAACTAATCAGCGCATTTAACACTATAAGGCCCCATTTACACTAGTGCAACTTCTGCATCTGCCATCATGATGCAATGCATGGCAATGGAAATTACTGTATTCTCTATAGTGCCTTTTCACATCATTACAACATAATGCAGTGTGATTTCTGAAAAGGTGCAGATACTTTTGAGGTGTGACCTACAGATAGGCTTATAGTTAAGCTTACGTGCAGGTACAAGGAATATCTCCTAAATGTGCACCGTTCAGGAGATATTCACAGTTTCTGCAGTTGGTCACTGGTGCATGCACTCTGAACGGACGGCATACTCATGTAAATGTTCAGGGATTGAAATCATTGCAGCTCAGTCATTCTAATTGCCAGAGCCTGCGAACCCAGAAAGAAAACTGGGTGAAGATGGAAGCCCTGTCAGTGGTGACAGCGCGCTGCTGGAGGGCTTAGTTTTAAGGTAAGTCTTTCATAATGTGCTAGCATGTGATGCATACTAGCACATTATGCCCTCAACTTGCAGGGAGAAGCTTTAATGTGAGCTCATGAAAAATGGATGTATATCCTTTTTAGGTATGTTTCTGGCAGGGTTTTGTGTTTAACGACCAGTCTCTTCCTACAAAAAAAAGCATGAAGCCTGAAAAGGCATCCAAAACACACTAAAAAATGCATGATTAATGCAAATGCAGTAGCCTAAAGCTAGCCATAACCATATTTTGTTTCAAATATGCTTTATCAAGTAACAGAATGTTTTAACAGCTAAGCAGTACAAGAGCCTACCTAAACAATTTATTTAAATCATGTCCAGCCAGGTAAAGCGTCACTTTACTCAGATTTGTGGTATGTTTTTTGCTCTGACAGATGAAATCAGAAACAACAAATTGGCTGTGTAAAGGAATAGCCTTTATACATATTTATATTGAATACATTGAAATTTTGTACATTTGGACTAGCAAATAACAGAAAAAGCTTTGATAATGTTTTTAGCTCAGTAGCACCACTAGCAGTTCATCAGAAGAAATGCTGCTCTGTTCTTACAGGGATTCTCAGATCAGCTCCTGAACCCTCCACAATAATTTGCCCGTGGCCATGCATTGTTGCCTTTGTGCTGAACATAGCTCTAAACTTCAGCTGGGTGATTTCAGTTTGTTAAAGCACCATGTGTCACACAATGGCCATGTTTCCTTATCTCCTTGAAAATACTGTGTCCACTTGTCTTCACACAATAGCTTCAGTGTTGGTTGCTCATATGAATTACTTTCCTGGTAGCAACAATGTGTGCTGACACAACCACCTGTAGTTTCTCTCAGGAATGCATGTGACAGGGTAAAAATTAAAGCGAGAACTTACCCTAGGCCTTGTACGTTTGACTCTACACACTTTATGTTTATAGGTTCAGTGTCAGTGTTTTAAATTTGCCACCCCCTGCCTTCCCCATTACAGGCAGTGCTAGCAAGTCACTGCCTCTGGTATTGCCTGCACAATGTCCCTTCTCATACCTTCCTGCGGCAAGCCCCTCCCAACCCTGATGTGCACTGACAAAGTTACATGCCAGGGGGCAGGGCAGGGGCATGTGTACCAAAGAAAGCAACAGCTGGATGCTTGTGTGTGTCTTAGTGTGTCTGCATGGGGGCGGTCTGTTCTGAGCTCCTTCACTACACTTCTCCAAAGACTGGTGCTTGTGACCTTCCTTTTTAAAGCAGAACTAAACCTAATACCAAAAATATAATATATTGCAGCTTACCAATCATTTGGAGGCTGCATTAGTTTTCTTTCCTTTGGTTTTTCCCCTATGTTCTCACCTAGTGATCTGGACAGTAACACTCTTCCTGTATTAGTGAGACATCATTCTGGAGGCATGAGCTTAGCGGAAATAGCAGACAGCAGCATTGTTAGTGTGGGGGGGGGGGGGGTGTTAAATATATTAGCAGTTTTAGAACCACTAACAAATTGAAGCCACACTCCAGCTCACACTTTGTAATCAGGTACAGCAAATAGTGTTTTTCTTTTTGGGATAAAGGTTTTACATACATAAAAGCTGGATCTCCTCTGCAAGTGTTAAGTGGTTTGTCTACTTCATGTAAACTGATACATTCTGCTGGAGAGCTTGAGCTGTAAAACCTGGATTACCAGATAAAATAGAAGAAAGAAAGCCTAAAAAGAGAAACTAATGCAGCCATCACATCTAAGAATTGGTAAGCTGCAATATAATAAATGTTTGCTTTTGGGTTTAATACTGCTATAATCTTGCTGCCCATGCTGGACTTGGGTTTTAAACATTATGCAGTCCATAATGTGCACACAGCTTCGGTTTGCACATCAGGCACAGACACGTGGAACTGAGATGCACCGATGGGTATTACATCTATAGTACAGCTTGTGTCTACTGTAAAGGTAACGGCAAGGCTGCCCTCTATGGGAAGCCTATGGGAAGCCTCTGGATTGCCAGAGTCAGCCTGAAAGAAGATGTGGCTGACAGAAACAGCTTGCACTACATCCAAGCAGGACAGAGATGGAAGAACAATGATAAAGTGAAAGGAAGAAACCATTTTAGAAAGAAAGCAGGCCCTAGGCCTTAAGACAACCTTGCCCTTGTGTAGGACAAAGAAGAGTCCTCTTTAACAGAGTTGCTTTCAGAGGTGATGGCAACAAGGACGGTCACCTTGTGGGTGAGTGTGCACAGAGTATTATCTCTGTTAGGTCCAAAAGGCTATTTTGAAGAGTAACCAGTGGGAATATATAGGGAACTATGTGAGCAACCCCTTAGACTGTACAAACGCTTAAAGTCTCTGTTAATGAGAGGCAAAATGTCTTTGAGAATTGCTAGAGCCGGAATTTGACCGGATATTTGGCCGGAATTTTTTGAAAAAAATATACTTTTTTTTACTTTTAATGCACAAAAACACAATATATGGGGCAATTATTTGGTAAAATACAAAAGATGATGGTATGCAAAGTAAATAGATACCAAACATGACATGCTTTAAAACAGGACATGCCCTGTGCAATGGCAACAAACTGCATACATTTTTAATATCCATAGGTAACACTTTAAAAGCCTTTACAAGCTACCATTTTAGATTTACAGAGGAGGTCTAGTGCTAGAATTACAGCCCTTGATCTGACGTTCACGGTGCAACCGCTTTTTACATTCTGACACAGAGTCAACGCTTGCCCATGCAGGTGTGCGTGCGAGGGTGCTTTTTTTTTTTGTTAATTTGATTTTTTATATAATTTTTACACTGTCCCTTTCATTTTTTTTATCACTTTTAATGCTATCACAGGGAATGTAAATAACCCCTATAACTTCAATGGGCATTGTCATATATTCTTTTTTGAGAAATCTGGGGTCTGTCAGACTCTAGATATCTCCTCTGCCCTTACATTATCTAATCTCACCAAGATTGGTGTGATCAGATGCTTTCCCAATTTACAAATGGCGCTGTTTATATCTTGCGAAACTGAAGTGATGAAATGCTCGTAGCTTCCGATTTCTTAGACTATAGAGATGATTGGCACCATTCCGGTCTCCTATCAGCTCTATGGTCAGCTGGAAGAAACACCAGCTGCATTCTCAGGTTCCCCCGATGGCACGAGACTGTCCTAGTAGGCCGTGGGAGGCAGTGGGGGAGGGAGGGGGGACATCTTCTCCTGCTGCTTGTAAAAGCAATCGTGCAGCTAGCCACTAGGATTGCTTTTACATGAAAGCCGATCGCCGGCTAAAAAAAAACGATACCAGGATGATGCCTGCAGCTGTTGGCATCATCCTGGTATAACCACTCAAAGTCCAGTGATATACCAGTATGTCGCTGGTCCTTGTTGGGCGTATATGCTATGTTCTTTTTTTTTCATGCAGCCTGTGGGCTGAATGAAAAAAAGAGAATAAATCTCTGCCAGAAAAAGTGTGTGGTAAGCCCACCATTAGACTATACCGTCCTGCATACACCCACTTCTAATGGTGGGCACACATGAAATGTGCCAACAAATATTATAAAATATATATGCCGAAGCATAGGGGCCATCCACCCACTGGCCACCCCAGGCCCCCATGCTTCAGCATATACAGTTAGGTCCATATATATTTGGACACAGGCACATTTTTTTTTTTTTTGTTAGGTATTTACCAAAACATATTCAAGCTATAGTTATATAATGGATATGGGCTGAAAGTGCACACTCTCATGTTTAATTTGAGGGTATGTACATCCAAATTGGAGGAAGGGATTAGGAATTACAGCTCTTAAGAGTGGCCATCCCCCCTTTTATCAAGGGACCAAAAGTAATTGGACAATTGAATCAAAAGCTGTTTCGTGGCCAGGTTTGGGCTACTCCTTTGTTATTTTTTCATCAATTAAGCAGGTAAAAGGTCTGGAGTTGATTCTAAGTGTGGTATTTGCATTTGGAATCTATTGCTGTGAACCTACATCATGCGTTCAAAGGAGCTGTCCATGCAAGTGAAACAGGCCATTTTAAGGCTTCAAAAATGAACAAATCCATCAGAGAGATAGCAGCAACATTAGGAGTCGCCAAATCAACAGTTTGGTACATTCTGAGGAAAGAACGCACTGGTGAGTTCTGCAATATAAAATGATATGGATGTCCACAGAAGACAACAGTGGTGGATGATCGCAGGATCCTCTCTATGGTATAGAAAAACCCATTCACAACATCCAGACAACTAAAGGACACTCTCCGGGAGGTGGGCGTATCATTGTCAAAGTCTACAATCAAGAGAAGACTTCACAAGAGCAAATACAGAGGATTCACCACAAGGTGCAAAGCATTCACAAGACTGAAGAATAGAAAAGCCTGATTAGACTTTGCCAAAAAAATCTAAAAAAGCCAGACCAGTTCTGGAAAAGCATTATTTGGATGGATGAAACTAAGATTAATCTGTACCAGAATGATGGGAAGAAAAAAATGTGGAGAAGGCTTGGAACAGCTCATGATCCAAAGCACACAATGTCATCTGTAAACCGTGGTGGAGGCAGAGTGATGGCATGTGCATGCATGGCTTCCAGTGGCACTGGGCCATTGTTTATTGATGATGTGACACAAGCTGCCGGATGAATTCTGCAGTGTTAAGAGATATACTGTCAACCCAGATTCAGCCAAATGCAGCAAAGTTGATTGGACAGCGCTTCACAGAACAGATGGACAATGATCCAAAACACACTGCAAAAGCAAGCCAAGAGCTTTTGAAGGAAAAGAAGTGGAATATTCTACAATGGCCGAGTTAGTCACCTGATCTCAACCCAATTGAGCATGCATTTCATTTGCTGAAGGCAAAACTAACGGCAGAAAGACCCACAAACAAAGAACAACTAACGACAGCTGCAGTTAGAGCCTGGCAAAGCATCAGAATGGAGGATACCCAGTCTCTGGTAATGTCTATGGGTTCCAGATTTCAGGCAGTCATTGACAGTAAAGGATTTTCAACAAAATATTAAAAATGAACATTTTATTTATGATTATATTAATTTGTCCACTTACATATGAGCCCCTGAAAATGGTGGGACTGCTATGTTCTTTTTTTTATGCAGCCTGTGGGCTGAATAAAAAAAAAAGAGACAAAATCTCTGCACACCAATAGAATATACCTTCCTGCATCCACCCACTTCTAATGGTGGGCACACATGAATTGTGCCAAAAAATATTATAAAATATATATGCTGAAGCATAGGGGCCATCCACCCACTGGCCACCCCAAGTCCCCATGCTTCGGCATATATGCTCTGTTTTTAACTATGGATGAAAAATCTCACCCAATAGCGCTGCCCACACTGACTTATGTATATTCTGAGAGCAAGTTCCTGTTGCTGTCAGAATAAACAGGTTGGTGCTGCAGCTGCATGACATTCCTGCAAAGAAAACAGCAATGGTAAACAATAAAAGAGTAAAATCGTCACAGTAGAACAGTAATAACAACAAAAAAATAACTATTTTTGGTTTTTAAATTTTTTTTTTTCGATTTGAACGTTTTTTTATTTTTTGGTAATTTATCATTTTTTTTAAACTTAAATTTTTTAAAACAGATTGTAGGGTCCCTCAAAATGCGATAGCCAGTTTCCTGACTACCTAACATCTTTCGAGACCCTGTGTAAATATGTGCCCTGAACTGTGCTGTGCTGTACCCTATGCTAATACTCCACTAGTGTATGGTAGCGACAGAAGCAGTCCTTGAGGCAGAGACCAGATTGACCAGGACAGGAGGGACAACAAAAGCCAGTGTTGTGCCTAATTCCGTGTCTGCTACAGACACGACATCTTCTTTGGAGTGACCTTTGGGTTGGGGTAAAAGACAGGACATCTGGAAAATGCCTCTCATGCAGCCGGCTAACTGCATCTGGATTTGAGGATTGGGCCACAGCACCTTCTGGATACAAAAGGGCCATGATGATCTCTTCCTGGAATTTTAGGAAGGATCCACTTCATCCAGTTGTTTTGTAAATTACAAAAGCGTTATATATAGCCAATTAAAATAGATAAATAGACACCTTTTTGTACCAGTGTCGAGCTTTCCGGGTAGCTAAGTACGGATTTATCATTTGGTTGTTGAAGTCCACCCCTCCCATGTTAAGGTTATATTTAGAGATGAGCGAAGTATTCAAAAATTCGATTCGACTGATTCGGCGAATTCGTGGAAAAATTTAGATTCGAGTCGAATATATTCGCTGCAAATTTAACTTATAAAAGGGTGTTTCTAGGCTTCAGAGAGCCTTTATATTAGTGCAGAACACTGTACCTTTAATTTAAATGCCCTTGGAGTCTGCTGGGGAAGAGAAATAATACTGACAGTCAGTATGACATGCAGATGAGTGCCGTCGATCTTAGAATCACCGCACACTTCACTCATTTGGGCAGTCACGGGGCCAAAACCAGAGTGTGGAGCCACAGTGTGGCGGTGGAGGCAGCAGCAATGGGAGGCCATACAGCACCCTATGACAAAAATGGAAACCACCAGCAGTGTGAGGAGACCTGAAAGTGGCACATGGCAGAGTGTGGCGATGGAGACAGCAGCAATGGGAGGCCGTACAGGGACCCATGACACACTCTGGACCTGGCAGCAGCATGAGGAGGCGGTACAGGGGCCCATGACAGATTATGGGCCTGGCAGCAGCATGAGGAGTCGGTACGGGGGCCCATGGCAGATTAGGGGCCTGGCAGCAGCTATGGGAGGCCCGTAATCTGCCAGCACCCTATGACAAAAAATGGAACACACCAGCAGTGTGAGGAGACCTGAAAGTGGCACATGGCAGAGTGTGGCGATGGAGACAGCAGCAATGGGAGGACGTAAAGGGACCCATGAGAGACTCTGGACCTGGCAGCAGCATGAGGAGGCGGTACAGGGGCCCATGGCAGATTAGGGGCCTGGCAGCAGCTATGGGAGGCCCGTAATCTGCCAGCACCCTATGACAAAAAATGTAACACACCAGCAGTGTGAGGAGACCTGAAAGTGGCACATGGCAGAGTGTGGCGATGGAGACAGCAGCAATGGGAGGCCGTACAGGGACCCATGAGAGACTCTGGACTTGGCAGCAGCATGAGGAGGCGGTATAGGGGCCCATGGCAGATTAGGGGCCTGGCAGCAGCTATGGGAGGCCCGTAATCTGCCAGCACCCTATGACAAAAAATGGAACACACCAGCAGTGTGAGGAGACCTGAAAGTGGCACATGGCAGGGGCATGATTCATGGCGGATTTAGTCAGTTGTGTCAGGAACTGGTGGTTTGAAATCCAGACTAATCCACGCCTGATTCATTTTCACAAACGTGAGTCTCTCCACACTTTGGGTGGACAGTCGTGTCCTCCGCGGAGTTGCAATACCTCCTGCCGCACTAAACACACGCTCCGATGCCACGCTACTGGCCGGGCATGACAGCCTTTCAAGGGCAAATTCAGCTAGTTGGGGCCAAAGGTCAAGTTTCATTGCCCAGTAGTCAAGGGGATTGTCTACCTCGGTTGGCAGGGTGCTGTCCAAGTAGGCCTAAGCCTGTTGTTTGAGGTCCTGCTCCAGGTCCACCTGATGCTGCTGCTGCTGCTGCTGCTGCTGCTGCTGCTGCGGCTGGTTAGTAGTTTCCTCACTGCGCTGGTGAAGAAAGCTACTCATCATCGACTGCAGACTGAGGCAGCTGCTGCTGGTGGAGCTGCCACTTCTCCTACCACCCCACCCCTCCCCTGCTGCCATGGCAGCGGAACGCGAGCGCACAGGGCCCACAGTGTCTGAGGATGGACGTTGGCGCAGACAGGCAGAGACCAGCTGACTACATAGGTGGTTTTTATAGTACGTTATTTTGGCCTCCCTCTCAGCAGGTGTGAAAAAGGCCACCATTTTTGAACGGTAGCGAGGGTCCAACAAGGTGGACAGCCAAAAGTCATCCCTCTGTCTGATGGTTATTATTCGGCTGTCGCTACGCAAGCAACCGAGCATGCTATGGGCCATTTGTGCCAAGGAATGCGAGGGACTCCCTGCCTCCATCTTCACAGCATACTGCCACGGTGCGTCTGGGTCCTCTGTCTCCTCTTCCTCCTCCTCTACCAGATGTTCCTGCTCCTCCACTCCTGTCCGCTGAGTGGAAAAACCACCCATTTCACTCAATAATTCCTGAGCACCAATGTCCTCCTCTACCTCCTCCTCTTCTTCCTGTCCTGCCCCCACAGGGGTCATGTGGCGTTGAGATCTGTGCGCCACGTCTACCGCACCCTGACCAGCCATTGTTAACAGCATTTGTTCCAGGACGTGCAACAGAGGAATGACGTCGTTCATCCCATAGTCCTGCCGACTCACGAATAGCGTGGCCTCCTCAAAGGGCCTGAGCAAGCGCAGGTGTCACGCATGAGCTGCCAATGGCTGACATCTAAGTTACACAGGGAGTACCTTTATCCGCTTTTAACATCAGGAAATCTGTGATGGCCTTTTGCTGTTCGTAAAGGCGGTCTAACATATGTAGGGTTGAATTCCACCTTGTTGCAACGTCACAGCATGAGGAGTCGGTACGGGAGCCCATGGCAGATTACGGGCCTGGCAGCAGCAATGGGAGGCCCGTAATCTGCCAGCACCCTATGACAAAAAATGTAACACACCAGCAGTGTGAGGAGATCTGAAAGTGGCACATGGCAGAGTGTGGCGATGGAGACAGCAGCAATGGGAGGCCGTACAGGAACCCATGACACACTCTGGACCTGGCAGCAGCATGAAGAGGCGGTACAGGGGCCCATGGCAGATTACGGGCCTGGCAGCAGCAATGGGAGGCCCGTAATCTGCCAGCACCCTATGACAAAAAATGGAACACACCAGCAGTGTGTGAGGAGACCTGAAAGTGGCACATGGCAGAGTGTGGCGATGGAGACAGCAGCAATGGGAGGCCGTACAGGGACCCATGACAGACTCTGGACTTGGCAGCAGCATGAGGAGGCGGTATAGGGGCCCATGGCAGATTAGGGGCCTGGCAGCAGCTATGGGAGGCCCGTAATCTGCCAGCACCCTATGTCAAAAAATTGAACACACCAGCAGTGTGTGAGGAGACCTGAAAGTGGCACATGGCAGAGTGTGGCGATGGAGACAGCAGCAATGGGAGGCCGTACAGGGACCCATGACAGACTCTGGACTTGGCAGCAGCATGAGGAGGCGGTATAGGGGCCCATGGCAGATTAGGGGCCTGGCAGCAGCTATGGGAGGCCCGTAATCTGCCAGCACCCTATGTCAAAAAATTGAACACACCAGCAGTGTGTGAGGAGACCTGAAAGTGGCACATGGCAGAGTGTGGCGATGGAGACAGCAGCAATGGGAGGCCGTACAGGGACCCATGACAGACTCTGGACTTGGCAGCAGCATGAGGAGGCGGTATAGGGGCCCATGGCAGATTAGGGGCCTGGCAGCAGCTATGGGAGGCCCGTAATCTGCCAGCACCCTATGTCAAAAAATTGAACACACCAGCAGTGTGAGGAGACCTGAAAGTGGCACATGGCATGAGACACTGTGGACCTGGCAGCAGCATGAGGAGGCGGTACAGGGGCCCATGGCAGATTAGGGGCCTGGCAGCAGCTATGGGAGGCCCGTAATCTGCCAGCACCCTATGTCAAAAAATTGAACACACCAGCAGTGTGTGAGGAGACCTGAAAGTGGCACATGGCAGAGTGTGGCGATGGAGACAGCAGCAATGGGAGGCCGTACAGGGACCCATGAGAGACTCTGGACTTGGCAGCAGCATGAGGAGGCGGTATAGGGGCCCATGGCAGATTAGGGGCCTGGCAGCAGCTATGGGAGGCCCGTAATCTGCCAGCACCCTATGTCAAAAAATTGAACACACCAGCAGTGTGTGAGGAGACCTGAAAGTGGCACATGGCAGAGTGTGGCGATGGAGACAGCAGCAATGGGAGGCCGTACAGGGACCCATGAGAGACTCTGGACTTGGCAGCAGCATGAGGAGGCGGTATAGGGGCCCATGGCAGATTAGGGGCCTGGCAGCAGCTATGGGAGGCCCGTAATCTGCCAGCACCCTATGTCAAAAAATTGAACACACCAGCAGTGCGAGGAGACCTGAAAGTGGCACATGGCATGAGACACTGTGGACCTGGCAGCAGCATGAGGAGGCGGTACAGGGGCCCATGGCAGATTAGGGGCCTGGCAGCAGCTATAGGAGGCCCGTAATCTGCCAGCACCCTATGACAAAAAATGGAACACACCAGCAGTGTGAGGAGACCTGAAAGTGGCACATGGCATGAGACACTGTGGACCTGGCAGCAGCATGAGGAGGCGGTACAGGGGCCCATGGCAGATTAGGGGCCTGGCAGCAGCTATGGGAGGCCCGTAATCTGCCAGCACCCTATGTCAAAAAATTGAACACACCAGCAGTGTGTGAGGAGACCTGAAAGTGGCACATGGCAGAGTGTGGCGATGGAGACAGCAGCAATGGGAGGCCGTACAGGGACCCATGACAGACTCTGGACTTGGCAGCAGCATGAGGAGGCGGTATAGGGGCCCATGGCAGATTAGGGGCCTGGCAGCAGTTATAGGAGGCCCGTAATCTGCCAGCACCCTATGACAAAAAATGGAACACACCAGCAGTGTGAGGAGACCTGAAAGTGGCACATGGCATGAGACACTGTGGACCTGGCAGCAGCATGAGGAGGCGGTACAGGGGCCCATGGCAGATTAGGGGCCTGGCAGCAGCTATGGGAGGCCCGTAATCTGCCAGCACCCTATGTCAAAAAATTGAACACACCAGCAGTGTGTGAGGAGACCTGAAAGTGGCACATGGCAGAGTGTGGCGATGGAGACAGCAGCAATGGGAGGCCGTACAGGGACCCATGACAGACTCTGGACTTGGCAGCAGCATGAGGAGGCGGTATAGGGGCCCATGGCAGATTAGGGGCCTGGCAGCAGCTATGGGAGGCCCGTAATCTGCCAGCACCCTATGTCAAAAAATTGAACACACCAGCAGTGTGAGGAGACCTGAAAGTGGCACATGGCATGAGACACTGTGGACCTGGCAGCAGCATGAGGAGGCGGTACAGGGGCCCATGGCAGATTAGGGGCCTGGCAGCAGCTATGGGAGGCCCGTAATCTGCCAGCACCCTATGTCAAAAAATTGAACACACCAGCAGTGTGTGAGGAGACCTGAAAGTGGCACATGGCAGAGTGTGGCGATGGAGACAGCAGCAATGGGAGGCCGTACAGGGACCCATGACAGACTCTGGACTTGGCAGCAGCATGAGGAGGTGGTATAGGGGCCCATGGCAGATTAGGGGCCTGGCAGCAGCTATGGGAGGCCCGTAATCTGCCAGCACCCTATGTCAAAAAATTGAACACACCAGCAGTGTGTGAGGAGACCTGAAAATGGCACATGGCAGAGTGTGGCGATGGAGACAGCAGCAATGGGAGGCCGTACAGGGACCCATGACAGACTCTGGACTTGGCAGCAGCATGAGGAGGCGGTATAGGGGCCCATGGCAGATTAGGGGCCTGGCAGCAGCTATGGGAGGCCCGTAATCTGCCAGCACCCTATGTCAAAAAATTGAACACACCAGCAGTGTGTGAGGAGACCTGAAAGTGGCACATGGCAGAGTGTGGCGATGGAGACAGCAGCAATGGGAGGCCGTACAGGGACCCATGAGAGACTCTGGACTTGGCAGCAGCATGAGGAGGCGGTATAGGGGCCCATGGCAGATTAGGGGCCTGGCAGCAGCTATGGGAGGCCCGTAATCTGCCAGCACCCTATGTCAAAAAATTGAACACACCAGCAGTGCGAGGAAACCTGAAAGTGGCACATGGCATGAGACACTGTGGACCTGGCAGCAGCATGAGGAGGCGGTACAGGGGCCCATGGCAGATTAGGGGCCTGGCAGCAGCTATAGGAGGCCCGTAATCTGCCAGCACCCTATGACAAAAAATGGAACACACCAGCAGTGTGAGGAGACCTGAAAGTGGCACATGGCATGAGACACTGTGGACCTGGCAACAGCATGAGGAGGCGGTACAGGGGCCCATGGCAGATTAGGGGCCTGGCAGCAGCTATGGGAGGCCCGTAATCTGCCAGCACCCTATGTCAAAAAATTGAACACACCAGCAGTGTGTGAGGAGACCTGAAAGTGGCACATGGCAGAGTGTGGCGATGGAGACAGCAGCAATGGGAGGCCGTACAGGGACCCATGACAGACTCTGGACTTGGCAGCAGCATGAGGAGGCGGTATAGGGGCCCATGGCAGATTAGGGGCCTGGCAGCAGCTATGGGAGGCCCGTAATCTGCCAGCACCCTATGTCAAAAAATTGAACACACCAGCAGTGTGAGGAGACCTGAAAGTGGCACATGGCATGAGACACTGTGGACCTGGCAGCAGCATGAGGAGGCGGTACAGGGGCCCATGGCAGATTAGGGGCCTGGCAGCAGCTATGGGAGGCCCGTAATCTGCCAGCACCCTATGACAAAAAATGGAACACACCAGCAGTGTGAGTAGACCTGAAAGTGGCACATGGCAGGGGCATGATTCATGGCGGATTTAGTCAGTTGTGTCAGGAACTGGTGGTTTGAAATCCAGACTAATCCACGCCTGATTCATTTTCACAAACGTGAGTCTCTCCACACTTTGGGTGGACAGTCGTGTCCTCCGCGGAGTTACAATACCTCCTGCCGCACTAAACACGCGCTCCGATGCCACGCTACTGGCCGGGCATGACAGCCTTTCAAGGGCAAATTCAGCTAGTTGGGGCCAAAGGTCAAGTTTCGTTGCCCAGTAGTCAAGGGGATTGTCTACCTCGGTTGGCAGGGTGCTGTCCAAGTAGGCCTAAGCCTGTTGTTTGAGCTCCTGCTCCAGGTCCACCTGATGCTGCTGCTGCTGCGGCTGGTTAGTAGTTTCCTCACTGCGCTGGTGAAGAAAGCTACTCATCATCGACTGCAGACTGAGGCAGCCGCTGCTGGTGGAGCTACCACTGCTCCTACCACCCCACCCCTCCCCTGCTGCCATGGCAGCGGAACGCGAGCGCACAGGGCCCACAGTGTCTGAGGATGGACGTTGGCGCACAAAGGCAGAGACCAACTGACTACATAGGTGGTTTTTATAGTACGTTATTTTGGCCTCCCTCTCAGCAGGTGTGAAAAAGGCCACCATTTTTGAACGGTAGCGAGGGTCCAACAAGGTGGACAGCCAAAAGTCATCCCTCTGTCTGATGGTTATTATTCGGCTGTCGCTACGCAAGCAACCGAGCATGCTATGGGCCATTTGTGCCAAGGAATGCGAGGGACTCCCTGCCTCCATCTCCACAGCATACTGCCACGGTGCGTCTGGGTCCTCTGTCTCCTCCTCCTCCTCCTCTACCAGATGCTCCTGCTCCTCCACTCCTGTCCGCTGAGTGGAAAAACCACCCATTTCACTCAATAATTCCTGAGCACAAATGTCCTCCTCTACCTCCTCCTCTTCTTCCTGTCCTGCCCCCACAGGGGTCATGTGGCGTTGAGATCTGTGCGCCACGTCTACCGCACCCTGACCAGCCATTGTTAACAGCATTTGTTCCAGGACGTGCAACAGAGGAATGACGTCGTTCATCCCATAGTCCTGCCGACTCACGAACAGCGTGGCCTCCTCAAAGGGCCTGAGCAAGCGGCAGGTGTCACGCATGAGCTGCCAATGGCTGACATCGAAGTTACACAGGGGAGTACCTTTATCCGCTTGTAACATCAGGAAATCGGTGATGGCCTTTCGCTGTTCGTAAAGGCGGTCTAACATGTGTAGGGTTGAATTCCACCTTGTTGCAACGTCGCAGATCAGGCGATGCTGTGGAATTCCGTTCTGCCGCTGCAGCTCAAGGAGGGTGTGCTTTGCGGTGTAGGAATGGCTGAAATGCATGCAAAGTTTACTTGACATTTTAAGGATGTCTTGCAGTGGGATGGTGGATTTTAGGAACTGCTTGACAACCAGATTGAACACGTGAGCCATGCATGGCGCATGGCACAACCTTCCTTGACGCAGAGCAGACACCATGTTCTTTCCGTTGTCGGTCAACATGGTTCCGATTTTGAGTTTGCGCGGAGACAGCCATCTGTCGATTTCTCTGTTCATTACACTGAGAAGTTCCTCCCCTGTGTGACTACGTTCGCCAAGGCATACCAGGTGCAGCACAGCGTGACACCGTTGCGCCCTGCACATGTTATATGGCGGTCGGGTAATGGGACTTGGCATGGGGGTGGCGGCTGAGGACACGAAGGAAGAAGAGGTGGTAGAGGCGGACATCTTTTGTGGACCAAGGACGTGCAAACGTGGAGGCAAAAGCGGCGTGACCTGTCCAAGTTGCTGGTGCGGCTGTGACGGCACCACGTTCACCCAGTGGGCCGTAAATGACATGTACTGTCCCTGACCGTAGTTACAGCTCCACACGTCAGCGCTGCCGTGCACTTTGGCAGAGATCGACATGCTCAAAGACTTGCCCACCATCTCTTCTACATGTGAATGCAGGGCTGGCACTGCCTTTTTGGCAAAGAAATGAAGGCTTGGCACTCTCCCCCGCGGCGCGGCACAAGCCATCATTTCTCGGAAAGGTGCTGAGTCCACCACTTGGAAAGGGAGGGACTGCAGCACCGGCAACTTGGACAGGAGGACGTTCAGCTTTTGCACCGTCGGGTGCGTGCTCGCAAACTGTTGTCTCTTGGAAACGGATTCCAAGAAAGACTGCTGACGGAATCCGTGAAGAGGAGTAGCAGGAGAAGGAGCATCTGAACGAGCGGAAGATGGCAACGAGCGACAACTCCCCTCAGCAGAGGTGTTGGAGCCTTGACTGGCTGATAGAGGGCGATTGACGTCGGGTGACGGAGCAAGTAACGGAGCGGGTGATGGAGCGGGGGCTGGGGCAGGCAGAACCGCCGTATCTTTATCACGGTTTTCCCAGGCCACCAAATGGCGACGCTGCATATGCTGCCGCAACGCTGTAGTCCCAACATGGGCCCCCTGGCCACGCTTGACTTTCTGGCCACATAGTCGACATACGGCTACGTTTACTTCCTCGGGCGGCTTGACAAAAAATTGCCACACCGCCGAGTAGGAAACTTTGCCCCCGATACTCCTCACTGGCTGACTGCTGCTTCCTCCGTGCACACCGGCACCACTACTGGCCGTGGTGGTAGGCTGCAGTGGAGCTGGTGCTGTACTCCGTGGCCGTTTGCCTCCACTGACACTGCTGCGACCCTGCTGCCTCCTGGGCAACCCACCGACTGTTTTGCTCGCTGCCAAGCTGCCACCCTCTTCTCCTGATGATGCGGAAGCAATAGCCTGATGACGACGAGGCTGCCAAGTGCGATCAGCCTCATCATCATCAATTAGGGTCTCCGCCTCACTACTAGCCCCCTCGGCTGCGTGTGGGTCAGGAGACAGACCTGTCTCTAGACCGGCTACCGAGCCACTCTCCTCGCCACTACTTCTTCGCCTGGCTGCTGAAGAGGCGGATGTCTCCCCCCGTTCCTGACCGCCCTCTGTTAGCTCTTCCTCACTGTACAGTGGGGCTGAGCCCACAGCATGCGATACTTCGCTTGGTGAGGGAACACCAAAGGACAGGGGCAGGTAGAGGACACGTGATTTCAGTGGGCTTGCTCCCGGGCCATGCCAACTAACGGTTGTGTCTGACGTAGCCCACAGACCGTTGGCTGTAGGTGTCAGAGGTGACCTGGGAAGAGGAAGACGACCGAGCCAACCAATCGATGACGGCAGGGTTGTCGGTGGAGACACGACCGCTGGATGACACCGGGAGCACTGGCCTCTGGCTGCGAATAGTGCTGCCTCGACCCCTTCCTCTGCTGCCACGTCTGCTCGCTCCTAAAACATTGCCTCCTCTGCCACTCCTCTGCATGTTGTCTGACATACTCTTTAATTAAACGATTCTGTGTCCCTGAGTAACAATTCTGTGTGCCTGAGTAACGTTTCTGTGGCCCTAAGTAACAGTTCTGTGGCCCTCAGTAACAATTCTGTGTCCCTCAGTAACAATTCTGTGTCCCTCAGTAACAATTCTGTGTCTGTCCCTGAGTAACAATTCTGTGTCTGTCCCTGAGTAACAATTCTGTGTCCCTGAGTAACGTTTCTCTGGCCCTAAGTAACAGTTCTGTGGCCCTCAGTAACAATTCTGTGTCCCTCAGTAACAATTCTGTGTCTGTCCCTGAGTAACAATTCTGTGTCTGTCCCTGAGTAACAATTCTGTGTCCCTGAGTAACAATTCTGTGTCCCTCAGTAACAATTCTGTGTCCCTCAGTAACAATTCTGTGTCCCTCAGTAACAATTCTGTGTCCCTGAGTAACAATTCTGTGTCCCTCAGTAACAATTCTGTGTCCCTCAGTAACAATTCTGTGTCCCTGAGTAACAATTCTGTGTCTGTCCCTGAGTAAGAATTCGGTGTCCCTAAGTAACGTTTCTGTGGCCCTAAGTAACGGTTCTGTGGCCCTCAGCAACAAATCTGTGTCCCTCAGTAACAATTCTGTGTCTGTCCCTGAGTAACAATTCTGTGTCCCTAAGTAACGTTTCTGTGTCCCTAAGTAACGTTTCTGTGGCCCTAAGTAACGATTCTGTGGCCCTAAGTAACGACTCTGTGGCCCTAAGTAACGTTTCTGTGGCCCTAAGTAACGTTTCTGTGGCCCTAAGTAACAGTTCTGTGGCCCTCAGTAACAGTTCTGTGTCCCTCAGTAACAATTCTGTGTCTGTCCCTGAGTAACAATTCTGTGTCCCTAAGTAACGTTTCTGTGGCCCTAAGTAACGGTTCTGTGGCCCTCAGTAACAATTCTGTGTCCCTCAGTAACAATTCTGTGTCTGTCCCCAAGTAACAATTCTGTGGCCCTAAGTAACGTTTCTGTGGCCCTAAGTAACCTTTCTGTGGCCCTAAGTAACCTTTCTGTGGCCCTCAGTAACAATTCTGTATCGCTCAGTAACAATTCTGTGTCTGTCCCCGAGTAACAATTCTGTGTCCCTAAGTAACAATTCTGTGGCCCTAAGTAAAGTTTCTGTGGCCCTAAGTAACGTTTCTGTGGCCCTAAGTAACGATTCTGTGGCCCTAAGTAACATTTCTGTGGCCCTCAGTAACAAATCTGTGTCCCTCAGTAACAATTCTGTGTCTGTCCCTAAGTAACAATTCTGTGGCCCTAAGTAACGTTTCTGTGGCCCTAAGTAACGGTTCTGTGTCCCTCAGTAACAATTCTGTATCCCTCAGTAACAATTCTGTGTCTGTCCCTGAGTAACAATTCTGTGGCCCTAAGTAACGTTTCTGTGGCCCTAAGTAACGTTTCTGTGGCCCTAAGTAACGTTTCTGTGGCCCTCAGTAACAAATCTGTGTCCCTCAGTAACAATTCTGTGTCTGTCCCTAAGTAACAATTCTGTGGCCCTAAGTAACGTTTCTGTGGCCCTAAGTAATGGTTCTGTGGCCCTCAGTAACAATTCTGTGTCCCTCAATAACAATTCTGTGTCTGTCCCTAAGTAACAATTCTGTGGCCCTAAGTAATGTTTCTGTGGCCCTAAGTAACATTTCTGTGGCCCTAAGTAACGATTCTGTGTCCCTCAGTAACAATTCTGTATCCCTCAGTAACAATTCTGTGTGTGTCCCTAAGTAACGTTTCTGTGGCCCTAACTAACGATTCTGTGGCCCTAAGTAACGTTTCTGTGGCCCTAAGTAACGTTTCTGTGGCCCTCAGTAACAAATCTGTGTCCCTCAGTAACAAATCTGTGTCCCTCAGTAACAATTCTGTGTCTGTCCCTAAGTAACAATTCTGTGGCCCTAAGTAACGTTTCTGTGGCCCTAAGTAACGGTTCTGTGGCCCTCAGTAACAATTCTGTGTCCCTCAATAACAATTCTGTGTCTGTCCCTAAGTAACAATTCTGTGGCCCTAAGTAACGTTTCTGTGGCCCTAAGTAACGTTTCTGTGGCCCTAAGTAACGATTCTGTGGCCCTCAGTAACAAATCTGTGTCCCTCAGTAACAATTCTGTGTCTGTCCCTAAGTAACAATTCTGTGGCCCTAAGTAACGATTCTGTGGCCCTCAGTAACAAATCTGTGTCCCTCAGTAACAATTCTGTGTCTGTCCCTAAGTAACAATTCTGTGGCCCTAAGTAACGTTTCTGTGGCCCTAAGTAACGGTTCTGTGGCCCTCAGTAACAATTCTGTGTCCCTCAATAACAATTCTGTGTCTGTCCCTAAGTAACAATTCTGTGGCCCTAAGTAACGTTTCTGTGGCCCTAAGTAACGATTCTGTGGCCCTCAGTAACAAATCTGTGTCCCTCAGTAACAATTCTGTGTCTGTCCCTAAGTAACAATTCTGTGGCCCTAAGTAACGATTCTGTGGCCCTCAGTAACAAATCTGTGTCCCTCAGTAACAATTCTGTCTGTCCCTAAGTAACGTTTCTGTGGCCCTAAGTAACGTTTCTGTGGCCCTAAGTAACGATTCTGTGGCCCTAAGTAACGATTCTGTGGCCCTCAGTAACAATTCTGTATCCCTCAATAATAATTCTGTCTGTCCCTGAGTAACAATTCTGTGTCCCTAAGTAACGTTTCTGTGGCCCTAAGTAACGTTTCTGTGGCCCTAAGTAACGATTCTGTGGCCCTAAGTAATGTTTCTGTGGCCCTAAGTAACGTTTCTGTGGCCCTCAGTAACAATTCTGTGTCCCTCAATAACAATTCTGTGTCTGTCCCTAAGTAACAATTCTGTGGCCCTAAGTAATGTTTCTGTGGCCCTAAGTTATGTTTCTGTGGCCCTAAGTAACGATTCTGTGGCCCTCAGTAACAAATCTGTGTCCCTCAGTAACAATTCTGTGTCTGTCCCTAAGTAACAATTCTGTGGCCCTAAGTAACGTTTCTGTGGCCCTAAGTAACGATTCTGTGGCCCTAAGTAACGATTCTGTGGCCCTCAGTAACAATTCTGTATCCCTCAGTAACAATTCTGTCTGTCCCTGAGTAACAATTCTGTGTCCCTAAGTAACGTTTCTGTGGCCCTAAGTAACGTTTCTGTGGCCCTAAGTAACGTTTCTGTGGCCCTTAGTAACAATTCTGTGTCCCTCAATAACAATTCTGTGTCTGTCCCTAAGTAACAATTCTGTGGCCCTAAGTAACGTTTCTGTGGCCCTAAGTAACGATTCTGTGGCCCTCAGTAACAAATCTGTGTCCCTCACTAACAATTCTGTGTCTGTCCCTAAGTAACAATTCTGTGGCCCTAAGTAACGATTCTGTGGCCCTCAGTAACATATCTGTGTCCCTCAGTAACAATTCTGTGTCTGTCCCTAAGTAACAATTCTGTGGCCCTAAGTAACGTTTCTGTGGCCCTAAGTAACGATTCTGTGGCCCTCAGTAACAATTCTGTATCCCTCAGTAACAATTCTGTCTGTCCCTGAGTAACAATTCTGTCTGTCCCTGAGTAACAATTCTGTGTCCCTAAGTAACGTTTCTGTGGCCCTAACTAACGATTTTGTGGCCCTAAGTAACGTTTCTGTGGCCCTATGTAACGTTTCTATGGCCCTAAGTAACGATTCTGTGGTCCTAATGTTTCTGTGTCCCTAAGTAACGTTTCTCTGTCCCTAACTCTCTCCCTGCATACAGCCAGGTCTGCCTCTGTTGAATGACTGGAGGCAAATGGAGAATTCTAAAATGGCCGCCATTTATAGCTCGACCATTACACTGTGCTGGCTGGCTGGCTGCTGATTGGCTAATGCGATCACGTCATGAATGAATGCATTATGGGTCAGCACGCCTTGTCTGCGCGCCTTCCCAGACATCCCCGCTCCGTCGCCGCACATGTCGCCGCCATTTTAGGAAAAATTTCGATTCGCGCATCCGAAGTCTGCTTATTTTCGGATTCGACGCGAATCGAAATTTTCCTAATATTCGAAACAAATTCCACTTCGCCTACTTCGATTCGCTCATCTCTAGTTATATTCGTGGACACAGAGGGGTTTCTCAACAACGCCAGATACCATGTTAATTTGGACTGTCGCGTCTTAGTGAATGGAAGACAGGATGAAAACATCCTGTTTGTCCTTCCACGTCACTGTGAGCAATTCATCATTCCGCAAGCAGGCTTTCTCATTCTTTCTAAATCGGGTATTTACAAGCCGTTGGAGGAAGCCCCGGCGATTAGGTCACACAGTGCCACATGAGCCAATTTCAAGATTGTACAAATGTCTAAATAGTGGCACGCTTGTATACAAATTGTCCACGTATAAGTGGTACCCCTTACGGAACAAACACAACACTATCTTGCCACTGCTCCCCATGTAGTCTGGGGAGTCGGGGGGCTCTACTTTGCTGTCTCGTCCCTCATAAACCCTAAATTTGTACATATAGCCTGTGGCCCTCTCACAGAGCTTATACAATTTGACATATCTGGCACGCTTGCTGGGGATGTGCTGTTTGAATGCAAGGCGGCCAATAAAGTGAATGAGGGACTCATCCACGCAGATGTTTTGCTGGGGTGTATACACATATGCAAATTTATCGGTGAGGTGGTTTATGAGGGGCCGAATTTTGTAGAGCCTGTCATGTTAAGGGTCACCCCAAGGATGACAGAGTGTGTTATCACAGAAATGCATGAAGCGCATTATCGTCTCATATCTATGCCTGGCCATGGCAGCAGAGAGTACAGGCATATGATGAATTGGGTCTGTGGACCAATACAACCGCAACTCATTCTTTTTAGTAATGCCCATGTTGAGGGTTAGGCCCAAAAAGTTCGGAAAACGTAATAGGTTTCCATGCGAATGGTCTGCCAAGGTTTGAATTTGGGTTTGCAGCGATGTATTGTTGGGCATATAAATTGCTTTGGCCCACAATCAAATTGTACAAATCGTCTGTGAAAAAAGCTCCAAAAAATCAAGGGGAGTAGTTAAATTTGCTGTTTCCACCTGAATTTCATTTTGGGCAGTGAATGGGAGAAGTACGGGTGCTGCAGAATCTGTGGGCTGCCAATCAGGATTTGCAAGCACGTCCAGAAGGAAACTAAGGGCTCTACGGGGCTGTGTGCAAATTCTTGGTGGCTTCGGGACAATACTTGTGCTTGCCACCGCACCAGCTTGTACTGCACTTATGGGACTCGCCACGTCACCAAGTGATATTGCAGTGCTGGTATAAAAAAGACCAGGATATAGTAGGCCGCTGGTGCTCGCCAGTTCACTAAAAGGTAGTGCTGCACTAGTACTGGCACTCTGCTGCATATGAGACAAGTCATGCGATCCTAGCACTTCAGCTTCATGGGGTCGGGTACGCCTGATCTTAACAGGGAACTCTTCTCCTTCATCCGACCTTGGAGCACATGTGCTTGTGTTTTTGTTTGTTTCCTTTGTTTTTTGGTGGGGCAGATCCTGGGTAGGGCTGCATTGGTGTGATGTGTTTTGCAGTTCTGGTGGGTGACTGCGCGTGCATCTGTGCACATGACATCAGGCCATGTTTGGGTGCGCGCGGCATGCTACTTGGCGCATGATGCCTTAGTGTCATAACACTTCACACATGCACACTATGTCATCAAACCACCATACTGGACAGCACCTGGCACCATAGCCCAAGTGTAGGTTACATGGGTTAGGTGTGTGGTGCCTGCAGTGGTAGACTGTATATTTTTCATACAGAATATGATTTTCTGTGTTTGGCAACTGCCTGAACAACATCAGACATGCAAGCTTTGTTTGCGATGTTGGTTTATATCAAAAGTCCAGAAATATCCACGTTGTGCCTTCCAACACCTCTTCTGGGGTCTTCTGCTTTGGCTTATTTCTTTCTTTACTCATATTGTAATCAATTATGGTCTTCTGTTCCTTCTGGTTATGGTCCTTTTGTTTTATTTCCTTGCCACTCTCACTTTTATTCACCTATTTTTCAACATACAAGCAAGATGTTCTGATATATCTGTGCTAACTTAATTTCTTACCATTTCAATACGGCTCACATTATAATACATGGGTATCAGTTACCCTCTTTTTATTAATGTCATATAAAACATTCACTTATGATGCACATTTGGATAATTTTGATCAAGATTATGAATGAGCTTAAGTGAATTTTATTTTGCTTGTTTCTTTACTTTTGATTTTCACAACTGGTGATTACTCCTGTGATTTATGGACTTACAGTTTGGATTATATATATATATATATATATATATATATATATATATATACACACACAGTATCTCACAAACGTGAGTACACTCCTCACATTTTTGTAGATATTTTATATCTTTTCATGTGACAACACTGAAGAAATGACATTTTACTACAATGTACAGTAGTGAGTGTACAGTTTGTGTAACAGTGTAAATTTGCTGTCCCCTCCAAATAACTCAACATACAGCCATTAATGTCTAAACTGCTGGCAACAACAGTGAGTACACCCCTAAGTGAAAATGTCTAAATTGAGCCTAATTAGCCATTTTTCCTCCCCGGTGTCATGTTACTTGTTAGTGTTACAAGGTCTCAAGTGTGAATGGGGAGCAGGTGTGTTAAAGTTGGTGTTATCGCTCCCACTCTCTCATACTGGTCACTGGAAGTTCAGCATGGCATCTCATGGCAAAGAACTCTCTGAGGATCTGAAAAAAAAAAAAAGAATTGTTGCTCTACATAAAGATGGCCTAGGCTATGAGAAGATTGCCAAGACCCTGAAACTGAGCTACAGCACAGTGGCCAAGACCATACAGCGGTTTAACAGGACAGGTTCCACTCAGAACAGGCCTTGCCTTGGTCGACCAAAGAAGTTGAGTGCACGTGCTCAGCATCATATCCAGAGGTTGACTTTGAGAAATAGATGTATGAGTGCTGCCAGCATTGCTGCAGAGATTGAGAGGGGGGGGGGGGTTAGCATGTCAGTGCTCAGCCCATACACCGCACACTGCATCAAGTTGGTTTGCATGGCTGTCGTCCCAGAAGGAAGCCTTTTCTAAAGATGATGCACAAGAAGGCCCACAAACAGTTTGTTGAAGACAAGCAGATTAAGGACATGGATTACTTGAACCATGTCCTGTGGTCTGATGAGACCAAGATAAACTTATTTGGTTCAGATGGTGTCAAGGATGTGTGATGACAAGTAGGTGAGGAGTACAAAGACAAGTGTGTCTTGTCCACAGTCAAGCATGGTGGTGGGAGTGTCAGGGTCTAGGGCTGCATGAGTGCTTCCGACACTGGGGAGCTACAGTTCATTGAGGGAACCATGAATGCCAACATGTACTGTGGCATACTGAAGCAGAACATGATCCCCTCCCTTTGGAGACTGGGACACAGGGCAGTATTCCAACATAACAACCCCAAACACACCTCCAAGATGACCACTGCCTTGCTAAAGAAACTGAGGGTAAAGGTGATGGACTGGCCAAGCATGTCTGCAGACCTAAACCTTATTGAGCATCTGTGGGGCATCCTCAAATGGAAGGTGGAGGAGCGCAATAGCTCGAACATCCATCAACTCCGTGATGTCTTCATGGTTGAAAGAAAGAGGACTCCAGTGGCAACCAGTGAAGCTCTGGTGAACTCCATGCCCAAGAGGGTTAAGGCAGTACTGGAAAATAATGGTGGTCATACAAAATATTGACACTTTGGGCCCAATTTGGACATTTTTACTTAGGGGTGTACTCACTTTTGTTGCCAGCGGTTTAGACATTACTGGCTGTGTGTTGAATTATTTTGAGGGGACAGCAAATTTACACTGTTATTCAAGCTGTACACTCACTACTTTACATTGTAGCAAAGTGTAATTTCTTCAGTGTTGTCACATGAAAGATATAATAAAATATTTACAAAAACATTAGGGGTGTACTCACTTCTGTGAGATACTGTATATAGTTAGCTTATAGCTATGTGTATTGCAGTTCTTTGTCTTTTGTGGATTTTTAGAGACACCCTATTTGGGCCACAGCGAACCACTTCTGTCCACCCTCTATATGGTTGAAACATGTGGACCTCCACCTTCCCTCAGGTCCCAGGACAGGCGCCGAGGGATGGTTGCTGTGTTTTTCATCAACCTAGTTTGTGTTTTATCTTTACAAACAGTGATTGATTGATTGAAAATACATTATACAGATGCCCAAATAAACTGGACAACATCAATCAATCAATTTGTTAAAACATCTTTTCCATAGACACCCTGTCAGCAACATCTACTCCTGGCAAAGTAAATGTTCACAAAAACACATTGAGGCCCATGATGTAGTCCATCCATCGGTCCTTTAATGTTTATGTGATAAAATAGTCTGAAGTAGATGTGGAAATATTTAACTAATAGAGCTATTCATTTCTTTGTTTTACTTTTTATGTAAAACAAACAAAAAACTACCTGATGTATGCTTATACTGTAAGACTGGTCTTTATGTGGGAAATATTAATAGAAAAACATTGGTGTGTGAGTACAGTGCACCCTTGCTGATGTTTCTCTATTACTTTTTAGGTATCCTTAACAAAGGATAATTTCTTTAAAAGGATATATATATATATTTCTCAAAGGATATATATATATAATTAATGTGTCTGTTATGTAGATGTACTGTACCCTTTATAAAGTCCCAAGAGCATTCCCTTTTGTATTTATGAATTATTAGGGGTGGGGGTATGCTTATGCACCAGACCTTTTGCTTTGATCCATATTTGACTTTTCAGTATCATATATAAATATGACAATCTGTGAAATTGCTTGGTTTGTGTGTGTTCTTGTGACAACTCTCATACATGATACCCTCTGAATCAAGCTATTCCTTTGATTCAGTGTATGTTTTGTTTACATATAGGACGAGTCACGAATGTTTCGAGTTCAATTCAAAGGGGAATGCAAAGAGAAAGCCCTAGAAAATTGTGACAGCTGCTTTCAGAAGCTCCAATGTTACTTGGAAGACCAGGTATGAACAGAGTGCGAAAAAAGAAAACATACTGCAATTCAACGTTACCATAGCCTTCACAAAACATGGTTACCAAGTATGTTTTATAATTTTGTTTCAGAATGACGCCAGAGAATCAGTCCAAAATTTTCCTTACCAAATGATGGGAGTAACTCATGCTGCAAAGGTAAATACACATCCAAGAAATGAACAAAGACTTTTGCACACACAGAGGCTGGTTTACAAAAAACAGATGTCAATTTTCACACAAATTGTGTGAACATTTCCTAATTTATCCAATCCCGTAAAAAGCAAATTCTTGTTTATTTTATCCACATATGATTGGATAACTAAACTGTATATTGGGTGAAGATTCTAAATTCCTTTAGTAAATCAGCCTCACTTTAAGATTTATCACACAGCAAGAAATTTACATTTTAAAGTGGAACCATACCTCCCACTCCATTAAAGCAGTGTGGACAAGCACTCGTTAGCTGCTGACATCTTTGGCCTGTTCTCTTTCTGGCTCCGCTCTGCAACAGGTACATGAATTGGGCGCAAGCACTAACACTTTCACTGCTGCACTTTTTGAATTCTTCAGAGTATGTCTCTTGGCATGAAAAATATTGCTTGTTCCCATATATTAATTTATTAAATAAGTGGTACTTAACTGTATCTGAATGCCACAAACTAAAAATACCATTCATTTTTAATAAAGTAAACTCACTCATCCTTCCATGTTGCCATGCTTTTTTTATTTTTTACATTAAGAAATCACTTTGAAAAACACCCCCTAGCTTTTTCAGCTGTGGATACCTTGAATAGCATCATTTACTTCTTGAAATGCATTCCCTCTTAGCTCAAGCATGCAGGTAGCAGGGTGTGCTTAATGGAGAAGGCATCTCTTCCCAATGAAAAGAAAAAAAAAATTAATTAAGAGTCTCATTGAATGTATGACATAATTTTGGCCAAGCTCAGAAACCAGGAAGCAACTGGTGTAGAAAATAAATACAATTTAAAACAATTAAATGTAATATACTTTCCTATCTATTCACCTCTTGCCCTCCGGAAGATTTACCCCCCTTCCTGACCAGGCAATTTGTTGCGATACAACACTGCATTACTTTAACTGACAATTGCACGGTCATGCAACGCTGTACCCAAATCAAATGTATGCCTTTTTTCACATAAATAGAGCTCTCTTTTGATGGTATTTGATTACCACTGATTTTTTTTGTGCAAAAAAAAAGACAAAATAACAAAAGCAAAACAATATTTTATAATTTCTGCTATAAAACATAGCCAATAAAAATAAAATTTCTTAAAAAATCTAGGCCAATATGTATTGTGCTACATATTTTTGGTAAAAACAAAAAATCTCAATAAACATGTATTGATTGGTTTGCGCAAAAGTTATAGCGCCTACCAATGGCAATATATATACACTGGAATTTCTATTTATTTTCTATACTAGTAATGGAATGGCAGCGATCAGCGACTTATAGTGGGACTGTGATATTGCAGCAGACAACCGGACACTAATACAGTGATCAGTGCTAAAAATATGCACTGACACCGTACTAATGACACTGGTTAGGAAAATGCTAAACATTTAGGGTTTTCAAAGGGTTAAATGTGTGCCTAGTTAGTGCTTTTGTGTAAACTGTGTGCTGCTTTTACTAGGGGAAGTGATGGATCTCATTCCCTGCTTTGCGGGGACACAGAATCCATCACTTCCCCTGTCAGAACAGAGCTCTGCCTTGTTTACATAGGCAGAGCTCTGTTCTATTTCTCTGCCCAATGATCATCGGACTCCGGCAGATATCCACTGCCCGGCCCATGCAGATCCGTTTCTGCTGTGAATACTAGCAGCATAAAGATTAAAAATAGTTAAGAGTGGTTGAGAGAGTTCAGTTCCGATTTAAAAACATTTTTCCTAATTTTTGTGTACTGCACATCAAGGCTCGAGATTGCATTATTCAGATTTGACCAGCAAGCAACCTGCTACTCAAACATACACTACGCTATGAGTAATTGACAAATTCATGGTACATTGTGTCCAAAACAGACATCTGATAATCAACAGAAAGTTGCCCCCTTTACAATCACGGCAGGGAAAAACTCTACAGTACAAACAGAAGAGAAGGTGAAAAACATAGACGGTTAGTTGAAGGGCCTGAAGTCCCAATTGCTTGCCAGGTGGAAAACAGGCCAAAGGTTCCATCTAGAGTCACTTTGCTGGGAGCCAGAGAATGCTGTTGGATGGCAGGCTCTTTTACTGATATTCCGAGAAGTGCATTTACCACAGCGACCAAGGACTGACAATGCCATAGACCCATTTACACTTGCTTCAGACTTTTATCATACATTAAAGTGGCTACCACTTGAACATGCTTTGACCCATTTTTGATGCTTCGGTGATGCTTTTTTTTTTAAGCTTGGCAAATATCCCGTGGGTGTTGATTTTCAATTTGTTTTAAAGGGGCCTAGTAGAACTCCAGCTCAGCAGTACCCTCGTTCAGCAGATCCCCTGCTCGGTAGTAACCCCCAGCTCTGCTGATCCCCCACTCAGTAACCACCAGCTCTGTTGATCCTCCTCTCTCTCTGGTCCCTGCTCAACTCCAGCTATATTGCTCCCATGCCGAGAACCACCTGTGCCATTGCTAGTTTCTCCTGCTCTGGCCCCCCCCCCCTGCTGATCCTCTGCTGCTCAGTCCTCTCTCTCTGGTCCCTGCTCCCCTTCCACTATAGCATTCCCATGTTGCACACCACGTGTCATCTGCTAGTTACTCCGCTCTGGTCTGGACCCCACTCACCTTCCTGCTGCTCCTCATTGCACAACAGATGTTAAGTCTTTACCAGACACTTCCAGAATATATACACTCGTATCAGAAGTGACTGGTGATGACATCTTCCCAGTTTGCTTGTTGATTTCCCAGTGCATCCTGGAATATCTCATACCTGCAATATCTCCAAAACAAGGCAAAGCTAAAGCTGAATAAAAGCCTCTCAAAAGTTGCAGGTGCTGTTAGCGAGCTTTGTCAGACTTCTATGGAGGCTTTAGAGATGCTTGAAAGCACCAAGAAAGGACCATCGGGGGAAATTTTTGAAGCAAAGCAAGTGTAACATGTAAACAGGACTGTAAGCTTGTAAAAAAGAACATATAATGGAAAAAAAAAAGTACAGCGCTATAGTGAATATCATAAGTGACGTGAAAAAATTATATATGACATAAAATGAGTGACTTGGGTGGCCAAATATTGGCGCATATGAAAATTATCAATTAAATATTAGCAAAATCTCTATGTATAATGTCCATAAATTGTAAATAAAAACGTGACATCAAGTGGTGGGTGAATCCGTGACAATTCTTCCACCTAATGCACTCACCAGAAGCTCAGAATGAATGCGCATTCAAAATAAAAACACCTCCAGCAGGTAAACCTTATCCATGTCACGAGGTACAGTATCAAATGTTATGACGGCATATACGGTTTGTGGGGAAACTGTCGTCTGATAACCAACCGACTGAAGGACAAAAGGACATTGCACAGGATTGTGACCTAGAATAAGAAAAAAACTGCTGCAAAAGTGATTGCAGAGCTCAATTTCAGACTTCGGGCAAATCAAAAGAATATTACATCACTTTCAACGTGAAATTTGTCACTTTCACACATGCAAATCATGTAGTGTATCCATTTTTTTGTCTAACCCCTGTATGTTGTGCTTTATTTTGGATCACTTCTTATGGCAGTTACTTTTACTTACTATTAACCAAACACTTAAAAAAAAAAACTAAAAATATCCATAATACCATTTTATTTCCCAAGAAACCCTGGATGTGAAATGTATTTACTTCAATATTACCAAAATGAATGCACAAAAGTATATTATACACCTTAGGCTGGATATACACACAGTCAGACTTTGTTGTAGAACCGATATATTTCCTAAAACATTATATATTATTTGCAAATATATGAAGATATTGTTTTGACAGGCACTCACATTTAGTAGGTAGTTTTATTTTCAGTTTTTTAATCTGACAGATCAAAATGTGATTTGATTTACACAGTACCTGGCCACATCTAGTCATTCATTTTCAGATTTATTTTTATTATTTGTTAAACTAAATATAGAAGCATAGCATACAGTATGTCACAATTTAAGCGGCCTGTGTTTGTAGTCTCTCCTGAAAGGAAAGATGACCTGTCTGGGTGGTGCTTATCAGAACCTTCCCTTCAGTACAGCAGATCTTGGCCAGTTCATCAAGCTGTGTCTGCTAGACCAGCACTTTCCAGCATTTGTTGAGGCTGTGGAAAAAGAACTACACAAACTGTTGGAGAACTAACCAGAACAAAATGCAGCACACAGGTACGAAACTCTGGTTTTAGTCACTTTATCAAGTGTATTTTGCCACACACATTACACTTCAATTGCACAATCCATGGGTTCATGCAACTAGAACATTCCCCCTCCCCTTTTGCCCAGTAGAAGATATTACAGTTCTGATATACTGACACATTTACATCTAGTTGCATAGAATAGAACCATGCTATAAAGAACAATGTAAAAGTTTTAAATAACCCAAATTAACACAAACCCCCTTCAAAACAAAAGAAAAAAAATATATATTATAACTTATAAAAATTCTGCCTGCTAGAATGTACATTTTGGACATAACAGTGCAAAAGGATTTAATAATATACATGATTGAACCAATGTTCACTTATAAAGCATCCCACCTACATATATATATATATGTATATATTTTGTTTAATAATTTTCTAAAGTACTGGACATATCATTTATATGCACCAACAAGCCAACTGGTGTATATCATTACATTGGAGCAGTTCTGCACATCGTCACATATTCCACTAAACTCAAATAAATCACTTTCCGTAGCAGCCACGCAGCAGAGAATTAAGCCCTTTTCTACAGCATTTTGCCCAGTCATAACATTTTGTGCAAGGTACTGGGTAAGAAATAAAGTACTATACTCCAGTACAAGAAAAAGCATTAAAGACAAGTGTAATAAAAAAATGTTGTTTCACACAATTTCCAAGAGGCGGGCTTACATCAGACTCGTAAAATACCTGTAGCAGTGGAATCGTGCTTCTGTGACAGACCGAATCCCCATAAAAAAAAACAAAAAAAAACAACATTTGGGCCATGAAGATAGGGCTTCAACTGACACCTACTTTCTCATCTAGGTTTTTCAAAAAGGCTTTTTGATTGGTCACATAGCAGCTATAGTACACATTAAGCCTTATTACAGTAGGGGTTAGGTAAACCCTGCTCAGCTGAGAACATACAGAAATACAGACCAAAATATACAAAAATAAAATCATGCATGCATTAACTGCTTACACCCCAGCTATCCCCTCTTGAAGGCTTATATTTTCTCATATATATATATATATATATATATATATATATATATATTCATTCATTCTCTATCTATCTATCATAAGTGAACTTAGAAAAAAGCCACAGCACACAAAGCTGCATATGCACTCTATTGTTGAAGCTCCTTATAATACCCCATCAGTTTTATTCGCCTTGAAGGCTATATAAGGCATGCTTTTAAGAAATGGTTTTGTACCCTCAGTCCCATAAAGTTAATTTTGAAATAAAAACACACACACACAAAATAGGAATATTGAAGAAATCTGGAGTTTGGATTTCAGCAATGCCAGCTCTTCAGAAGGAGAATGAGTAGTGTTCTGTCCAAATCCATAAATGTCTAAATGACAAGAGAGGGAAAAAAATATTGAATACATGGTTGGTGTTCTGGTTACAGAAAAACATTCATCCCCGATTATCAGGGTATTAGTAAAAACATTAAACAGTGTGCTCTCCAGCTGATAACAATTCCAAATACTTGGCTACCTAAAGTTCTTTCTGCATATGCAGACTTCATCAATCCGTAATATTTCCAAATATGCCAATAGAGAAATCCAAAAACAAGACTTACGATTTAAGTTTTGCACAACACAAGTAAATAATTTCTGTTACAATGCTACCTGCTGCTATTATGAATAAGGGCAAACTGAGATGATCCCAAAACAGAAGGGGTTGCAGGTGACACCTTTCATTTGAAGAGGTTTTTAACTCAGTTGCAGCTGAATCTATTCTGTTTTGCATAGAGAGGGAAAGGTTTGGAGCCTTTATCAAGTGTTTATTGCGGTCTATCACTATTTCCCATCAGAACAGAGCTGATAGGAACCCTTGCCAATGCACATTCTTTAGCTGAGGGGGGGAGGGTAAGACATCTGACAATCCAATTTCCATTTGTGTTCTGTTTTGTGACACCCATCCCCCTTATTTCTTTTATGGGTTCTATAGGCAACATAAGTAATTGAAACTCTTCCCAATAAGGTCGTAGGCAGAACTAAATACTAGAGTTAGGTCCCTTTCATGTGGGTGGTCTGATTAGGTCCGCTTATTTTTTTTCAGCTGGACCTGATCAAAAGTTCCATGTTCGTGGAATTAACAGATGTAAAAAGACTTGCATTCTTTTACATCTGATTACCTTCAAATCCATCTGGATCTGGAAAAAAAAAAACCCCCAGCAAAAACGCACAAAAAAAGTGAAAAGTTATTTTCCCTATTTTCAGGCCTAAATGTGACTGACCTGAGGTAGGTTGATGTAAACGGATTAAAGTCTGTTTTCATAGATATAACATGGGTCCCGTTTTAAAGCGGTATTAAACACAAAACCAATAATGTAATATATTGCAGTTTACCAATCCATAGATGTGGTGCCTACATTTGTTTTCTGTTTTTGTTTTTTTAAAGGTTTTTCCTCCTTTTTTTCCACCTGCTAATCTGGCCAGTAACACATCTCCTGTATTAGAAGTGCCCCCATTCTGGATGAAGGAGCACAGGGGGCACCTTTGGACAGCCACATTGTCTGGGGCAGTGTTTCTCAACCCTTTCCAGTCTGTGCCCCTTGAAAAGTATTTTCAGTCACGAGGCACCCCTGTCCAAGGCTTGGTTCATGTTACTGTGCGTCACAGAATGCACACAAAATCATGCTCATTCCTGACGGACAGACAAATGCTCTGCTCTTTAGGGGTACCCCCATACATTGGCAAACGCGGGGTGTTTTTGGTGTGGTGCATTTTTAAAGAAAGGGTCAGGGACAACTTTCCCTGCATTTCTGCAGGAAAGGCAGCCCACTGGAATGAATGGGCTGCCCTACACACAGATGTGAACCAAGGGCTTGTTCACCTGTGAGGTTGGAAGGCAGTAAAACCACACAATTGAGCTGCTTTTACCACCCCCAACTGCTCCCCCTGTATACACATGCTGTGGCCGCAGCTGGAAGTATACCTCTAGGTGAATGGGGTTGAACTACAATCACCCTGCAATTGTGTGCGCATTGCACGCTGTTGTGGTGATGCTGCTTTTTACGGGGTTAAAACAGGTGGTGAGGAGGCAACATAGTGCCTCTTTACCAACTATCAAATGCCTCTGAAAAGCGATCTGAGCATGGATTTCTTTTCAGAGGAGCAGCAGTTCATGCTATTACGAACATGTCCTAAAAATGAAGTTCTGAAAAGACAAGAATAGGGGGTCAAGATTACAAGTTAACACACACACAGATTATATGCACGTGCGTGCGCACACACACACACACACACACACACACGTGTACACGCAAACATGTATACAGCTCTATAAAAAGTTACTGTACATTACCTTTCCTCACACAGCCAGGTACTGCACTCTAGGAGGAGGCAGAGAGCACAGAAGACACTCCCTTCCCTTTGCTCAGTGATGTGAAGGCTCCCAGGGCCAATGTACAGTGCAGCTGGGGTTCAGAAGCTTGGGATCAACGGACAGCCTCTCTCTACAAGGATGCCATGGCAACCCTGAAGACCTCTGGTGGCTCCCTAGTTAAGAATGGCTGGTCTGAGGGGAGTGGAGTGTTAGATGGACTAGCAGATTTAGCTACCCTAACAAACTGAAGTCAAACTCCAGCTCACACTGCAGTTAGCATTCTTTCTTTTACGATAAAGATTTTACATGGAAAAATAAAAGCTGATCGTTGTAAGTACTCCTGTCAGTGGTAAAGGGTTCGTCTCAAGATTGATACATTTGCAGGAGAGCTTTTCCTTTTGAAAACCAGATTTACTGGCTGGATCACCAGATGTGAATAAAGGAAAGAAAGCAACATTGTTTGCTCTGCTTCTGTTGATCAGACCGGAAAGTGCCTACATGAAAGGGGCTTTAGGCTCTGTTATATTCTCCAGCACACACATAAGGAAACATAGGAATTAACTGCATAGAAATATGGTTCAATAGTGACAAACACAACAAAAAGACCCTTTTAAACAGTATATATTTTTATATGAAATACATTTCTAGAAAACATGGTCCTAAATGTTTCTATTTCTTATGAAAGCAAAATCAACCCTTTTTGAGAAATGTTATATTTTATCTTTATATGACTGTATATTAGTTTGATCCTTGTCCATGCAGTTTTTTGCGGACTTTACAGATCATATTCTCTTAACCATACAGGACACAGGCAGAATATTCATAGACACTGTGTTATAGGCTGGCATCTTCAGGTAATTGAACATTGGCAAAACTTTCAAGGGCAAGCCCCTAAACACCTACCCTATAACCCTACCACCACACTTAGTCCTCAGTTCTGTTCTGCTGTCATAAGGGAATGGCTCTCTTCTTCTCAGAGAATGCACTCTTAGCCTAATTAGCTCTTTTATGTTATATTCAAGTTCTTCAAGCAACTGACTGCCTTCTAATACCACAAACAGAAGCAGTGCACCTTGATCAGCACAACCTTGAGAGTCATACTTAGACATTTGCTCTTGTACAACAGGCTTGAAGAACTCAATCTTAGAGTCATGATGTGCCCTTAGCACCTAAGCAGGAGCTAAAACTGATCTCTTCATCCAATTCTTGCTCTATTTCAGGCCCACAGCAAGCAGCCTACTGTGACATAGATGCAGAAAATTCTGCTTTTGTCAAACTGCTCTGACAAACTGCTTTATTAAAGCCATCTTTGCCCAAGTTTCAAAAACGCCACTGCTAATCCAGCATCTCCACTTTTTCTGCCCGAGTCAGATCCCAATACAGTTGCAAGAAAAAGTATGTGAACCCCTTGGGATTACGTGGAGTTTTGCATGAATTTGGCATAAAATGTGCTCTGAATGTCATCTAAGTCACAACAATAGAAGAACACAGTCTGCTGAACATAATACTACACAAACCTTAGATGTTGCCATGGTTTAATTGCACATAACATGTAAGCATTCACAGTGCAGGGAGGAAAAAGTATGTGAACCTTTGGACTTAATAACTGGTTGACCCTCCTTTGGCAGCAATAACCTCAACCAAACGTTTCCTGTAGTTGCAGATCAGACCTGCACAACGATCTGGAGTAATTTTGGACCACTCCTCTTCACAAAACTGTTTCAGTGTAGCAATATTCTTGGGATGTCTGGTGTGAATCGCTCTCAAGGTCATGCCACAGCATTTCAATCAGGTTGAGGTCAGGACTCTGACTGGGCCACTCCAGAAGGCGTATTCTGTGCTGTTGCAGCCATTGTTTTGTTGAGTTACTTGTATGCTTTGGGTCATTGTCCTGTTGCATCACCCATCCTCTGCAGAGCTTCAGTTGGCGGACAGATGGTCGTACGTTTTCCTGCAAAATGTCTTGATAAACTCTGGAATTCATTTTCCCATCAATGACAACAATCCGTCCAGGCCCTGAGGCAGCAAAGCAGCCCCAAACCATGATGCTCCCTCTGCCATGTTTTACAGCTGGGATGAGGTTTTGATGTTGGTGTGCTGTGCCTTTTTTTCTCCACACAGTGTTGTGTGTTCTTCCCAAACAACTCAATCTTGGTTTCATCTGTCCACAGTATATTTTGCCAGTAGTGCTGTGGAACATCCAGGTGCTCTTTTGCAAACTTCAAACGTGCTGCAATATTCTTTTTGGACAGCAATGGCTTCCTCCGTGGTGTCCTCCCATGTACTCCATTCTTGTTTAATGTTTTCCTTATTGTAGATGTATCAACAAAAATGTTAGCATGTGCCAGAGATTTCTGTAGGTCTTTAGCTGACACTCTGGGATTCTTCTTTACTTCATGCAGCATTCTGCGCTGTGCTCTTGCAGTCATTTTTACAGGACGACCACGCCTAGGGAGAGTAGCAACAGTGCTAAACTTTCTCCATTTGTAGACAGTCTGTCTTACCGTGGACACATGAACATCAAGGCTTTTGGAGATACTTTTGTAACCCTTTCCAGCTTCATGCAAGTCAACAATTCTTGATCGTAGGTCTTCTGGGAGCTCTTTTCTGCGAGGCATGCTTCACATCAGACAGTGCTTCTTGAAACCAGTAAACCCAAAACAGGTGTGTGTTTTTTTAAGGGCAGGACAGCTGTCAGCAACAAATCCAATATCATCACACTAATTGGAGTCAAGGTTGGCTCACTCCTGGCTCCAATTAGCTCTGGGAGAAGTCATTAAGCTGGAGCCTCACATACTTTTTCCTCCCTGCACTGTGAATGTTTACATGTTATGTGCAATTAAACCATGGCAACATCTAATGTTTGTGTAGTATTATGTTCAGCAGACTGTGTTCTTCTATTGTTGTGACTTAGATGACATTCAGAGCACATTTTATGCCCAATTCATGCAAAACTCCACGTAATCCCAAGGGGTTCACATACTTTTTCTTGCAACTGTATGTCTGCCCTGGACAAGGCAGACACAAAAAAGAATGAAGAATTCAGAGAGACAGTACTGGAGGAAGCTGCAGAAGATTTCTCCCCCTGAATGGCGCTATATTGAAGAGAAAGCTTAATGTAATATGCTTGATAAAGGAAAAGCTCACTGTGGCTTTCCACAAAATCCTTGACATTGTACATTGATTATCCTGTCTCGTCATGCTTCATTGGGTACAAAGAGGTCTACAAAATCTTTCCTATTCAAAACATAGAATATGCAGTCTATGACGATTGGATCGCTACAAATAGGATTTTTACTCCTCCCAAAAATCTCTACCAAACTCTATCCAGTGGAAAAAAAAGATTTGATGAATAAGTGGTGTATTCTGTTGTTGATCCAGGTGTCTCAGTCCTAAATATCTTGCTGTACCTTATTGAAAGAGTTCCTTCTTTTAAAGATTCTGCAAATAGAAAGTTTGAGATCCTCTTTAAGGCTCTCTATTCTTTGGCAATCCGCAACCTGCTCTAGCTGCAATTTCAGTATGTCAAACTGCAGCTAACTGGACTAGGGCAATGCATAACTAATATGATCCTACTTTTCAGGACTGTGCTTAACAGAGTAATTACAACAGCTACCCTACACTCTACCTTTTTTTAGACGGATGCCCTAGAACATGTCATGAGACATGTTCCTCTGTAAAATCAACCAAAAATTGCCCAAAGGCAGTCAGATTTGCAGAATGCCCTCAACCATCTCTATTTCCTGGAAGCAGTTGTGCCGGTAATCATCGAAAGTCAGGTTCAAATCATTTTATTCGAACCTGTTCACATTACCAAAGGTAATCATCCTGTTCTGCACTTAAAATCCCTCAACAGATATTTTCAAGTTTTACTTGGAATCCACAAGTTCAATAATTGCCTCCCTGAGACAAGGGGAATACGTGGTATCTGTAAGCATCCAGGATGCTTATCTGCATTTTCCCATTTATCCACCTCATCTGTACTATGCTTCACAGTGGCAGGTATTCTTAAAGGGCCCTAACACCTCTTCTTTCCCTTCTCAGAAATCAGGGCATCCAGGTCACAGGCTTTCTAGACAACCTTTGTCTTTAGGACTCCTCTTCCTTTCAGCGGTCAACAAATGCCCACAGGACAATTGAGATGCCCTAGGCTTCTGGTTGGGTGATCAATTTAATCACTTGACCTCTGGAAGGTTTTACTCCCTTCATGACCAGACCATTTTTTTCTATTCATCACTGTACTACCTTAACTGGTAATTGCACAGCTATGCAACATTGCATGCAAATGAAATTTCATTTTTTTTTCACTCAGAGCTTTATTTTGGTGGTATTTGATCACCACTGGGTTTTTTATTTTGCTACATTAAAGACCGTAAATTTTACCTAAACAACCTTTTTTTGAAGCCAATTCTTTAATCTATGTAATTACAGCAAGTGAAGTAGCCAAAACACCTTAAGAATCAACCTTCACTTCATCAAAGTATATTAACCACTTGCCCTCTGGAAGATTTACCCCTCTTTCCTGACCAGGCCATTTTTTGATTAGTTTGCACAAAAGTTATAGCGTCTACAAACTATGGGACATGCACTGGAATTTGAAAAAAAAAAAAATGTTTTAATACTAGTAATGGTGGCAATCAGTGACTTATAGCGGGACTGCGATATTGCAGCGGACATTTTTACACTGACTGACACTTTGTGGGAACCAGTGACACTATGACCGTGATCAGTGCTACAAATATGCACTGATCACTGTATTAATGACACTGGTTGGGAAGGCGTTAACATCTAGGGCTATCAAAGGGTTAAATGTGTGCCTAGCTATGTGCTTGGTGTACAAGAGGTGGTGCTTGTACTAGGGGAAGTGAAGGATTGTGTTCCCAGCTTTGCAGAGACACATGATCCTTCACTTCCCCACCTGTCAGAACAGAGCTCTGCCTTGTTTACATAGGCAGAGCTCTGTTCTTTCTCCTGCCTGATGATCGGCGGGTGCCTGCGAACTTCTATTCACAGGGATTCGCAGATCTGCTTTTGCTGTGAGTGTTCACAGCAGAAGTGAGCCGCTGGTGGCATGCGCGCCCCTATGGTGGAAGTGCAAAATCACATGTATATATACATGAATTTGCACAATAGGGCCACCTTGTAGCAGTAAAACTGCTATAGGATGGTCTTCAAGTGGTTAAATAGACACACAGATTCTTTTCACTAAGGTACCTGCAAGTCTCCATATTGTTGATGTGATGTTTGCTAAGGTAACGGAAGTGAGAGCCTTCTTATAGACAGGAAATCTATCCTCATTTTTTTTAGCCAATTGTTCACACTGCTCACTCCAGACAAAAAGTCAAATGCAAATGAAGACATTTATTAATCAGATATTGTACTAGCAAGTTCATTACCTGGCATACAAGAACTGGATGACATTTTAGAGCCTATTTCTGTTAAAGATTAATTCATGGTTTAAGTATGTGTTAAAAAACAGAGAAAAGTCTATGTGTGGTGAATTTACACTATGGGTTACATAATTATTAAGTACAAATATATTACTTACAGAATTTGTTTAGCTTGTGTTTCTTTGCCTCAAATTTTTATCTTTGTGGTTATTTGTAGAGTTACTCTTCCTGAAGGAAAAAAATAAGAAAATATTATTCAGAATTCATAATTGCACAATTTAAGAGCAACTTAACAGTAACATTTTGCTAGAAGAAAACAAGTGAGCTGGTGAGAGATGTGATATTTGAAGCAAAATACTGTAATCTGACTGGGAAAAACTGCTGCAAAATTGATAATTGTTTGTGGTAATTTTTAAGGTTATAAGCCGATGTTTTATGTTTTTCTACTTAGAAAATAAATGTTATAATTTAACATGCAACTCAAGGGCCACCAATGACAGAGTAGGTTTTCCAAAGACAGCATAGAAGTAATAGTTTGCTTTCAGACTGCCTGTCAATATGAACTCCTCTTCATCATTCAACTACTGTCTGTGTACAAATCTGAGTATAAACGGTTAAGGTCTGTTAGTGACCAATAAAAGGAATGTGACCAAAAAAAATACACAAGCATATATAAATTGTTTCCACTTTTAACCCTGCACCCTCTTCTGTATCCACTAAATCCATACATTTTCTGTGCTAGACCCACACTGGCCCTGCTACTTTTTGGCCACCAAGCTGCCTCTCCACCAGGTCCACCGAGAGCAGATTGAGCTGCAGCATATCAAACAGGCAGGATCTGGTGAACAGCCTAGAGCCACAACAGGGTCTCCGATCTGGACCTGATCTCTGCTGTGTTGCTCTGTCCATCACACAAGCACAGGCCTGAGCAGGGCACACCACATAACAGCTGTTCACCACTTGCCCTCCAGAGGATTTACCCCACCCTTCCTGACCAGGCCATTATTTGCAATATGGTGCTGCGTTACTTTAACTGACAATTGTGTGGTCATGCGACACTGTATATAAATGAAATTTATGTCCTTTTATCCCACAAATGGAGATGTCTTTCGGTGGTATTTGATCACCTCTGTTGGTTTTTTTTTTTGCGCAACAAACAAAAAAAAAAACAGACCAACAGTTTTGAAAAAAATTATATTTTTGATTATTTGCTATAAAACATATCCAGTAAACATTTAAAAATCTAATTTCTTCATAAATTTAGGCCAAAATGTATTCTGCTACATGTCTTTGCTAAAAAAAAATCCCAATACATGTAATTTAATGGGTTTATGTGAAAGTTATAGCATCTATAAATGGTGGTGTATATATACTAGAATTTTTTTTTATACTAGTAATGGCGGCCATCAGCGACTTATAGTGGGATTACGTTGGGCATTCTGACACTGGGGGGAACTAACTGCCACTGACATCCCAATGACAATAACACAGTGATCAGTGCCAATAAAAAGCACTGACACTGTACTAATGCCACTGGGCAGGAAGGGGTTAACATCTGGGGTAGTGCAGAGCAATACAAAGCAGCATGTCCTTGCTGGCAGGAGAGAGACGTGTGTTGTTTACACACAGGTCTCTTCTCTGTCAGCTTTACATGGTGATCGCTGGGTGCTGGCGGGGACTCTCCGGCTGGGACCCGGTGACTGACATCCGTAGCCGCCAATGGCAGCACAGGTAGGGCAGTGCACATGCTCTGTACGCAGAAATGCAAATCACGTATAAATACACAGCCCTGCTGCCCTGTTGCAGTAGTTTTACTACAGGGCAGCAGGCAAGCGGTTAATAATATTCCCCTCCACACAATTTGAGGGAAAGTCTGAACAGGGTGGATATGAGGAACAGCTGCCTGCTAACACGCTGCTTGCCGTAAAAAAAAAAAATGTACACACACGATAAAATAAGTATTGAACGTGTCACCATTTTTCTCAGTAAATATATTTCTAAAACATGCTATTGACATTAAATTTTCACGTCAGTAACAACCCATGCAATCCATACATACAAAGAAACCATAAACAAATAGGTTAAAAAAATTAAGTTACATGTAATTAAATGGAATGACACAGGAAAAAAGTACTGAACACACTAATTGAAATGTATTTAATACCTTGTACAAAATCCTATGTTGGTAATGACAGCTTCAAAACGCTTCCTGTATGGAAAAACTAGTCGCATGCATTGCTCGGGTGTGATTTTGGCTCATACTTCCACACAGTCTTCAAATCTTGAAGGTTCTGTGGGCCTCTTCTATAACCTCTTTTCGTTAGTTCTTTCCATAGATTTTCAATTGGATTCAAGTCAGGTGATTGGCTGGGCCATTCTAGCAGCTTTATTTTCTTTGAAACCAGTTGAGTTTTTCCTTGGCTTTGTGTTTGGGATCATTGTCTTGCTGAAATGTCCACCCTTATTTCACCTTCATCATCCTGGTAGATAGCAGCAGATTTTTATCAAGAATGTCTTGGTACATTTTTCCATTCATCCTTCCTGCAGTGACATGAAGTTTACTGGTACCGTATGCTGAAAAATAGCCCCACACCATAATGTTCCCACCTCCAAACTTCACTGTTGGTATGGTGTTTTTGGGGTGATGTGCAGCACCATTTGACCTCCAAACATGGTGTGTATTATGGTATCCAAAGAGATACATTTTGGTCTCAACTGACCAGGCTATATTCTCCCAGTATTTCACAGGCTTGTCCAAATGTTTTATATGAGCTTCAACATACTTTTTCTTAAGCAATGGAGTCTTGCATGGTGAGCGTGCATACACACCATGGCAGTTGAGTGCTTATTGTTTTCTTTGAAACAATTGTACCTGCTAATTCCAGGTCTTTCGGAAGTGCTCCACAAGTGGGGCTTGGCTCTTGGAGAACACTTCTGATAATTCTTTTCAATCCTCTGTCACAAATCTTGTGAGGAGTACCTGGCCATGGCCAGTTTATGGTGAAATTATGTTCTACTTCCGGATTATGGCCCAAACAGTGCTCACGAGAACATTCAGATATCTAGAAATCCTTCTGTAACCAATGCCATCAGTATGTTTGTTGTTAAGAATGTGAAGATCTTGAGAGAGCGCTTTGCTTTTATCCATCATGAGATGTTTCTTGTGACACACCTTGGTAATAAGACACCTTTTTATAGGCCATCAGTTGAGATTGAACCAGCTGTTATTAATTTGCATTGACAAGTGGCAAGATTGCTTTCCAATTAGTGATAGATTTTAGGAGGTGTCTTGGCTTTTTGCACCTCCCTTTCTGCATGTGTTCAATACTTTTTCCCCGTGCATTTCCATTTTATTACACATAACTTAATTTCTGAACATATTTGTTTTGGTTTCTTTGTATGTATGGATTGCATGGGTTAACGGCATGTGGTGAAAATGTAATGTCTACAGCACCTTCAGAAATATATTTACAGAGAAAAATGGTGGTGAATGATGTTCAATAAAATGCTTTAGGCATGAATGGTTATGGCTGAAGGCAGAGAACATTTTTCAGGTATACACGTCTACTTACATTGGTCCAGCTGGTTCATCATCTGAAGCACCCCAGCGATCATAAGGGAAATAAAAAGAGAAAAAAATTAATTAAAATTAACAGCAGATCTTCGTAGAACTCATAACTACAGTGACTGCAGCTCACTGTTTGGATGCTTGACAGTCACTTGAGGCAACTTGAATCTTTGTACTAAATGGTTGATTATGTTCTTTAAGATGAAGCATAAGTTTGATATCGGCCATGAAGGACTGCAACTGTAGTGGACAGATTGTTGAGATTTCATTGAAACCATCTTGTCCCCTAGTTCCAGTGGTTCACTCAGAGGATTAATGACAAGACAAACCCAACATTTCAGTTGTAAAATCCTGCTGGTTGTTTTCTTACAGTGGGGTAACGGGTAAGTTAGTGATGACAGCAGATGTCTTCCTTCACCAGACTCTACACTGTGCATTATTCAAACTCTAAACTATTGACAGAAGTTTGATCTCTTCCTAACACAATCATGGACTGAGCAAATAGAAAAAGCATGAACATCCTCTTCCCCCGCCAGACTTCAGCTACAAGGTCACATAGAGCTTTACTATGTGCAGTGGCCAAATTGACTGGACCCATATCTTTCTAGAATGTTTAACATATTCATTTATTATTTCCTTAAAGAGATCATGCCCACAAACAGGTGTGACAAATTGAGGGATTTTCACTGAAGTCTTGAAGAAAAATTTGCAGCAGGATTCCACAAGGAGACTAGTGCACATGAAGCAAAAGGATGGAGAAAAGTTACAGTCTTTGAACGTGTGTTGGCACCTGCATGAGCACAATCAGGGAGTAATATGATCATATGATCCCTATTACTTCCTCTCTACCTGCTGGCAGCGCATGAACAAAGTCAACAGGTAGCCAAAAAATAATATCTCTGGGGAAAATTAAATACAAAAAGAGAAATAAAACAAAAACAAAGCAAGAGTAGAAATAAAGGAAAAACAAACTGTGCACAGTCAACAAGCTTTTGTCCACAGACGTCTGGTAAACTGGCAAAATGCATTTTGAAATGGGACAGATAAGTCAGACTGGGGAGGGCTACAGCGTGCTATATTAATGGACAGGAGCGCTACATTTACACAGAGGGCCTGAGAGACACAGCAACCAATTCCCTAGACAGACACACGCACGCACAAATGCAAAACCAAACCATTCACTTGCAGGAAAACATGTTTCCCAGTAGGATTGAAAAGGGTAAAATCTGACATGTATATGCCACAGTAGCTTGTCAGTGGTACTGTATTGTTTACCAATGTACATAAATGAGTTTCTTATGTTAGCACCTCATCTAATATTAAATGCTAAAGCATTCTCTAGCTCCATCTAGTGTCCCCACACTGATTCAGCTCCAGTTTACAGGAAAATGGGGGGGCAGGGGGGGGGGGAATCCACGTAAACAGTCCTATTTGGCTTATACTACAAAATAAAAAAAAACTAACAACCTTAAATCTATAACATTTTTTGTGCATGAAGCAGAAATTTTAAGTTTTAAACTAAGTTTTGCAAAAGTTGTGAAAGGGCTCCATACCATACAATATATTGCATTCCATGCATATGGCACCCTAAAATCTATACAGTGGGTGGAACATTACACTACTAGACTCTTTTTAAGGGCCCATATTCAGTGTAACATTTTTTAAAAGGAGATAAAAGCTACAGGCTGCATTTGCTGAACTAAGGGGACTATAACATTCGGTACATTGGTACAATCTTTTCTTTGCAGTATCTGTACAGTGTTTTTCCCAAAATGCAGGTAAACTCAAACATCAAGAACAAGCCCTATGAACAAGGGTTTTATCGTACATACAGTGATGTGCAGTGTATCTGAAAATATGCTTCCGTTCATCCAATGATTTTGAATATAATAGTCCCCTTTAGTTAGCTGTGGATATGAACTGCAAAGGGCACCTAATATTTATCCGACTGCCTGCCTACATGGCTCTGCCCAAACTACAAAGTACAGACTGAACAGAATCTTGCTTGAGTACAACATTTGAAACACTGCAACCAATCAACAATTTGATTTTGTCTACAGCCCATTAAACTTTAAACTAACTGGCCCATAGATATATATATATGCCCTAGCGTACAGATAACTGGAAGGTTGCAGCTTCATATAAACCTTTAACAGCAAACCAGATTGTTCTTAGAAATTAAACTCAATATAATGATAAACCCTATACTTCAAGTGAAAAAATCCTCACCTACATATTACAAATTGCATCCTAAAAATCCAAACCGTTGTTAGCCAACTTGGAAAAGAACTGGAAATTTATATTTCTATCAGAAATCTGAGGAGTTTCTCAGCAATAGCGCTCAAGCTCCCTCTGCAGTTGTACTGTAAGAAATGTCATCATGGGGTAATGAAAGGCTTGAGAATTATTTGTCACAGAGAAGAATCCCTGCAGTGTTTTATAAAGTCATTGAGGACTTAAAGTGGTGTTAAACCCAAAAGCAGACATTATATTGCAGCTTACCAGCTCTTAGATGTGATGGCTGTATTACTTTTCTTTTTTTTAGACTTTATTTTCATTTTGTTTTTCACCTGGTGATCCAGTCAGTCTTTTTTTTTTTTTTTTTTAAATAGAACCAGCTGACCTGCAGATGTAGCAGTTGGAGGATTGGGACAAACTTTTTTTTTTTTACAGGGGTGGTTACAATGGTAAGCTTTTATTTATGTAGAATCTTTTCCTAAAAGAAAAAGAAACTATTGCTATAACTGAAGCCAAACTCCAGCTAACACCTTTAATAAGCAATTTGTTAGTCAGGTCCATCTAAATCTGCTAGTACATCTAACACTCCCCTAGCCCCAGATTAACAATGCTACTGTCCAAAAGGTGTCTCTGTTGCTCCTTCACCCAAAGAGCAGGCACTCTAATTCAGAAGTGTGTAACTTGCTGGATCACTAGATGAAAACAAAGGGGAAAAAGCACCAAAAAAAAAAAAATGAATGCAGCCACTACATCTAAGGACTGGTAACCTGCAATAGGTTAGATTTTTGGTTTTGGGCTTAAACACCGCTATAAACTGGAATGAGAAAATATTTGTCAAAAGGTGTACAGCTACGTTTTGCCATTTTTGTGATTCTGCACTAACTATTTTACTGACCCAGTACCATAACAAGGACATAACAGGCCAAGAACCCACCTAAATTGAGGACACAGATAGGGGCAGGCAGTGAGTAAGGGAGATTACAAAAAAACCTGCTTTTTTGTTTTTATTAAAACATAGCGAAGGAGAAACAAACAAGAAAACCAAAATAAACTGAAAATTAGTTGTGAAAGTGGATGAGGGAAACTCCAAGTGTTAACATCATGGGCTTGAGCAATCCCAACAACGGAAGCGAGATTAAACAAACTGGAAAAGCATGCAAAACTCGCACTTACCACCATAATATTTAGGGTTTGATGCAATTGAAGGGGGGGAAAAAAAAAGTCACAGTAACCGACAAGAATCATTAGAGAAGCTGCCTCCCTGGATTCCCCCTCCCAACCAACAAAGTAAAGAAAACTTAAAAAGAAAAACACTTTGGGAGAAAAGAAATGGAGTGATTGATCCAATCTGTGTCGCTGAGAAAGGAGGCAAGCAAAATGTGAAGCGGATAGAAAGCAATGGTGAATGGAAGAGCAGGTTTATTCAGGCAGTGCCCAGGTAAACCAGCAGGATACACTGAACTGCCAATAAAAGGGAACCCTTTTCAAATGGCAGACAAAGCTGCAGTGCATCATGCTGGAAAACTATGCTTGAAGAGAGAATCCTAGCACACACACCCATGCACACACCAAATATTTCCATGTGAAAAATTGAAGAGTTCAGGCCTCTGGTTAATGATTAAATAACAAAATTACTAGTCCATTAATTAAAATGACTTATACCTTTTAACAGGGAACCAAATACACCAGAGGGGGGAACATAAAGAGAGTTAAACTATACAACTTCAAATTCCACCCAAACAGTTCACACTAGGTATACTGAGCTTTACCTCTCGCAACAGATATGGACAGATTTGGGAAAAGCAAGCTCAGTCTAGGCTAATACAGCCAGTTTAGTAGTTTATACAATTGCTGAGATGGAAATGAAGGCAGTTTGGTTAAAAGTGAAATGTTGAACTCTTTGACTCAATAAGTCAGTTCCCTTTGAATACACCGTCTTACTGAGCAGTCCAGTGACCAACACCCACAAGAAATGTTGAAATAAGCATCACTTCAACATTTCCCTGCAGCTGAATACTTTGCTGCAGAGATGCATAGCTTACTGCATCTAAATAATTGGGCCGCTGAAGCTGGAAGCAATGGCAGAGTTTCAAAAACAAAGAAATCTGTAGCGAAGCAGAATCTGAAACCAGTCAACTAAAACCTATGCAAAAAATGCATGGGTATACAAACAGATTACGTGAAGGGAAAGCTGAGCCAGAGAGAACACACCTCAGTTCATGCTCGAGTATGAAAAGCACTGCTGAATTTCTAGACAAAGGGTGGAGGAGGGAGCAAACTAATCTCATTATAAAAGCAATGCTAATGTTTACATATTGCCAAAACCTGCCGTTAAGTTTATAAAACAAGACAAATAAAAACCTTATTGCATGGAGGTAAAAGCTTTGTCAAAAGCTTGAACAAACTTTCACTGGTACTGACAAAGGAAATACTAGTCTACCCCAAGTTGCCATATGACCATGCAGTCATTTCAACAGTGTGTTTCATGCCCACAGCAAGCTGGCACCAGGGCTCAGATATAAGTGTTTATACAAACCTCAGGACAAAGAACATGACATTAAATTGTTCCTGCAGAGAAGTGTTACTTAAAAGCATATAGGGCACAAACTTACCAGATATACCAGGTAAAGGGAAGAAATGTGTGAGTGACATTGTTAATCACAACAGACACATTCTTTTGAAATTATATACTGTTAATATGGTTCAAATAGGCTTAGAACTAATTCTAAATTAACAGAGCTATGCTGTCAAAAAGCAGGAGTGTAGTCCACACAAAGCAGTCCTAGATTTTAAACCTCTTCTACAAAGGCTACATTTGACTGCTTTAGGTAGACTTTTTTCTTCCAGGTACATATATCTCTGAGGGTGACGCTTTTACTGCAGCACATGCTGTCAAGGAAGCATAGCTGGGGACTGCTTATGATGTTGGTATCCATGGATGTATGCACAAGTATTAAAAACAACATTAACATTTAGACTTAAACAGCTTACCATAGTTTTCTTTGTGGAAGACAAATGGTTTATAAGAGACATTGCAAAGAGAACTTTAAGTTGCACTAAATAGCAATACTTGAACTGGCATTAACTGCATTTGAAAGTCTTTAATGACACTACATACGCCAGTAGAACTGTAGAAGTCTTCTTTTGTTTGGTTATATAGCATAGCTAGATAAAGATGTGCTACTATGTAGTAGCATATCGTATACAGTACATATTGGCAGAGATGGCGCGGATGTTTCCTTTTAACCTAAGGTCTTACCAACCCTGGTTTCTGAGTGAAAGGGGATGCCATCCAAAATCACTGCAAAATATCTTTTCATGCTTGTTTACTGAACAAATTGAATATTCTTTCTTAAAGATGCCTAAGTAGTATACAACAGAGGAGTCTGCTATAGCAACCCCTGGCAAAAAGTATTGAATCACCACTCTTGGAAAATGTTCATTCAATTATAATTGTGTAGAAAAAAGAAAAAAAAAATCACAGACATGTCTCCAAAAACTATTTTTATTTATCATCCAACCTTCTGGCTTTAAGACACACTTAAAAAAAATGAAAAAGAAAGAAAAAACTGCAGTCAATTGCAATTGTTTTTGCAGATCAGGCAGAGAAAAAAAATATGGAATCACTCAATTCTGAGGAAAATATTATGGAATCACCATGTACTTTACAGTTCTAGAACAAACAGCTGCTAATTAGTCTGCAGTGAAAAAAAAAAACCTGGATGTCCCCCCAAAAAAATTTGTTTTTTATTTTAAAAAAATTAGTTACACCCCCACATATGTACACACGTGATAGCATGCGCTGGGGTGCCTACGCATGAAAATGACAACTGGAATACACGTTAAAAATCACCGTGCACGCCAGCATGAGAGCAATAATTCTAGCATCAGAAATCCTCTAACGCTAAATGGATGGCCTATAAGAGGCTTTAAAAGCATCACCTATAGAAAAATATAGGGTGCTAACGTTTGTCGCCATTTCACGAGCTCACACAAATTTAAGGTTTGACATGCTGGATATCTATTTACTCGATACAACCTCAACTTTTATATTTTACAAACAAATTGGATAATTTATTGCTTTTTGTGACCTAAAATTAACTTAAGTGTATAAAAAATTGGAACTACCACTAATTGTCTAGGGTCTCTAATTTCAGAAAATATATAATGTTTGTGGGTTTTGTGTAATCTTCAGGCCTGAAATGATTTTTTAACCGTGAGCAAAAAACGCAAATGGTTCTGGCAGCGAAAGGGATAAAGGGTAAGCCCGACACTCCCCTTTCCTGACGAGCACTCAATCGGTGCTCACTGCACTGCAAGGTCTCTCCCCTCCCCGCTAGTCCCCGGGTACGGTGCTGGAGACAGGCAGGGAGGGAAGGAAGAGACATACAGTGCAATTTTAATAATATTAAACGTTGAAGTTGCCATAAAGTCCCTCTTGTTTTTGAAAGCCCCAGACATTACTTAAAAGCAGATTTAAATACGGTTTTGGTTAAAAAAAATTTATCAGGACAAGTAGATTGGGACACCGATTTAGACCCTGGACAAATAGTTTTTTCAGAAACTTTCACACCCCTGCAAATAGTCTGGACCTCAATCTAATTGAAAATCTATGGTGGAAATTAAAGAAAATAGTCCATGATAAGACTCCAACCGGCAAAGCTGATCTGGCAATAAGAGAAAGTTGGAGCCAGATTGATGAAGAATATGGTTTCATGATAGTTAAATCCATGCCTCAGAGAATTCAAGCTGTTATAAAACCCAGAGGTGGTGCAACAAAGTATTAGTGGTCTACTGTAGTGTTTTTCTTTCATGATTCCATAATATTTTCCTCTGTTTGATCTGCAAAAACAGTTGCAACTGACTACAGTTTTCTCTTTTTATTCTTAAAGTACTTCTTAAAGCCAGAACGTTGTAATGTTAAATGAAAATAATTTTGAGGCATGTCTGTGATTAGTTTTTTCTACACAATTAAACAATTGAATGAACATTTTCCAAGAGTGGTGATTCCATACGTTTTACCAGGGGTTGCAATAGGGCAGATGTTTTTTAAACATCGTTTAGAAAGAAAAATAACTACATTTTGTAATTCAGGCTTTAAAAGCCAAACTTTGTCAACTTTTATTTGCTAGTGGCACATGTACAACCCAGAGCAAATGAATATGGGGACCAGAAGAAAATAAAATCATTTTAAGATAAATCTTAAAATGATAAAAATAATAAACACTAGGCTGTTCTTGGATGAGTAAAAGTGATAATGCAGAAAACATGGATTGGCTGCGAACATGAGTGATTGATGTTATTTTAACAGGCAGCATATTGAAGTCCTCAAATATCATTCTTAATACCGCACCTTATCTTTTAGGCTTTATTAGCCACTGCATGGGAGATGTAAGTTGACCTTCAGTCATAATGGGGTCATCAGAAGCCACTTTTGGCATGGGCTGGGACAGCTGCCCTCCCAGTGCATGTTTCTCTGCCTATAAGTCTCTAACACCTCACATTTCATTCAACCCTATGGGAAATGCCAATACAATGCAACAAGTGTCTAGGATATATGGTAGAATAATAGTAAGAAAAAAACAAAAAAACTACACACTGTGTAGAGATCCTCAAGTATCATGCAGTCAAACATAATTTTGATTGAGTCTCTGCTAAAAGATCTGGTTTCTGTAGTTCAAACTGCATTTTCAGATGTTTTTCCGATTTGGCCCAAACACCTAACCTGTAATGTAGCACAAGATTGAATATATATTAAAATGCCTTTATGCCCCTTCCCCCTCTCTTACCATCTGGAACCTCGTCAGGTCTTTTGCGCTTCTCATACACAACAATGATAACCGCCAAGATGACAATTTCTGCTACAATGCCAAGGAAGGGCCACAAAGGAGCCAGGTGACTGCGCACTCTCAAGATGATGCGGCTTGTAGTGTTGCCAACCGAATTTGAAGCATTACATATGTACACACCAGGGTCCTCGCTGATGTCCAGCTTTGTGATTTTCAGCTCAGTGATGTTTTCTTTGCTGGTGATAGATATACGTCCACTCTCATTATTTAGTAGCTGCAAAATATGAAAACATTTTATTTATTAACAGGTAAAAGATGTTGTGAGAAGTACTAAACAAGTTTAAAAGCATCCACACAAACTTAATCTGTGGAAACAGACAAAAAACTTTAGCCTGCTACTTATTTCTCAGCAAGGCATCAACGTAGCACCTCTCCACTACAAATCCCTAACCCAGGTGTTACGCCTCTCCTCCTGTCCTAGGAATGTACATCAGCACTAGCAGTGCAAATAAGAATGGTAGCAAAGTGCTCACCAACTATGCAGTGTTTCGCAAACTACCAAAATGCTTTGACCAGACTATGTTTATACAGTACTGGCAATTTTATTGTTATGGTTGCCAAACAGATTAAAGTGTTACTAAACCCAGGACCCTGCATTCACTACATCCACTGCATTCACTACATTCGGTCTCCCACAGTACACGGAAATGAATTTATTTTACTAAATATAAACTGCTAAATTCCTTATTAGCAGGTAGAGCAGTCTTGTGACTTCTATCAGTGTCCAGCTGAGCACTGGTTAAAGCTTGTAGGAAGAGTTTTCATTCTAATCTCACTACCTCATAAGATTGAATAACCCCTGGCCCTCTGTCTGGACAGTGCCGACTGACCCTGTGCTGATCACATGCACTATCCTAAGAAAAAGAAAAAAAAGACCCTCTAGCAGTACACACTATACTGAGCATGTGCAGAGTGTCTCCACACAATATATCTTCTCAAGGCTCTGTTCTATCAGCAGATGGATTGGAGACAGTAGAAGGGAAGGATCAGAGAAGGATTAACCCCCTTAAAGTGTTACTAAACCCAGGACCCTGCACTCACTATATCTGTTCTCCCAAAGTACACAGAACATGGAAGTGCAATTATTTTAGTAAATATAAACTGCTAAATACCTTTTCTCATCAGCAGTTAGAGCAGTCTTGTAAATTCTATCAGTGTCCAGCAGAGCACTGGTGAACGCTTGTAGGAGTAGTTTTCTTTCTGCTCTAGGAGGATGCAGAACCCCTGACCTCTGTCTGTACAGTGCTGTTTGGCCCTGTGCTGATCACATGCACTCTCCCAAGAAAAAAAAAACCTCTCTAGCAATACACTAAACTGAGCTTGTGCAGAATGTCTCCACACAATATGTCTTATAAGGAGAAAAGAGGGGGCACTGGACAAAGGGGAGGATCAGAGAAGTCAGGATCAAAAAGCCTTTTTACACAATGCAGAGGATTAACCACTTAGGTTCCACAGTGAGTATAACAAGCATGCTTTACTGCATATACAGACTGAATTTACTGTTGTGGGTTTAGTAACACCAAGTTTGGATGTTGGACAGTAGATCTGACAAGCACTGAAGAACAGAACTAGTTCACCTGCAACTAAAGAGGAGAAAAAAAAAAAAAAAACACCACACAAAGTTCGTCAATGCTTGCTATTAAAAATCTAGTTCTCTCAAGTAATTGATCAGCTTGGCAGATTACAAAGAGACTGCTTTATTACCAATGGTTTTCAATAAGAAGATCACTTCAATTGGATCTGCACGTTCTCTTAAATTTAGTTGCCGGCCTTTACAAGGAGTCTCACTTTTATTTTTGGATTTTACAGATATTTACATTATCAATGCAGCAGACGTACAATGAGCTACAGCTATTTAGAAAGCAGTTTTATATTTTCTTCAGGCATTTGTCCTTTTATTTTTACCCATTGATTCCACTAGTAGGACTTACTGTCCTAGGGTGACAAAGCTCTGTACTATGAAAAAGCAATTTTACTACCCTAGGAAGAGAGGTAGGCTAGGACTGTAGAACACCTTCCCCTGTCTTCTGAACCATAACATGGGGGTGGTGTTCTGTAGTCCACAGAGGGAGTGGACATATTCCTAACTACAAACCCAATTCCAAAACAGTTGGGACACTAGATAAAAATCTACATAAACAGAATGCAACGATTTGCAAATCTCATAAACACGTATTTTATTCATAATAGAAAATAGCATATCAAATGTTTAAACTGAGAAAATGGATCAGTTTAAGAAAAGAATAAGGACATTTTGAAACTGATGGCAGCAACACATCTTAAAACGTGAGATTAGCATCCCCTCTTCTTTTAACAACACTATAAACATCTGGGAACTGAGACCAGTTGCTGGAGTGTAACAAGAGTGCAGCAGAAAACAAACACTTTCTGGCAGGGAGCAACTTATTTTTTTTCCCTCATCAAAGATATATTATTGAAAATGTTATATTTAACAAACCAAAAAGGGGGCAAAGTCATTTTACGGGTTTACATACACATTACATTTACATCTCAGAATGGCAGTTTTAAACAAACGGTTTGTGGGATCACGAGTGGGTTTTTGGGAAATTCCCTAATAACTTGCAATGGCTATTCACGTTATCTGAATTGAAACTATAGGGCATTTATATTTCCCCTGCATATCAATATATTTTTATATAGCTTCACACATTACTTGCTGTAGTATCCCTCTATTTAGTAAGGCAGGCTACAGAGACAAGAGCTCTTAGACAAACCCAGTCATTGCTCCCACCTACTATAATGGTTATATACTGTATATCCATTTACTACAGATCTACCCACCTCCCCCCAAAACGCCAAGTTGGCAGGGCAATATAGAACCACTGGGGACAGTAATTGGCTGTTACTTGCTTACATGAGCTTTAACCACTTCCCGTCTGGCCGTTGTATATAAACGGCCGGACGGTGGCAGTGCAGGGTCGGGTGGCCATTTATAAACAGCCTCCCCGCCCCCTGCTTCTGCGTGCTCCCTGGGAGCGCGCAACACCGCGAACACAGTGCAACTCCAATCGTCGGACGGGACCTCTGTGCGAGGTCCCGATCAAGTGATCACTGCTTGGCCAATCAGTGATCACATGCAGAGTAGTAAGCAAGATGTCACTTCTGACATCATTGCTTACTACGTGTGAAATCTGTGAATGATCACAGGAGGTCACATGGTACAAGGCTATTCACAACAGCCTTGTACCATGTGACAAGCTGTGACCAATCACAGCTCACACAGTAGTTCTCAATGGCTGCAAGAATGCAGCCAGAGAGAAGGAGAAATGATTGCTTTTACAGCCTTTATGGGTATAACAGCAATCAGTGTAAAAAAAATAAATCATCACCCCCCACAAGTAGTACAGTGTCACCATGGTGACACTGTACTGCTAGGGTGACAGTATGTAAAAAAACAAAAAACAAAACAAATAATATAAGAAAATAAAATAAAAATGTAAAAAAAAAAAGTTTAAAAATTATAATGTTTGGTTATAAACTAATTTGGGTTATTTTTTTTTACTAAAAATATAACGGAATAAATTTTGGCCAAGATTTATGATGAAATACTATTTGCAAAATTTTATAAGAAAAACACTTTTTTTTCAAAATTTTTGGACATTTTCATTTACATAGCAAAAAAAATAAAAATCCCAGTGGTGAATAAATACCACCAAAATAAAGCTTTATCTGTCACAAAAAAATGCTAAAAAATTCATATGGGTACAGTGTTGCATGACCGTACAACTGTCATTCAAAGTGTGATAGCACTGAAAGCTGAAAATTGGCCTGGACAGGAAGGGGATAAAAGTTTGTTTCTCTTTTCTCATTATATTGGTTGCTATTTGTATCCACTCACGTTTACTTGGACTTTTTTCCGCCCTTCACCCCTTGTGCCCCATTCCATTGGACCACCTGATTTCCCATTGGAGACATGGCAAACATTTCATCTTAGTCACAGTCATCCTCACTGTCAAGACCAAAAATGTACTTATCCACAAAAACAGGGCACTATGGCATGAAGTTCACATTATGACAATGTCAGTAGTCTCTCTTCCAGGCCTGATCTGGGGAGGCTCTCACTAGCAAACCAATGCAAAGCAGCGCACACCCGAAACCCGGAAGTAGGCCACAACGTATGGGTAAGTCGCTTTACCTGCAGCGGCTGCCCGTCCGCAATACTTTGTGAGTGGGCGAGAAGTGGTTAAGCAGCAGAAAAAGAAAACCTTAATATGTGAAACATTCTATAAAATAAACATTTTATGAATAAAGCTTCCACAAGGTTAACTCGTAAACTCAAAGCAGACAATGCCTCTAGGTCTACACACTCCATTAACCCATTCCTACCCACCGTATCTTTAACTGGGCTTGTACGCTTGGGTGGATGAGAAGATCTGCAAAGTCATGTGTTCACGGTGATTGGCTGTCATGATGGTCAAAGGATCATGAGCTGGTCTCACCAGTTCCCAACTATTTGTACAGACTAAAGACACTATCAGCACAGAAGCCTCTGCTGCCCATAAACACATACACTATATTGCCAAAAGTATTGGGGTGCCTGCCTTTATATGCACATGAACCAATGGCATCCCAGTCTTAGTCCGTAGGGTTAAATATTACGTTGGCCCACCCTTTGCAGCTTGGGAAGGCTGTCCTCAAGGTTTAGCAGTGAATCTATGGGAATGTTTGACCATTCTTCCAGAAACGCATTTGTGAGGTCAGGCACCTATGTCGGACCAGAAGGCTTGGCTTGCAGTCTCCGCTCTAAATTATCCTAAAGGTGTTCTTTTGGGTTGAGGTCAGGACTCTGTGCAGGCCAGTCAAGTTCCTTCACCCCAAACTCTCTCATCCATGTCTTTATAGACCTTTGTGCACTGGTGTGCAGTCATGTTGGAACAGGCAGGGGCCATCCTCAAACTGTTCCTACAAAGCTGGGAGCATGAAATTCTCCAAAAGAGTTCCCTCCACTGGCACTTAAAGGGCCAAGCCCAACCCCTGAAAAACAACTCCACACCATAATCCCCCTCCACCAAACTTCACACTTGGCATAATGCAGTCAGGCAAGTACCGTTCTGGCAACCACCAAACCCAGAGACATCCATCGGATTGCCAGACAGAAACGTGATTCATCACTCTAGAGAACAAGCTTCCACTGCTCTAGAGTCCAGTGGCAGCGTGCTTTACACCTCTGCATTGCACTTGGTGATGTAAGGCTTAGATGCAGCTGCTCGGCCATGGAAACCCATTCCATGAAGCGCTCTACGCACTGTTGCACTAATCTGAAGGTCAAATGAAGTTTGGAGGTCTTTAGCTATTGAGTCTGCAGACAGTTGGCGACTTCTGTGCACTTCAGCATGCACTGACCACGCTCTGTCATTTTACATGGCCTACCACTTGGTGGCTGAGTTACTGTTGCTCCCACTTTGTTACAATACCACTAACAGTTGACCGTGGAATATTTAATAGCAAGGACATTTCACGGATGGACTTACTGCACAGGTGGCAACCTATCACGGCACCACGCTTGAATTCACTGAGCTTCTAAGTGCGACCCATTCTTTCACAAATGTTTGTAGAAGCAGTCTACACGCCTAGGTGCTTAATTTTATACACCTGTGGCCATGGAGGTGATTAGAACACCTGAATCCAATGATTTGGAGGGGTGTCCCAATACTTTTGGCGATATAGTGCAGGTCTCCAAGACCCCTTCCTATAAGCCATCCAACATCTCCTAGCACAAGGAGACGTTGGTGGAAGAGGTGCTATTAAGCCCACAGGTACCAGGTAGTATCCAGCATATCCGGAGGAATAGGAGCCCCATATCCAGGCTGATCACCTCACTAATCCTAAGGAGGACCTCTGGAACCAGTGGATTTAAACATCTCCTTACCAGCTTGATGACAACACCATAGGAAAAAGTTCACTGGATTGACTAATATACCTTGAGGATTATTATTTATGCGCATTATCGATGCGCTTCCGGTGAGTGCGCATTTTTCACTTTTGGCTGGAGTCACAAGTTTATCTCCTAGAAAGCTTAGTCTATAATCGCATGAGTTCCCACCTCACCGACAACAACCTCCTTGATCCCCTACAATCTGGCTTTCGCCCCCTACACTCCACCGAAACTGCCATACTCAAACTCACCAACAACCTGCTAACCGCCAAAGCTAATGGCCACTATTCAGCAAATCTATCTCTCTACCCCTCACCTCACCCCTTCAGTCTCCGCCCATATCACTAGCCTACTGAGCGACATATCGGATTGGATGTCACTCCACTTCCTCAAACTAATTTTTTCCCAAAACTGAGCTCCTAGTCTTACCCCCAGCCCGCGCCACCCCCCCCCCCCCCCCCCGACTTCTCCATCAAGACCAACACCACCACCATCAGTCCCACACCTCAAGCCAGAGTACTAGGTGTCATCCTACACTCCAATCTGTCCTTCCAGCCACAGGTCCAATTGCTGCCAAACTCATGTAGACTACACCTCCCCAACATCTCCAAAATACGTCCATTCCTAACCCCGGAAACCACTAAGCAAATCATTCCCTCCCTTATTATATCACGCCTTGACTACTGCAACTCCCTCCTCGTCGGCTTACCTCACCGCAGGCTATCCCGCTTCAGTCTATCTTGAATGCGGCGACTAGACTCATCCACCTTACTAACCGCTCCGTATCCGCCACCCCCCTCTGCCAATCCCTCCACTGGCTTCCGATCGCCCAATGGATAAAATTCAAAATGCTAACATTGACGTATAAAGCTGTTCATAATACTGCCCCAAACTACATCACCGACCTGGTATCCAAATACCACCCAAAACGTACTCTCCGCTCCTCATAAGACCTCCTACTTTCTAGTTCCCTGGTCTCCTCCTCCCATGCCCGCCTCCAGGACTTCCCCCATCCTCTGGAACTCCCCACTCCAATCCATCAGACTATCACCTACTCTCCTCACCTTTAGGCGCACTCTGAAAACCGATCTCTTCAGGGAAGCCTACCCCGCCCTCAGCTAATTACTGAACTCCTCCACTCTTCCTACCACTCCATCCCCCACAGCTATTTCCTCCTGTACCACTATCCCCTCCCTCCTAGATTGTAAGCTCCAAGGAGCAGGGCCCTCGAACCACTCGTGTATTGAATCGTATTGTTACTGTACTGTCTCCCATTATAATGTACAGCGCTGAGCAAACTGTTGGCGCTATATAAATCCTGTATTTTTATAATAATAATATATATATATATATATATATATATAAACTGATGCAGCGCTACCCTGGATATTGCCGTCTAATAAGTATAAGTAAATACAAAATAACAATTTATAGTGAAAAGAATAACTAAGTGACTATTAGTGTATACAGTGAATAATTATACCGCACAATCCCCTATTGTGAAGTGAACTGATCCACTCAGGGATCTAAAGTGAAACAAAAAAGTGACTAAACATGGTAACAAAAACAGGAACGAGTGAGAACAAAAAGTCCAAATGGGACTGCACTGATGTGAACAATGTTAATAAAGGAAAAAAAAAAAAGGAACAAAATTGTATATAGTGAATCCCTAAAATTGGGACCAATATACTCACAATATTAGTGACCACAATGGCTAAATTATGGCAGATAAAAGTGAAGAAACAGGTGACAATGGTGTCCTTTTATGAAACAGAGATCAGCGGCGATCCTGAGGATCGTTGCTGATCTCCGATCATTAGTGGCTTAGGAAACAGAGATGATCAGTGGAGAACATGTTCTCCGCTGATCATCTCAGCACACAGATGACCAGTGTATGAAGGAGCAATGTCAGCCCTTCACTGGAGATCTGTGTTCTCCCTTCAGATTCTCCAGCTCAAAAGGTGGAGAATTGGAGGAACCGCAAATGAAGCAGCGATAATTTACTGTTGCTTAGTAAAGTAAAGTCAGTGTTTGACTGATCTCTTACTGTAATCTTGTGAGATTATAGTAAAAGCAGCCGGTTTCCAGAATTTGTAGATCGCTTCTCCCTTCGTTTGGAGAACTGATCTACATCGCTTCATAAAAAGGCATTCACAGGAGAACTGTGTTCTCTGAGAATACCGGAGAACTGAGCAGTGGTCATTTACTGCTGCATGATAAAAGGACATCGATATGTGAATCCCTAAATGCGGAATCAAATTTCACAATAGTGACAAGTGCTGTAATAAAACAGCAATGTATACCAAAATTAAATGAACATAATAGAAATAATGTTATGAAAAAAATCAACACCACTTAATTTTAAATAATATTATGAAATAAGTCCAAAAAGAAAGTTCAGAGGTGCGTGAACACCAAATATTCCAACGACTTTAGAAAGTGCATGAGATAACGTGGATATGCATAACAACCAATAGGAAATAATCCATAAGCGGCTGAATTGCCCCCTCACCTCCTTGAAGCGACCCAAAGGGGCCAAAATGCTTGTTGGAACACAAAAAAGGACCTTTCATGGTTAGTTCCCCCTACGTGGATGATATCCGTGCAAAGCGGTGATATCCCCTTCACTGGTATGTGAAAGAAGCAGCAGGATCCCCTCCAGGGATGTTTTAATGAGATACAGCCAGCTCACATTAAGATCAGGGTAAAGACAGAAAAGAGCTCTTCCATAGTGTAAATCTGTTTATTATACCTTTTAAGAACATATATAGCCAAATGCCCACTCACTTTTCATTAAAATAAAACAAGCTGTAAACCTCATGCTATGGGTGTACTTGCATGGGCTTTTTAGGTGTAGCAAGATGGCATCTACGCCTGAAATACGTCACCACGTTCCTACGCGTTACGTCCCATTATCACGTGACTTACCATATTTAGTCACTTTTTTGTTTCACTTTAGATCCCTGAGTGGATCAGTTCACTTCATGATAGGGGATTGTGCGGTATAATTATTCACTGTATACACTAATAGTCACTTATAAATTATTCTTATCACTATAAATTTTTATTTTGGATTTACTTATTAGACGGCAATATCCAGGGCAGCGCTGCACCAGTTTATATATAAGCATGCTTTACTGCATATACAGACTGATTTTACTGCTGTGGGTTTGTTCAGTCAGTTGTGGGTGACTGAAGCCTTACCTATAAACATTCCAGCACAAACAGTCCACAATGTAATCCTCTTTAATCTATCACTGAAAAACAGATTAAAATGTAATATTTAGGGATTTACCTCAGATCTCAGGTATCCAATCTAGTTACCTAGCTACCTCCCACTATTGAAGGAACTAGTTGCAGAAATGGAAACACTATCATAGGTCTTGGAAAGGTAAAATAACCACAAGATGACACTTTTACCCACACTGGTCTAGAACTAAAACTTTGCCTATCAAGAACCCACTTAAAGACCTTAAAACACTGTAACAGGCATTATTTTACATGGGCAACGACAGAGAGTGGCTAGACAAGTACTTATAGCACAGAAAACACAGGGTGGTCTGAATTTCCAAGATATCATTAAATACTACCTAGCAGCCAACTTATGTCACTTGACATAATTTACCATGTAAAAAGGTGGTCAGAAATAACAAGAATCCCCTATCCATACTAACTCTTTAATCTGGTCTCCTACTCCCAGCATCCACGTTTCTCATCATCTAACATCCATGATCCACATTAGAAATATTTGGGTATACCGTAAAATTACATATCACTTGTCATCCGAAACATCTATGATTACCTCCTTCAGTTATACACCTTTATTACCTTCCAGCCTTGAACATCAGGCTGCCTGTTTGTGGCTAAACAATTATTTTGCTATGAAGATATTAACCACAGAACAAACTGAACATTGCATCCACCGTTTTCAGAATTCCAATCCACAAAATTAAACACTACTCCCAGTCTTTCTCCAATAAGCTATAGGTTCTGCAGATTGACTTCATTTGAAAACATATGTTTAGAACAGAGGTAGGCAAACTTACAGTTGTGAACAACATGGGAGAAATCAAAGCTCACCAGGCACAACGCCCTATTTTTAGACCCTGTTCACAATAATGTTTAGCAGAAATGAAAAGCAGAAAAGAGCCTTTCTGTAAACTTGCAAAAACCGTGCAAAAAAATGCATGCCACGCTTGCACTGCCACTATTTCTCTATGGCACCCCAAACATGTGTAACAGCCTGTGTGTTTTTGTTGCCATTTTCCACGCAACAAAATACGTGCTTAGGGAGGGGAGGGAGATCCATTCAAATGGATAATGCTGCTCCAAAATCGTGCTAAAAGGGCCGTAAGGGAGCTAACCTAGCAAGGCCATATATAGCACAGGGCAGGAGTACACAGTGTAGAGTTCAGAAGGCAGGAGTACACAGTGTAGAGGTCAGAAGGCAGGAGTACAAAGTGCAGAGTTCAGAAGGCAGGAGTACAAAGTGCAGAGTTCAGAAGGCAGGAGTACAAAGTGCAGAGTTCAGAAGGCAGGAGTACACAGTGTAGAGTTCAGAAGGCAGGAGTACACAGTGTAGAGGTCAGAAGGCAGGAGTACAAAGTGCAGAGTTCAGAAGGCAGGAGTACAAAGTGCAGAGTTCAGAAGGCAGGAGTACAAAGTGCAGAGTTCGGAAGGCAGGAGTACACAGTGTAGAGTTCAGAAGGCAGGAGTACACAGTGTAGAGGTCAGAAGGCAGGAGTACACAGTGTAGAGGTCAGAAGGCAGGAGTACACAGTGTAGAGGTCAGAAGGCAGGAGTACAAAGTGCAGAGTTCAGAAGGCAGGAGTACACAGTGTAGAGTTCAGAAGGCAGGAGTACACAGTGCAGAGTTCAGAAGGCAGGAGTACACAGTGTAGAGGTCAGAAGGCAGGAGTACACAGTGTAGAGTTCAGAAGGCAGGAGTACACAGTGTAGAGGTCAGAAGGCAGGAGTACAAAGTGCAGAGTTCAGAAGGCAGGAGTACACAGTGTAGAGTTCAGAAGGCAGGAGTACACAGTGCAGAGTTCAGAAGGCAGGAGTACACAGTGTAGAGTTCAGAAGGCAGGAGTACACAGTGCAGAGTTCAGAAGGCAGGAGTACACAGTGTAGAGTTCAGAAGGCAGGAGTACACAGTGCAGAGTTCAGAAGGCAGGAGTACACAGTGTAGAGTTCAGAAGGCAGGAGTACAAAGTGCAGAGTTTAGAAGGCAGGAGTACACAGTGTAGAGTTCAGAAGGCAGGAGTACACAGTGCTGAGTTCAGAGGGCAGGAGTACACAATGTAGAGGTCAGACAGTAGCTGCTAAAATGTACAGTTGTGCTCAAAAGTTTGCATACCCTGGCAGAAAACATGACATTTTGGCACTGATATTGAAAATATGACTGATCATGCAGTCAACACTTATTTAACCACTTGCCCTCCTGAGGATTTACCCCCCTTCATGACCAGGCCATTTTTTGCATTACGGCACTGCGTTAATTTAACTGACAATTGTACAGTCATGCAACGTTGCAACCAAATGAAATTTCCGTTCTCCCACGAATTGAGCTTTCTTTTGGTGGTATTTGATCGCCTGTGTGGTTTTTATTTTTTGCGCTATAAGCAAAAAAAAGACTGACAATTTTGAGAAAAAAAACGAGTATTTTGGACTTTTTGCGATTAAACATGTCCAATAAAAAAAATTTCACATTTCGGCATACATTTAGGCCAAAATGTATTCTGGGACATTTCTTTGCTAGAAAAAAAAAATCCCAATACATATAAATTAATTGGTTTACGTTAAAATGATAGCGTTTACAAATGCCGGTATAGATACTGGGATTTTTTTTTTCTTTTACAAGTAATGGCGGCAATTAGCAACTTATAGCGGGACTATGGCAGACATTCTGGCACTGGAGGGAATGGACTTTGTTTCACTGACATCCCCAGTGGCACCAATACAGTGGATCAGAAAAAAGCACCGACATTGTACTAAGTCTGGCTTCCATGGTTCTTCATGGCTACACATTAGATCCCACTTCAAACTGTTAAATTCTCAAACTTTTCCCCTTTTTTTAAACATCAAGGAACATAACAGATGGAGCAGTAGGTAAACCCCTATGTCCCTTACCCTAACACCCTACGCACCCTCTACCTCCCCCTTCCCTTTGCCTCTTGTTCTTTTGCTGCAGTTCAGGATACTGGCCTTTGTTCGGTATAGTATCACACATTAGAATACCACTACACTTTTTATGTCGTACTGTTCACTATTTCTAACTAGGCATATTTTGCTTACTGTATATATCGTAATAACTGTGGAGGGTAGTTCAGGTGGGGGATCGCCTTCCCTGGGAAAAATGGTAGTCCAGACAGCAGGGCTTTCTTAAAATCTGACTTGTCAGTTGTATTTAAAAGGTTGCAAGCATCATAAACAAAACAGAAAATAAACCCTCACCATCCAAGCACTAACTAAACATAGGAGATTCCTATCTCACCGGTGAAGGGCTTCTCCCTGTCACCAACAAAATCAAAACAGTATGCAAACCTTTTTCTTTGTTGTACAATGCAAACTTTCATCCACAGCTCACTCAGATATGGCTCTCTTGAGTCCCAGGCCAAGAGCAACTTCTTGCTCCAGTCCTGCCTTTTTTATACAGCACCTTCTGGCGGTCATCAGTTGACCATAAAAACAAGTCCGGAAACACTTCTGCCATAGTGGCCTGGAAAACCTGGACTGGACTTCACCTTAATGTCCTAGATATGACTGCATACGAGGTGACACATAGCATCCATCGATCACCTTGCCTTTCATAATGTCACACAACATACACAATAGAATGCATTTTTCTAAGATGAAAATTGAATTTACCATAAATTGCAATGTCTACTTTTCCTGAGTAATATGTTTCTATTTCTTCACCACAATTATATATATATATATATATATATATATTTTTATATATATATATATATATATATATATATATATATATATATATATATAAATCCCAATAAACAGAATGGTACAAAAAAATGACAGTGTTTGGGAAATACTGGTCATTTTACCTTTACAACAAAGTTACTGTCAACATTTTTATAATCTTAAAAAAAAAAAAATCAACTTCCTAAAAATCGAAGAGTTCAAAGTGGAATTATGATTAAAACTTGTTTCTTTTGCTTAAGGGTTTTCTATAGTAAAACATTTCTGAAAGTTTGTAGATAACATAGGGAAGGGTTAAACCACCCATCCTTTTTTTGTTTTGTTTTTTTCCTGTGCCCCACATTGGGGAGATTTCCTTCACTACCTGTTCTGGAAACACAACAGGAAATAAAAAGGAAATCTCAAAGTGAGGCAAAATAGACTTCCAGATAGTTGTCTCAGAACAGGTGCTTCAGTGAAAGTGTCCCCTCTCCTCCAATTTCAAAGATGTAAAAAATGGCTAGAGAAGCACTGTAAATTCAGCATAGGGAATATGATAGCAATTTTTTTTCTATGTTATATATAGAGAACATAAATTTTATATATAATCTGACTGTTCCAAATAGTGCAGACCACAAGTCCACACAGCATCCTTTCCAATTTGATCTTCACATGTCAACACACCAAAATATCAGACCACTATAGGTATCCTAATTTTTTTAGCAATGAATTTGTTACCACCATTTACAAGGTCTATTGTACTTACATTTGGCACGTCATTAACCAACTTGAACCAATACCAGTCTGGGTGTGGGTATCCTACACATTTACAATATAAAAGAGCTTCTTCGCCTTCATTTTTGTTCTCGCTTTTTTTATGTCCAGTGATGTCTGGAGCAGCTGAAAACAGAAAATGCAGCAGATAAAACAGATATCCTTTGTTCATTCCAGCACCTGATCTTCTACATATTTCTAATGACTAGCCAGGCAACAAACCATCTCTCTGCAAGACCAAAGTGAAAACGAACATATAAGATCCTGCAAAATAGCTGGGCTAAAATGAAATTGACCAAAAATAAAAACTAATTACTTGTATTAGGTTAGGCTTATGAAATCATACTTGCCTTATTTTGGTGAGCAGCTTCAGCGCTGCACAAAAAATGAACATTTCAAAGATTTTAGGGCAGTTAAAACATTACTCCTGGTGTAACTGGGGAGAATAGTCACAAAGTATAACCTGTACTGAGAGATGTATGTAGGCTATCTGAAAAAGCCATTAGCCTAGCTTCTTTCCTGGTTTCAAATTTTTCCTTACTCACCGACCCCCCCCCTTAGGAGTATGTTAGAAAAGGTATTCTGCATACAAGTTTTCAGGTCACAGACTACAAAAGTATTGCAGCTTGAGACAGCCAATCAGCATTTTCAGAAGGTTCAGCAAACCATGGAAGCCCGTGGGAGGGGCAGAGAGATGTTGCTAATAAATATTCTTTGTTTGCCAGATACTCACCAACTCTGAAATCAGTTTGGTGGACCACTTGCTACCTGATTTTTTTTTTGCTACATAAACAAAATTATTTCAGTACTGCTAGATGAGAGGAAAAAAAAAAATCACAATAATGGAGAAACGGATTCCAAATGATTCCAATTTTTGATTCTCCAAAATACGTGCCTGTTGATTAAAGCAATCCATGAATCTGATTGCTTGGATTCAATAATCAAGTATTTCTCTGCAAACTGTCCAAATCTGCAAACACATATTTAGAATGCATAAACATTGTCAAGTGCAGGGGATCAGCACAGGGTTGGTGTTGGAAAAACTAAAATCAATTTTAGATTGTTCCTTTTTACACAGAACAATCTATTTGTACTATTGACTTGTTATGAAAAACGGAACAAAATCATTTTTGCCTTTTGAATGACTACCTTTAACTTCAATGGTTGCATTGACTGATGGAGAACCGCTGGCAAAAGTAAATACACACAAATATTCTCCTGAATCCTCAGCTTTAGGTTTATTGATCCTATAACAAAAACAAGCATAGTTTAGTTGTAATAAAAACATGGTTTAAATCATAACAGGCAGTTAGAAAATGAAAGCAATTCATCTATAAAGATGTTTAAAGCCACAACAGCATAAAGAAGCTACAATAAAAAGGTATATAAACAGTGTAGTAGCCAAAAAATAATTAAAAAATGAGCGTTTACAAGGTCAAAACAGAAGCAACCAGGAATACAAAACATTTGCTAAATTGGCCACGATCAAATCTAGTGCTAGTTTTGAGGGATCAAACAGAAGATAAGTGATCAAATGGGTGGGAGAATTCAGAATATTATTAAAGTGGATGTCAATACAACATTTTACCTCTTGTTTTGGATACAGGAATTTGTCATTTCTGTTGCATCAAACAACAATTCCAGACTTTAGGAACAACTGCATCAAATGGTCGACTACATGACAAATAAGTGCATGGATTTATAACTTACAGTATCTCTCTCATGAGCGGCCAGTGTTTCAATCTAGAAATCTTAGACTACCCCTTTCCCAAATGTTTGGGCACCACTCACATTTTTGTTGGTATATTTGGCTCAGGATATACATTAGGACCTTGCCCATGCACATTATATGTCAATATGTCTATGCCTTGGAGATGTAAAGACACTACATGCCCATCACACGCTTACTTGTATTCCATGGTGGATGAATCTTTTTTCCGAGAGTCCGCTAACTCCACTCCATTCTTGGTCCAGTAGGTGACATTAACGGACCCAAGGCTTCCATTTTGGGTGAGGTTACACTGTAACAAAATGGGGCCAGGCTTTATAAAAACATCTTCACTGGCATTGATCAATGGCCCTGAAAGAGTAATGTGTCAGTAGTGATAATTAATACCATTAGTCACAAGACGAAGGTTAATAATTTGTTTTGGACAGTATATACACCCTCCATTCACATCATGAATATTGCCAATTTCTCAAGAGCACATTTAATATAACACACAAGGACAATGGCAAACAAATAATGAAGGCACAAATGTCAAAAGACAACACAGAACTATATACAATCAAGTCTCCAAGATTCGAAGCTCATACACTCAATTTACTATTTTAATGCTGAATTTCAATTCTGTAGATTTGAAGGCTTTCCTATGAAACAAGTGAAAGTTTAAATATTAAAAAGGCTGAATATGGCAAAGCAACTACATAGCAGAATTGTTGCAGACAGGGCCTGCTTCTTTAATTTCATATGCCATAAACCAAATTTGTAGGTAGTACACAGTAATAGACACACAATAAAAAAATGTGTTGAAGATGTAGGAACTGACTTGCAAATTAATTAATCTAGCTTTGTAAATTTCTTAGAAGTTGTGAATAGCAATTTACCAATTGACCTGGAAGCTCACAATTTAATCACTTGCCTACCGGGCACTTATACCCTCTTCGTGCCCAGGTCAATTTTCAGTGCTGTCACTCTTTGAATGACAATTGCGCGGGCATGCAACACTGTGCCCATTTATATGATTTTTATCTTTTTTTCACACAAAAAGAGCTTTCTTTTGGTGGTATTTAATCACCACTGGGTTTTTTTTATTTTTTTGCACTATAAACATCAAAACAATTTTGAAAAAAAAAAAGTTTTTCTTTGTTTCTAAGATAAAATTTAGCAAACAGGTAATTTTTCTCCTTCACTGATATGCGATAATGGGGCTGCACTGATAGGCAGCACTGATGAGAACTGATGAGGTGGCATGGATAGGCAGCAATGGTGGCACTGATAGGCTGCACTGCTGAGGCAACACTGATAAGCAACACTGACTAGCAGCACTGACTGATGGCACTGCTGGGGGACACTGATGGGTGGCACTGCTGTGTGGCACTGATCATATGACACCCTCCCAGAACTGGATAACCACGCTGTAGCGGTCATTTGGCTATAGCGCGGTTAGCAAGTGGTTAAAGTAATTATATCATTATAGGAAAACTAAAAACTACTGATAGGTTTTAAGTGCAGACACCCACCAGAGGTGCCTACACTTACCTGCAGCAGCTTTAAGTACCCAACTTTGCTCAAAACCTAAGCCATACTGACAGGCAAATCTTTTTCCTAAACATGCTTCTAGTCTTTTGAACATTCAGACTGACCAGTAGCCACTTTAAGACCACACCTTTTCTGACACTTTTTATATATAAATCAGTATTTCTTGCTAAAAAAATTACTTAGAATCCCTAAACATAATTTAAGCAGAGGCCCTAGAGAATAAAATGGTGAGTGTTGTAATTTTTTATGCCACGCGGTATTTGCGAAACGGTTTGTCAAAAGCAATTTTTGGGCAAAAAAACACTGATGAATTTTAATGCACAATAACATGATACCCAATTCTGTGGTAAAAAAAATAACAGATGACATTATGCTGAGTAAATAGATACCCAACATGTCACACTTTAAAATTGTGCACGCTCGTGTAATGGCACCAAACTACGTTCCTTAAACGCCATAGGTGATGCTAAAAAAGCCTTTACAGGTTACTAGTTTAGCCTTACAGAAGGGTTTGGTGCTAAAATTATTGCTCTTGCAATAACATTGGTGATGATACCTCACGTGTGTGGTGCGAACACCGTTTACATATGCATGTGCGACCTACAGATGCATCTGCACAGACAGGGGACTTTAAAAAATTGTTATTATTTTATACTTTTTTTATTTTTACACTGACCCTGTAATTTTTTTTTTGATCACCTTTATTGCTCTTACCAGGAATGTAAATATCCCTTGAAATGGCAATAGGCTATGATAGGTCCTATTGTTGAGACATCTGGGGTCTATTAGACATCAGCTCTCTCATCTGCCCTGAGAGTATGTGTTCAAACCAAGATCTTTTGATCAGATGCTTGTAACAAGTCAAAAATGACTTGTTTATATCCTGCAGAAACTGAAAGTGACAAAATACTTGTCGCTTCCCATTTCATATACCATTATGCTCCTCGATCAGCTCCATAGTAAGCTGGTGGAACCGCTGGCTTCATTCTAGGCTCGCCGGTGGAACAGTTGAGCCCGGAGAGGCACTGGGGGACTGTGGGAGGGGCAGGGGGGTTTGGGGCAACCCCTCCAACTCCTGTAAAAGTAATCCAGCAGCTAATTAGCCACTAGGATGGCTTTTACAGAAAAGGGAATCGCTGGCTGAAAAAAACAACACCGGGTTGATGCCTGTAGCTGCAGTCATCTTCCCGGTATAACTACTTAAAGTGCCACCGTATATAAACATATTGCGGGCGGCAAGTAGGTGAAGAAGACCATCATAGTTATGGGCCCATAGGAGGGACAGAGTTGAGCGACACTTCAAACCTGTCAGTAATTATTGGTGACAATATCTACAACATATTAAAGCTGAAGTTTAATCTATTTTGCCTTCCTTGGTTCCTCCTTTCCCCCCTCATCGACATGCTAATGACATTAAATAAAACCTATTTTTAACCAAGTAACATCTGCTGGGTCTCTGTACTTCTCTATGCAATGCAGGCATAACATGGCTGGTGGGAGAAGCCCCAACAAGGTGCTGTACATAGCTTTCTGAAAACATCATACCAGTCTGCCTCAGTACTCCTCTCAGCGACCCTGATGCAAGCATTGAGTTGACTCCTGGGAGCAGTTATATAGCTAGGCAGGGGGAAATTAAAAAAAAAAAAAAAAGATTTTTGTACTTTTTGTATATTCTTTTTTCTTGAGGTCTAGGAATACAGGATTCAAAGATTTGGTTTATACTGCCACATACAAGAGGTTTTGGAAGCTGGTAAACAAAAAACCCATTGCAAACCAATAGAACAAAGGGATGTGTGCTGCTCAGGCTGTAAGAGAATGCTGGTCCTGTGCCCAGTGCTGTAAGCGTTGGCCAGGGAGGAAGCTCGTCTAAAGCTCCAAACGTAGACAAGTGATGTGTCCCGAGAGCCGTACATGAAAACAGACCCTCTCTATGGTGAATTGAATGAAAGTCTCAGCCTGGGATTTTAATTTTACTATCAATTTCAACGATAATGGTAAACAGGACAAATAGAGGAGAGGGTGATCCTCCTTAACTGGGGGGGGGGGGGGGGGGGGAGTCTGGGACACAGACAGCAATAAATACTGACAGTTGTTCTAATCCCTCTCCACTCTAACCAAAAAAAATAATTGCCTTTAGTTATACCTTAAAAATGGCAGGGCTACCGGGTACCAGCACGGACATGCCTTGCTGAGGTGATGGCAACAAGGAAAGCAACCTTGTGAATAAGGATGGAAAGGGAAATATGTCAGAGAGGTTTCAAAAGGCTGTTTCTGAATTCAGATTCCATGGAGAGACTAGTTAACATACAGGGGAAGCCACATACCAGACAGCCTGTACAAAGGTCAAGAATGGAGAGCAAGCAGTGTCTGGAAACAAGACTGCAAGTGCCAAGATTGGACCCTTGGTGGTAATCAGAGCCAATTGTTGGGCCAGACCTAATTGTAAAAAGGTCAGGATATGCCCTCAAGAATATTTCCTGTAATAAAGGTTTATTTTCTCATACCACGTCTTCCACAAGTGACGGTAATGCTTTTGGGAAGGGGAATTCTAGCTTTCAGTATAACAGGAATCACGGATTCAAAAACTCCTGTTATCCCTCAAGACCACCTTTGCTTGGGCCAGTTCGAAGCTATGAAGATTATTGGTAAACCTTCCATTCTGATCCTACAGAGCAGACAAGAAATTCATTTTAGGGGAGGAAAAGCCTACAGCAGGCTGTACTCATCCCACAGAATCTACAGCTTCCTCCAGAGAATCTCTACACCACAAGACAAACATGTCTAGGCATCCCCCCCAGCTGTGACAGCCCCTGTACACCTCTAGGTGTGTGGTCTGTTTACAGAGGCTATAAAATCAGCCTGATGGAGGGGGACTATAACAGATTGATGGATTCCATACAGAATTTTGGGTGAAAAGACAGATATTTAGAGTACTGATATTAAAGATGGGATAACTGCCCTTTTAGTTTGAGAATAGAAACTAGAGTAATAATCCCAAGATCCAGAAGATTTTCAAGGGCTGGATTAAGGACCACTAACCTGTGCAGTGACACAGGAAAGATGGAAGATATTAAGCGGGGAGGGGGCCAAGAACAGCTGCTTGACACAACCTGACTTAACAAGGTATCTGAGATGTCTTTCCAGAGGTTTGCAAAAGTTGACAGGTGCTTCTTCCCCAACCCCCCACCCCCATAGAAAGTGGTGGTGATTTTTGTACCGAAGAGGATTTGTCTCAGGTTTGGAGGACTTGAGAGGCCCAGGGTTTGCGGTTGAATCGGGCTTCCAATTTAGGTTAGGTCTTAGAGTTTGAAGCCTGTAAGTTACTAAAGCAACTCTAAATTGGCCTTAGAGGATGGGAGGGGGACTTCCCAACTTGAGGTCTAGGCTGCTTTTGTTGGGGTAGATTAGTACTTTTACCCCAGTGATATCCATGATTAGGGTGTTCAGTGAAGTTTCAAATAGACATTGACCTCGGAAAGCGTGCACAAACATAGCTTTTTACATGTCTGTTTCACAGACCAACATATCATCTAGAGTTTTCCTGCATGTTCATGGATAAGTGACTCATTTCAGCAATAAGACAGGATACACCCGCTAACTCATCTACACAGTAGTGTACGACAGCCAGCATGAGTTCTAAACAGGTATAGAAGGGAAACTGGATTTTTAAAAAAAGTTAATCCATTCCCCTACATGTTTGACAGACTAATATCATTAGCCATGGAAAGTTCCAATGCAGGGACTGACAAAGAAAACAAGGCTTTTAAAAGAATCTCCAAATGTTTTAGCGATGAAATAGTTAAGAAAACAGACTTTTCTTATAGAGAATATGCCAGTATTTAAGACATGACACTGCTGGATCAACAGTGAGAACAGCCCACTTCTTAATAAAAGGACTCCCCAAACATTTAATGGACTGGAAAAAGTTTGGAAAGTGTGAATAATTTATCAGGAAATTCCAAGTCTATGCACATGATGTCTTGGAATACGGTGCTTTTTTGTAGTCTTAGGGCCTATAAGAGATCCCAAACTAGTAACAGTGCTAGATGTCAGATACAGTTCTTGAATATTTGAGATGGAATGACCGAAATGGTCAGACTAAAACTGGGAGCTATGGAAGATGTTTGTGACTTCTCAGGAGCAATAACATAAGGCAAAGATTTTTGAGATTTTATCAGATAGAACCTCGGCAGCTGAAGAATCAGAGGCTGCTAAAGCTGCTGGCAAATCAGATTCTGAAGTGGAAGGTGTTGAGGTACACTGGCAGCTTCTGGGGTTAGAGTCAGCAATCAAAGTTACAATTTGTCCCATGAAATCCTGCATAACTGCAGTGAAATCTTGCAGGGCTAACAAAGCTAAGGAAGTCTGATGAATGTAGGGACTCAAGCAGGGAAAATGTGCCAGGCTGTCAGCTGCAGGCCCTTGAGAGGGAACACTGCAGGTGGAATGGTTTTGAGAGGAGAGATAATGTGTTCAACGGTTCTAATGTAGAAAGTAGTTCCCGATGCTCAGTCCACATAGCCTATTTATGTGCTGAAGACTTGACTGAAGAAAAAATATTTTAATAAAAAAAAAAAAAAAAACACATCTAGTAATGCGGTAAATCTTTTCTCAGTAAAGAAAAGACATCCATTCTCCTAGGTCATTAGTAAAAAAACTAAGGAACATGACTTGGGTTAAATCAGGTCCATTCACTGTTTTGTCAGTGTCCAAATCCTCCTATTGGCAGCTTATTACGTCAAATGTTTCTGAATCTTGTAACTCTCAATAAAAGGAGAAAGAAAACAAATTCAACAGTTTCAACAATTAATGTTAAAAGAGAGGTTTAGTTGCATACAGTTGCAGGTTTCTGTGGAAGCCACACTGAATTTGTATGCAGCCTGTCCTATGTAACACCTACATATGATGCTGATCCTTCATGATTGACAGAACTGAATTCCAATAAAGGGGCTGGCCAGGGAATGAAAGCTAGGGGAGAAAGGGCAAGACAATGCTAGATGCCCCTCATGTCAGGAAATGGGGTGGGCTCTGACTTGCTGCAGGTTCTCACACACACAGATAGAAGCTCACCATGTGCAGTGAAATTAGAGGAATCAATTTCACTACAGGAAATGATCCTGTACAACCATGCACAACTGAAAGGTTAGGCTTGAGTTCAGCTTTAACTACATACAAATTCACATTCATTAAAATATGTGAACCCTCTCTGCTTACTTGCATATTACCTTAAAAGCTGCCATGTATAGGTAAGGCCATGGGAGGGCTGGTCTGCTACTTTCACAGTACCTAGAGGTCCAACACTTTGTCCTACACAATACTCCAATCAACAAAGCTCATGCTCCCTATGTAGAAGACAGAAACAAAGAGGAGGACAAGTGTCTGACCATTGGTCACCCAGACCACTATTACTCTGTGTGAAAGCAGCGGTCCAGCTTTCTAGTGTGCTGCCCAAAGGGGGCGGATCCCCTGAAACATGTTGTTGCTCGCTCACCTCCCTGGCACTGTGATATCTGCTCTGTGTATATTGCTAGGACAGCCGTGGATGCTGCGAACGGTCATCTGTCTTTGGCAGGTTAAGTGCTTTTGCTTTGTGGTTTGTTGATCCATGGATCTCCTCTGGTCATGTTTTAAAACCTGTCTCTCTGCATTGTGAGATGGATACAGACTTCTTTGAAGTAAGGCTGGCCATACATTATCCAATTTTCTTGAGACTTTTGCTTTAGATTTACCAAAAACCATATAAGATCAAACCTAAACAACACTTTCAATGGTATCCAATTAGGCAGGCACTTGCACTACATAGTTGAAGGTAAATCTAAAGGAAATTGGACAGAAAATTGTATAATGTATGGTCAGCCTTAGTTATGTTTTGTAAAAAACATGTTACAAGTTTAAGAATCCCTGCGTCCTTGTTATTTTGTTTCTTTTCACATTAGCTGACTGGGTTTGTCCCCCGATTGCTACCGAGGAGCTACAGGATTGTTCTTTCCGCTTGATCTGTGTACCTGCATTAGAGAGACTATTTCTATGGACATCTCTCACTTTATGGGCATAAAAGATTTTGTGGGAATATAATCAGAGTGCAGAGTGAATGTGTTTGTGCTTTTGGCTTTGCATTTGAGTGTTTGTGTACATGAGTACATTGTATATTTGTAGCTGCTGCTGTTTAAAAAAAAAAAAAAGTTCCTTTATGTGCATTTTCCTCAATTGTTGAGATCTAGGGCCAGTTCACACTACGTGTTTCAATGTGCTTTTTCCTACATCCAAAACGCACAGAAAATAGGTTATATTTTTGTCAATGTCATAGTTCACATCAGTGCTTGCAGTTCCAGTGCGTTCCGAATACAGAAAAAAAAAAAAAAAAAAAAAAAGAGAACAGAACAGGCTGCATTTTTCCTGCACAGAACTGTACTGGAAAAACTGTAAAACGCACCAGTAATAAACTGGAACCCATAAAAAATGCACCGTTAACACATCAAAAATGCACATGTAAAAATGCATCTGGACTGCATTTCTATAGTGTGAACGGACCCCTAACGTTTACACTTTTCATAGCTCACCTATTCAAACAAGTAAGGAAATGCAAACCAATCATTTGTGTGCACATAGATGTAGGGTATTTGAAAAACGTTCTAAACTAAGGCTAGCCATACATTATACAATTTTATTTAAATTTACCAAAACCATATAATAGGAGGTCAAACCTAAACACTTTTGAATTTGTATGCAATCATCAGGCAGGCCCTTGCACTACATAGTTGAAGGTAAATTGTATAATATATGGCCAGCTTAAAGCAGAAATTCTTAAAAACCACAGCAGGACACCACGAATGCACACGCATTCATGTAAACAGACTTATTTGCAGTAATAAAAAAATCTGTGTGTGCAAAAGATATATGGTGGTTACACATGCACGATTTTTCTGACGGTAATTGCAAACCTTGGTTTGTTTGTTTTTTTTTATAACAAACGTGATACTTACCTGCTCTGTGCAATGGTTTTGCACAGAACTGCCCCGATCCTTCTTTTCTAGGGGCCCCCGCAGTTGATCCTGACTCCACCTTGTCTGCAAGTGCCCCCACAGGAAGCTGCTTCTTATGGGGGCAATCCTGTGGGCTTGAACCTGACTGGTGCCCCTGATGGTAACAAGATGGTTCCCGCAGCAATCACTCTGTCCTATGAGGAGGGAGATGGACACTGCTCTCAGACACACGCTGAATTGAAATCAGGCTCAGGTAAGTATAAGGGGGACTGGGGGGAAATCCTGTGCACGGGTTATTTACCTTAAAGCAGTAGTAAACTTTCCCTATGCAAAACAAAAAGTTCTCCCTGCAAGGTGAAATCATACTGCGCTAGTATGTATCACATTATGAGAGACTTACCTTAAAACAAAGCCTTCCACCATTGTGCTGTCAGGGCTTCCATCTTCACCTGATCTTCCTTCCGGGCTTGTGGGCTCCAGCTGTGTGAATGGCTAAGCCGCGATGACATCACTCCTGTGCATGTGTGGGAGTATCCGCCATGGCACAGAGCTCTGAAGGGATGGCATGATTATGCTGCCCCTTCAGAGAGCATACAGCTGATGTTACCAGCTGCGACTCACTGGAATGTCTCCTAAACGGTGCATACTTAGATTTCATTTTACCTACAGGTAAGCCTTAGGTTTATTTACGGGCAAGTACTGATACTTCTGGTCAAGTACTCGCTGATACAGAGTAACGATACCTTTGTGGTGGAAATTCAGCCCATACAAAATGAATGGGTTCAAATCGCACTGCAAAGAATTGCATGGGATTTGATCAAGAATGCTGTGCGATTCCTGTCTGCGTACGGTTTCCTGCACAGTTCCTGTGTGAACCCAGGCTTGTCATAGTGACTTTGAGCCAGAGTTCACATAGGAGCCATGCGGGGAAATAACCCTGCAGGACAAGTTCCTCCAGCTTGGGCTCCTGATCCCACTGTGCACATTAACTGCTGCAGCTTAAGCTCCTCCTTCCTCTCTCCCCCCTCTCAAATCCCAAACACAGGAGCAGTGTGGGAAACCTCCCCACTTCATCAGCAGCTGCGGCTTGGACTCCTCCTCACATGGCTCTCTCCCCCCAGCTGTTCCAACTATCCACTGGGCCCCATTCCCCCCCCCAGGGGCTGCTGTAACAGATTGCCGATCCCAGCTGTCAGACAGCGAAAAGCTGCACAGGTCCGGGGATTTGAAATCCCCACGGCTTTCTCTCCTCTCTGTTGCTGACCAATCAGAAGCCATCTAGCCTGTACTTCTAGGAGAGGAGAGAAAGCAGGGATTTCAAATCCCCAAATCTGTGAAGTGGCTTTTCATTGTCTGACAGTGGGGACTGGCAATCGGGTACAGCGGGACTGGAAGAGGGGGGTTTAAGAGAGCCATGGGACCTGTCCCTCTCTGGCTCTAACACTGAGAACTGAGCAATCACAACCACTGATCGCTCAGCTCTGAGCAGAGAAAGGCGACTGTTAATCGACGCTCTCTGCCCTTCCCCTCACAGTACACGGTGTGCAGAACTCTTCAAGGTTGCCATGCTGCAGAAAACTGAATTTTCAATAACATTAAATTACAACAGGGCTTGTGTAGCAATTGCATACAATGGGTATAGAAAAGAATCACCTCCTTTAAAATAATCATATTTTGTTGCTTTGCAGCCTGAAATGAAGACAGACTGTTTTTGTTTTATCTAGCTGTATTAAAAACAGAATCGCCGAGTTGGAAAAAGGATCAACCCCTTGTGTCAGTATTTTGTTGAACCTTTTGCTTTAATTATAGCCTTTAGTCTGTTGGGATATGTCCAGGGGCGTATTTGCCACGAGGCAAACAAGGCATTTGCCTAGGGTGGCACTTTTCAGGAGGGACAGCGTGGCGCAGTCACTCCCTTTCCTACGGAACTGACACTTAGGACAGGGGCTGCTGCTATGTCCCTTACCTGTGTCCGTGTCCCACTTTGATCCGGTCCACGAAGGAGGGGTAGAGAGGGTGTCTGGTGTCTTAATTTCCCTGGTGGATGATCCTGGATCACAATCTGGGCGGAATGACATGCCGCCCCTCTCATCTGGCCACACGCCTGGGATCACTGGGCGGCCTATGGCAGCCTGTCCGTTCCTCTGTAGCTCAGGGAAAGCACACAGGCAGAGAAGAGCCGAACAGCAGCACGAGGAACAAGGAAGCTGATCGGAGTGAGGGAACGGCCAGAGCCGGTGAAGAGGAGGAGAGTGGCCGGAGAAGGAAGACAGCTGATCAGTAAGGTAAGTGTCTGTGCCGTGCAGCCAGGATTTGGGCAGAGCAGATGGTGCTGCTGCAGCCAGGTTATGCTGGCTGTGGATGGGAGAGGGAGGGAGCCCGTGCTAGAGCAGGGGTCAGCAATGTAAGCATCATTGATGTCAGTGGGAGTAATAGTGCCCCATCATTAGTGTCAGTGTGGAAGGAATAGTGCCCCATCATTGGTGTCAGTGGGAGTAATAGTGCCCCATCATTAGTGTCAGTGTGGAAGGAATAGTGCCCCATCACTGGTGTCACTGACAACAATAATGGGGCACTATTCCTCCCACACTGACACTAATGATGAGGCACTATTCCTCCAGCACGGACACCAATGATGGGGCACTATTCCTCCAGCACGGACACCAATGATGGGGCACTTTTCCTCCCACACTGGCACGAATGATGAGGCACTATTCTTCCCACTGACACCAATGCTGGGGCGCTATTCCTCCCACACGGACACCAGTGATGGGGTGCTATTCCTCCCATTGACACCAATGATGGGGCGCTATTCCTCCCACTGACACCAATGATGGGGCGCCATTCCTTCCACTGACACCAATGATGGCGCGCCATTCCTCCCACTGACACCAGTGATGGGGCACTATTCCTCCCACTGACACCAGTGATGGGGCACTATTCCTCCCACTGACACCAGTGATGGGGCACTATTCCTCCCACTGACACCAGTGATGGGGCACTATTCCTCCCACTGACACCAGTGATGGGGCACTATTGCTCCCACTGACACCAGTGATGGGGCACTATTGCTCCCACTGACACCAGTGATGGGGCACTATTGCTCCCACTGACACCAGTGATGGGGCACTATTCCTCTCACTGACACCAATGATGGGGCACTATTCCTCCAAATGACACAGATAATGGAATAAAATAAGAGGTGGAGCCTGAAGAGGAAGGGGTGTATCTTAAACAGGAAGGGGTGGGGCAAATTTAGATGGGGGGGGTGCCCGATTTTACTCTTGCCTAGGGCAGCACAAAACCAAAATACACCTCTGGATATGTCTCTACTAACTGTACACAATATTGCCCACTCTTCTTTGCAGAACTGCTCGAGTTCAGTTACATTTGATGTTGACCGTTTCTGGACTGCAGTGTTCAAGTCATTCCACAGATTTTCAATGGGGGTTAGGTCAGGGCTCTGACTACGTCATGCAAGGACATTCAACTTTTTCTCCTTCAACCAGTGTGTGGTCATTTGTGCTGTGAGCTTTTCGGTTATTGTCATGTTGGGAAGTAAACCTTCTTCCCAATGACAACCTTCTGGCAGAGGGAAACAGAATTTCCTCAAGAATTTGACAGTATTTTGCCCTATCCAGTTTTCCTTTAAACCCAACAAGTGCTCCAGTCCATGCTGCAGAGAAACACCCCCATAACAGGATATTACCTCCTCCATGTTTTACTGTGGGAATGGTGTTATTTGGATGGTGAGCTGTATTTGACTTGTGCCAGACATTCCGTTTAGTGTTGAACCAAATAATTCAGTTTTAGTCTCATCCGATCATGACACCTTTTTCCATGTGGCCTCAAAATCTTCAAGCTGCGTTTTGGCAAAGCTCAGTCGTTACTGCATATGGCCTTTCTTGAGGAGTTCCTTTTTTCTTGTAACCCTCCCATACAAGTCACATTTATGGAGAATTTGTGATATTGTTGTCACATGCACACACTTACCACTCTGTCAAATTCCTGCAACTGTTTCAGAGTTCCTGCAGGCCTCTTGGTAGCCTCTATGACCAGTCGCCTGGCTCTTTCATCCAGTTTGGAGTGACGTCCTGATCCAGGGAGGGTCTGTGTCGTACCAAATACCTCCCACTTCTTAATAATAGACTTCACTGTGCTTCTAGGCATAGATAAAGCCTTTGAAATTTTTTTTTTTTTTGCATTCATCTCCTGACTTGTGCCTGTCCACTTTATCCCAGAGATCTTTTGATAGTGCCTTGCCTAACATAGTTGATTGTTTGCTTCAGTTGCACTATTAGGGACTGAAATGCTCCAAGAAAGCTCTTTTCAGGCTGAGCTAATCAAAGTGACCACAGCTGATCACAGTTGAAAGTCAAGTGCCTGTGTGTGCCATTGAGAAGGTGATTAGCTACACCTGACTGAGTTTACAAGTCATTTTTAGGAGGAGGTGTTCCTTTTTCCAAATCTGCGATTCTCTTTTTGAATTTTTTAAAAAAAAATTCTGACATGTTGGTGTTCTATATCTTTCACTTGGATGTTAAAAGTTGCACCTAGTAAATACAGCTCAATAAAACAAAAGCTGTGACTGTCTTCATTTCAGGGTGCAAAGCAACAGGATGTGATTATTTGAAGGGGGGGGTGAATCTTTTCTATACCCACTGTATATTTTCTTTTGTTTGCTATATTTTTTTTTTTGCTGTGAAAATAGAGTTACCCTTTAAACACACTGAGGCATAGACATGCATCATTTTATTGCATAAGCATGCATGACTATGTACTCAGCAGTCTCCCTATTATGCAACTGATCTGCGCAAATAATCCAACCTGGATGATCAATATCTACCAAAAAAAAAAACAACAAAAAACAGCAGGCTTAGGTTGGTGGACAAGGTGTGAAGATACAGATATTCACACCAACAGGCCAAAACTGGATTCATTGAGAGACCAAGCAGTGTTCATGGGTGTCTCAAAGTGGAATTTCAGTCAATAGCAAAGGCTAAACCTACTCCCACCCCTCATTCTAAAGCTATTCTATCTAAATCTGTAAAGAAAAGATCTGTATACCTACTACGGTTGCACCGATACTGGTTTTTTAAAAATCGGTGAGTACCAATACTTGTGCTCATGTACTCACTGATACCGATGCAATGCGATTTGAGCCCGTACAAAATGGGCTCAAATAGCACCGCAAAGAAACGCATTGATTTGAACAGGAATTCCGTGCGATTCCTGTTCAAATCACGTGGTTTACCTGTGGGTGCTGTGCGATTTACAGAGCGTTTTGAGCCATACAACCTGAATGACTCAAATTGCACCACACCTGCAAGGAAACCAGTGATTTGGACAGGAATCGCACTGCTGCTTCAGCTAAAATAGCAAGATTTCAGTTCAAATAGCATGCGATTTGAGCTCATTCATTTTGTATGGGCTCAAATCGCAGCACAAAAGGTATCGGCTTCTGGTATCGGAGCATTTGCATGAGTACTCGTGCAAATGCTTAATATCACAGCACTGATACCTATATCAGTGCAACCCTAATACCTACCTATTCTGAAGCTGCTCCACTCCTGTCCCAGGCTGAACTGTGAGCGGCGGCCTCTGTGTGCAGGAGAGGCAGCCAGCAACAGATGCCCCATATTAAGTCTATGGGTGATGTCATCTCCCAGTCCTTGTCAGCTCTCTCCTGCACACAGGAAGCCACCACTGGAGACCAGAGCGGAGTGGCTTTAGAATAGCATGTATAGCAAGCTTTTCTTTACAGGGTTAGATAGAACAGCTTTAGAATGGAGGTGGGAGTAGGTTTATCCTTAATTAGCTATTGACTGTAATTCCACTTTAGGGTCCTTTCACACGGACCGCTGATATACCCGCTGCTCCATAGAGGAGAAAGGAGGTTCCAATCGGGTCCGCCTGAAAAACGGGCAGGCGGACCGGATCAGAACATCCATGTGAAAGAGCCCTTAAGAAAAAAAGTCTCTCCATACAAAACAAATATTTATCTTTAGCTCCTGAAACGTTTGTGTGTTTAGATTTAGAAATTTGATTTTCTGCACTATAACATTCAAGGATTAGTTCACCTTCACAGAAAAAACCCTCCACTCCCTGCTGTACTTACCTGCAGGACTGTGAACTGTCAGCACCCCTGCACCCAATCCAGCTGTAGGGGGTTTGTAAATCCTGCTATTCTCCCTCTTCCCCATGCAGTGCTTCTAGGACAGACTAGATCAATTCACTGTGACTGTGTCTCCAACCAGAATTGATCTCATTTGGCCTTTTCTTAATGCACAAAATGTACACAATGTGATATTCACTTAACTCTCAAAGAGGAATGTGTTCTGTGTGAATGCACTGGTTACAGAATGCAGTGACAGGAGACTTGACAAGGATGCCCTTCATCACCGAAAAAAAAAAAACCCCAAAAAAATAAAACACAAATACTTATTTATCAAGCTGTGTACTTTTCAGTGCAAAAAGGTTGGCTTTACCTTCATGCAGCTGATACACAGTAACCTGTGTTGAGTTTTAAATGCTATGTCCTATGGCATTATAACACAATCCTCTGAAAAGGTAGGCTTTAAGCATTGGTACTTTGAATTACCGCTCTTACCCTAGGTTCACACCTAAGCATTTTCTGCAGTTTTGCAGGAACGCAGTACAGAGCATTTAACATGATTTCTTATGGCAGATGTACACACCTGTGCGTTTTCACCCAGTGTATTTTAGAAAGGGTCAGGGACTTTTTTGAACACAAAAAGTTGCATTTTTGGTAGACAATGGAATTGCTGCAGAAAAGTATGTATTTATTTTAATGTTTTGTGTTTTTGATGCGTTTTTGCCACGTTTTGCATTTTAAATCTGCCTAGCAACAAGGAAAAAAAATAAATAAATAAAAACCGCCCAAAAACCGCAAAACGCAAGTGCAAAAACGCAACACAATGCAGAGACAGCTCAAACGCAACCTGCTTAGGTGTGAACCTAGCCTTAAAGTGTAACTAAACTCAAAAATAGAAATGCAATATATTGTAGCTTACCAGTCACTGGATGTTTTGGTTGCGCTAGTTTTCTTTTTTTTCCCTTTACTTTCATGTGGTGATTAAACAGCTCAGTGTCAGGGAGTCTGCATTCACTACTCTACTGTATCTATAGAGGAGCAATGTAGCTATCCTTGGATATTAGCATTGTCAATCAGTGGAGAGGGTAGTGTTAAATGGACCAGTAGATTTGAATGCCTTATATAAGTGATTAACAATTAAAAGCCCAAATCCAACTAACACTTTATAAGCAGTTGCAGAAAACAGTTTTCTTTCTATTTGGAATTAAGTTTCTATGTAAAAGAATAAAAAGCCAACAATTGTAAGCACCCCTGTGAGTTTTAAATGGTTTGTCTCAACCCTCTGCCACTCTTGCTGGACAGCTTGGTCTTTTAAAAGGAAGCTGAGAAACAGACTTACTGGTTGGATCACCGGGCAATATTGTTTCAGGGGGGGACTCGGATAAAGAAAGACTGCAGTGTTAAAGCAGAACTAAATCCATCAACCTGACTGCTTCCCAAAACAATTACATTGAAGGTATGATGTGAATGATAACAAGCAGTTATTTCTATTCTCAACCAAACTTTCAACCCATCCAATGGCTGACGTCATAGCTAATCACGTGTGCAGCACCATGGCAAATTCAGATCAAATAAAGGCCAAGATGGCAGCCTCCTTGGCTATAAAAGATAGGAGGGTTTAGTTCCGCTTTAATGCTATTGACAGACTATCATATTTTTGGCCATAGTGTCACTTTACGCTTGCCCACTAATGAAAAATAAGTGTTAAATTTTAACTGCCAGACATTTACAATGAAAAAGTATAATATCTGTGCATATTCCTGAACTGTAAACCAACTAAAGTATTTGTTCATATTAAGAAATAAATGTGATGGAAAACTGCATATCCAAAATAATCATTGTGTTGGCTTTATGTGTAAATTGGTAGTGCTCCAGAATGTAGAGAGATGACAGCATACAGAATAATCAGCCTTACAAGGGAATACTTAAAGATCTTGGTATGTGTACACAAGGCCTGTAGCCAGGAGGCTGTGCTTAGCCGATCAGCTTTGGGCACAAGCCTGAGCCTCAGCTCTAACCACGCAAGAAGTGCTGGTGGTTGTCTGGCATACAGTGCTGCAGGATATAAACACAGAACAAGCTGCCAAATCACAGAACAAGCTGCTTAATATTCTGGCCACTTGTTCCTGCAGCGTACTCCATTCAGAGTTCAGCATTCACCTTTCTGCAGAGCGCAAGATGAGAAGGGAATACAATCTGTCGCATTATAGTGGAGGGGGGTGAGCAGGCCCTTCAAACAATTTACACACAAGATCTGCCCTGTATAAAACAAGGCAGCAAAGCCAATCATATTTCTTCATTTGCTTCTCAAAACCATTCCAGTCGCTGCAGAATTCACACGAAAAGGACAATAAGCTTAGAATCCCACCACTCAAAGACACTGAAAGCAACAGTAAAGCATATCACCCAAGAAGAGGTTTTAAATGAAATGGTGATAAATTGGTATGGTTCCAAAATGCAGACCAATAATAAATCAAAAGATATGGATTACATTGTCAGAGAAAAGAAAAAGATAAGACAGGCTCCCCAAGTGCTGTTCTCACTTACAGAACTCATTGAAAGAACCACTAGACTGCAGATACACAGAACCACAGCTGACAAGGCTTGAAATTATATTAGCCAAGAAAGACTAGAATTAACAACGCGACAGAACAAGGCAAGTTAAATGCTGTAAATATTCCGGATTCACAAAAACACAAAACATAGAAAACAGATGTACTGCTACTGGAACGTGGAAAATTTGAAGAGTTGTACTGCAGGCTAAAAGAAAGATGAGTTAAATCTAGGATGTAAAGACAATACACAAAGAAAATCTACAAAAAGCATACTAAAAGAAGAATGGAACCTACAAAAGACAGATATACACAAAAATTGGAACATGTTTTCCATGGCATCGAGGTTTGACTTCTCCGATTCCTAAAACAAGAAAGTAGTGGTTGAAGGAAGCTTCTAGGGCTACGTATGGTGGAAGAACCGAAGGGTCAAAAAAAGACGAGACAACAAGATGGTTTATCAAGGATCTCAGGTGGTGGGTTGGTGAGGAAAAACGGGGCACACAGATTTTAACTAGATCTCATCTAGCTACTAAAAAATCCACTACGATACGGGAGAAGGGTGGACTCACTCTGCAAGACGCTTACGGTGGCCTGGGCTCGGATCCAAGTTATGGATGGGTTTTGTCTCAGGTCATTCCGTCGGGCGTCGTTGCTTGCCCGGCACTCATATGTGCCAGAATCCTCCAGTGTCAGACGTGTTATTCTCAGCACACTCACCCCATTTGTGCCATAGGCTGTATTTATAAAGACCCGGCGCTTCCTTGCACCATCCCACAGCTGTTTGAAAGACTCAACCCGGTTGACTTCAGCATACCACCATTGGATCTCCGGTGTGGGGATCCCCGCCACATCACAGTAAAGTTCAAAGGCATCCCCTGTTAGTTTAGTTTCTGACATAGGCGACTTGACAAACCCAGCTATGGTTAGAGGGGTTAGCGGAGAGGCAGTGATAGACCAGTGGGAAGAAAAAGGACAAGGTGCAGAAAGAAAAAGAAAAGCAAATAAGAATGCAGATAACAGAAAAGATTAAAAAAGAAGAAAGACAATTTTGTCTAGGCTATTTACAATTTTTCAGCACGGACAGTCTTCAGAAAAGAAAAAAAATAAACACTTCCATTGCAGCAAATTATCCTTCACACCAATCATACTTATTTTACACTCTTAAATGCCATGATCTATAAAGAAGACTATATGTATATATATACACACATTTTCTTACCATTAGAGCAATAGGCAAAGCCATGGATTGGTTTTCTGTGAAAAACATGGGATTTGAAAGTATCCACAGGCAAAAATTAAAAACTGTTTTGTAAATTTACCATAATTAGTGTACATAAAGTTTTCTTTTAGTAACACTTCCAAATTAGCCTTAAATACTATCAATTATTACCTTGTGATCCTGCTATTTACATGCCCTGTGCACGTCCCTCTCCACCTCCTGTTTCTTATCCCTCCTCTGTTTTCAGGACCCAGAAGTCACACCAAGTCATTGTCTTTCCAAAAAGTGCTATTTTCCTCAGGCAATCTCTTTACTGCATATGCAGTGAAATTCTCAGGCGGAGCTCTGGCAAGTATTTTAATAGCTTTTCATTAAAATAGCCATCTTAGCAATATTAAAAAGTATCCTTTGGGACAAGCTATTTAGGTTGACTTTCCATTTACTTTAATCATAAATTCATGACCCGTAAAACCAAAAGACATACTTCACCCAATTCAGTGATTGTTTCACACACTAAAGCAGGCCATAGACTGTTTGAATCTTGGCCAGTTTAGCAGGGACCGGCTGAGATTGGAACCATGTATGGGCAGGTTGAATGTACCCAAGTTGACCGATCAACTTGGATACAAACAGCCTGTCGGATGTTACATGCAACGATTGCTCACGCCTATTATAGCCACTAGCAGTAATCACTATGATCTACTGGCAGGGAGAACACAATTGCTCTGCGGGAGGGATTCCCCCATCAACATGGTTGCAGGAAAGAAAACATGGCCAGCTTTAGAAGTCACTTTCTTGATAATGTGTAATTAGCATGGAAAATGATTACTGAATTGGGTGGGGTAACTGCCTGTTCGATGATTTTAAGGATCACAGATTTAAGTACTGTTTCACTAGACAGCCAGTGTGAGACTCTGCCCATTTCTCTAAAGTTAATAGCTGATGGTGCTCTGTGAGCAAAATGGAAGGACCAGCAAATCAGACTTTGTACTGTACATGATTTGTCTTACAGTCACATCCCTAAAACCACTTGAATGTGGACAGGACTGTGGACAGCTTGTGTATTCTACTGTGTTAGAACTGTATCTAGATTTTTCATTCCACACAGGCATTTTGCTTTATAAAATAATTAACATCTTCACAAAAAGTTTTATTGAAGAACTAATGACACATGTCATATGTGCACACATTAAAGCAACATGTAACTTGTATATGCCGTAAACCTGCCACACAAAAATTGTAGCAGGTCAACTACAACTAAAGTATCTACAGCAACTGTCTAGTCCCACTGTAGTCAGGGAATGCCATTACCATGTGCTGTTTCACTTAACAGACTATTTGGATAAAATGACTAGGTCCTGCATGTTGGAAAATTATAATGCAAAGAGTTTACTGTGTGAAAGCATGTATTAGCCAATTGTTGGGTATGACACTTGAATTTGTTACATCACTTCAGAAAATCTCACAGTATATGGCCATCAAAGAACCTGAGAAAAAAATAAAGTCTCTATCCTCAACTAGTTCAGAACTCATCTGTGCAGTAACATGAAGGGAATACACTTCTTCTAGTAAAATTCTCCAATGATGGATTGCACTGTTGATGCTTCATCATCAGTGAAGCCAGAATCAGGATGACAGACCCTGGGCCTGCATATGTCAACTCCATATTTATGCCCTCACAGGTTGTCCTCATTATACAATAACGAAGGATCACTGTACTGTTAAGCAACAAGACCTGGTGTGAGTTTGGAAGCCCCTCATATTACTACCCGGAAGGTGCTCGATCAGATGAAGAATGTCCATTTTTCCCCGAAGCCCCTTTAGGCATATAGCCAATGTAACAGCAATGAATATTTTAACTGGGATGTCTTAATCTGGTGTCTTGTCATAAGTGACCTTAAAAACCGTTTCGGATATCTTCCACGTGTGATTGCAATGAAAAAGAATGTTTAATTATATATAGCAACTTAAAGAATATGGAAACCCAAAATTTCTAACATTATTAACACCTTACAAAGCCATCCACAACTCTGCCCCCAGCTACATCACTAACCTTGTCTCAAAATACCAACCTAATTGTTCTCTTTGTTTATCCCAAGATCTCCTGCTCCCTAGCTCCCTTGTCACCTCCTTCCATGCTTGCCCCCAGGACATCTCCCGAGTCTCTCTCATCCTCTAAATCCCTACCACAATCTGTCCAACCATCTCCTACTCTGTCCACTTTTAGACGCTCCCTGAAAACCCTTCTCTTCAGAGGCCTACCCTGCCCCCATCTAACAAATGTACTTTTATTTTCTCCATCAGCTCATCCCCCATTATTACCTTTTGTATCTCTTGATCCTCTCTCTTAAGACTGTAAGCTCTAACGAGCAAGGCCCTCTGATTCCTACTGTATTCAATTGTATTGTGATTGTACTACTGTCTGCCCTTATCTTATAAAATTGCTGCCGAAACTGTTGGCGCTTAATACATTCTGAATAATAATAATATTTCATATCCTTGATATGTGCCTGCTGTACCATGTACTTTGAATGAAAAAGTATCCTGTTCACTTTGTATTGCTTCCTTTGTGTGAAATCCCAGGTGTTCTGCCAGTCCCTCTGCTATCCTATTACAAACTGACCACACTAGGCAAGAGATCACAGTGTGGTCCGTTCTCTAGCCTGCGCAGCCATTTACTGGGATGTTCAGCATGCTGCTGCGCTCCCCCCCCCCCCCCCCCAGTTCTCTGTTCTCAGCTGCACAAGGAGCTTAGGGGTAAAAGGGTATTATAATTGAGTTTTTATATGTAAGACACAAAATGTTTTGCCTTTCATTTCTATTTTAAACTGAATGGGTTGTTTTTCAAGGTGTGGGTTTACATATACTTTAACTTGAAAATATACATTGCTAATGGTTTTTTTCTTTAGAATAAACATTACAATATACATTGATAGTGCTGAGAATACTTCTCTGTATACTCAGATTAATATCGCTTTGGAAGCACAAAGAGCCTATTCACCATGAACAAATGCAGACTATCAGAAAAAGAAGTGTATTTGCCAGTCATAGACATTGAAATAATTAACTGTATAAGGTTTTAATTACAATGTCAGAGATGATCATCCTAAAACTAACAGAAGAAGGAAAGCATCTAATGTATACACAATAATAAAATTACCACATGTAGCATAAATCTAACATACAGTAAGGTCTTTTTTTCCCGTGCTGCTTTTACAGTACTGAATAGTAACACTTCTACAGCAGACTGTGCTATTTCTCTCCCTAGCAATGATACCTGTACTAAAGCCCTTCCCCCACAGGAATTCCCATTCCTGGATCCTCCATCCTGCATTGCAGCATCCTCTGCAGCTGCCTGTTACCACCTTCTGTAGATTAGATGCGCATGCAGGCACAACCCCACTGATGCCTTGATTGCTGAGCTGTAATCTGCTAATGAAGGGCTGGCATAGAAAGAATGATCATGCACAACACTTATTTAGCAAAGAACAGCCCCGACACACACACAAACAACAATTATGTTTAAACTGCACAACACTGACACACAAAAGCAAACATTTTACAAAAAGAGTAAAGTGCCAAGTGCAATTTTTTAAATATAAAACGGCAAACTGGGTGTGCCACCTCTTATGCTGCCAATAGCAACCAGATATGTTTAACTATGGAAATGCCAGCTAAGCCCCCACTGGCTTTGTAACCTTGTTCCCAGGTTGAAGCATGTAAAAAGCCTGCAAAAAACAAACATAGTAATAGCTAATGTTCCAATACACACTACCTGTTTACTTCATGTTGCTATGATATTTTTAGAATGTATCTGTGGGCTGTTTAAAAGATTATTAGCTTGTCAAAACCCAATGTTTCCATAGCAACCATCTTAAGGTGTCCTATTTTTCCATTTTTTATTACTGCAAACACAAGAATCTTTTTTTTTTAAAGAAATGCAACACTTATGAGCATGGCTTCGTCTGACAGTATTTACACAGTTGTTTGTACACAGAGAAAGACGCTACCTTCCCACATTCTGCTTCATTGAGGGGAAGATGCCGTATTTCTCTTGTGCCGTACTACAGCACTTCTATTCAGGCCAACCATTTCCCTAAAGCACAGCTACTCCTGCGGTTTGGAGGCCTGATGAAAAGAAATTCAGTGATTGTTCACAGAGGGTGAACGTACAGGAAAGAATACATTTTATGTGCCCTCAAACCTCAAAGTGGTGAACGTACAGGAAAGAATACATTTTATGTGTCTTCAAACCTCAAAGTGGTGAACGTACAGGAAAGAATACATTTTATGTGCCTTCAAACCTCAAAGTGGTGAACGTAAAGGAAAGAATACATTTTATGTGCCCTCAAACCTCAAAGTGGTGAACGTAAAGGAAAGAATACATTTTATGTGCCCTCAAACCTCAAAGTGGTATTAAACCCAAAACAAAAAGGGTAATATATGCAGATTACCAATCATTAGATGTGGTGGCTGTGTTATCTTTTTTTAGAATTTTTGTACCTGTTTTCACTTGGTGATTTAGCCAGTAAAGCTCATCCTGTATTAATGTGCCCCCACTCTAATAAGCAACAGATACACCTTTGCACAGCAGCATTGCCAGTCTGGGGGAGGGGAAATGAACTAGCAGACTTAGATACACTAACAAATTGAATTCAAACTCCAGCTCACACTTTCAGCAGTAAAAGCTACAGTTTTGTTCCTTTTGGAATAAAGGTTTTACAAAAATAAAAGCTGATCATTGTAAATGGTATATGTCTCATCTCTCTAACTGATCAATCTGCAGGACAAATTGTTCTGTTGAAAAACAGATTTACTGGCTAAATCACCAGGTGAAAATAAAAAAACCTAAAAGAAAATGAATGCTGTCAGATCTATTGGCTAAATCGCAATACAATAGTTGCTTTTCAGTTTACACCAGTTTAATATTCCTATGGGTCCATTTGGAAATGTTAACACCCACTTGCAATAGTATAAAAATATCCACTGTAAATTATTATTTTTTTAATCAGAAATGTTTATTGTCATCTCAGTTTGCGGTTGTCTTGATTTAAAGGAGTTTGAAGCCATTTGAAGGCTTGTTCACACTATGTTCGTGACTGGCGCAGCACTTTTTTCTCACCTAGGCACAAATGATGTAGCATCCTAACTATGTATATTATAAACTCAGTTCCAAAGTTAAAACATTTATAACCTTTTATCTAATGCATTCCCTGCATTACGCTAAACATTTTATCACTTGTTGTGACCCCCCCTTCAAACTCTTGCACTGTGCCTGGCTGCATCTTTTCATTCCTTTCTTTCACAAGAGAGACTGAGAGCAGTGGGAGCCATTGGCTCCTCCTCTGCGGCTGTCCATCAAATCCTGTCAGGAGGAGCAGTGAGGTGGGGACAAGCTGTGCTGTCTCGGGAGCAAGCCCGCATGAGTGCCCTTACAGCAGCCAGTCCGTTGAAGGGGCACTTGGAGAAGAGGTGGAACAAAGAATGTCTGGGACTCCAGAAGGGAGGTAAGAGGGGCCACGCTGTGCAGTATCATTGCCCAGAGCAGATAAGTCTAAAATGTTTGTTTTTTTTTAAATAAAAAAAAGGGGGGGGGGTGGGGTTGAGCTGCTTATCAAGATGGCCACATGCTGACTCCGTCCAGGTGTGCACTCACTACCACATTTCAGCACAGGTGCCTATTTGACACCTGATCGCTCCTCACATCCTCCGGACCCCTGGGAATCTGTTGAGCCACCTTCGGTATCCTGCCAACTTATACCGTATCATTGGCTGGTGGGACCTGTGCAGGTCAGTGGCACTGCTCTGTCCCAGCAGACTCTCACCCGCTCCTCCTGTGGCTGCCCGTCAGCTCTCTGTAGTGCTGTTATTCTCTCTGATCCAACACTACAAAGCCAGAGGGACACAGCAGGCAGCTACCACTGAGAAACAGAAGATTGACCACATGATCATTTCAGTGGCTGCTCTAGCACCTTACTGCCCTGTCTGCATCCTGCATGTGATGCTCTCACCCCCTACTAAGAACAATATTTGATCTTCCTGTACCAGTGAATACACAGCAGTGACACCTCTGCAGCTAATTTTCAGTGTCACAACAGCTGCTCCACAGACCCCTTGGGCTGACTCATGCAGCAACTGAAGTCACATCAGCGGCTCTCCCTTTCCAATTTTGTACAGCAACTCATGGCTTTGCTCAATCATAGTCCTACCTTGTTCGCACAACCCTAGTCCTGTTTATTTAGCAATTTGGAAGAATTCTATCACATTTATGCCTAAACTGAACAAGACAACTGTGACACCTGCTAAACGCACTTCTGCCAAAATGGCTTCTCCACAGCCCTCGCCCGAACATTTCACACCTCTCAGGCATTGATGTCCAGCTGCTCAATCTAACGATCTCGGTGAGTCGATCATGCACTGCGCAGCACTCCTGGAGAAGTTTAAACTCCTTCTCCAAAAGAAACTCAATACCGCTGCTGACCTAACACGCAAAATAAGGGACCTTGGCACCCAAATCACAGACCTGGAACAAAAAATAGACAATACTATCTCCGTCATCGATAATCATGAACAGGACATTATTACCGTGAAACTTGATCTTGCTCGAGCTTTCTCCGAAATTTAAAATTGGAAAATTGCAACAGGAGGGGGAACGTCAGAATCCGTGGGCTCCCTAAAGTCCATTGAAGACCTTAACTCCACTGTCACTGCTCTACTACAGAAACTGATCCTTTCTGTTCCAGTTGACATATTAGAATTTGATCATATACATAGGGTCATGGGCCCAAAGAACACTGAAGGCCCCCACGTGACAATTGTGAAACCTACCTTTTACAAGACCAAGGAAGCGGTCATGCAGACAGCCTGGGCTACGAGGGACCTAGTGCTGGAATCCCATAAGTACCAGATCTACGCTGACTTAACCCCTTTTCAGATGGTGTTTCAATGTTAATTTTGCCTCTGTGCAGTGTAATTCCGAGGCCTTTGCCACCCAGGGTGAATACCTGGCTGGGTGTTCTCACCCTTTATGCACAATTATGCTCCTCTCCCTCATTTAATGTTTACTAGTCTCCCACATATTACTGTGCCTCTGGCTATTTGCATCTACTGTGACCTCTGTGGGTTGGCTAAGACCTCATTGCTTTATTCCCTTAGGTTTTCAGATTACCTCAGTTTCGGTAGACATAGATGTATATGTCCCTCCTGTTACATATTTAATTCTAACTACTCATACTACTTAATATAATTCGTGCTACTTGATATCACATTCCCTCCCCTTCTCCCCCCTCCCCCTTTTTTTGTGGCATTTGTTCCATCATTCGCACACCAGGATGGTTGTGGTGACCCCCCCCCCCTCCATGCTATGCTTGTGCATATATACACCATATATTCCTTAGGCAAATTTGTATTCCCTTCTCTTTTGTATGCTTGACTTTTAACATGCATGCTTCTTGTCTTTTTCTTTTCTTTCCCCACTCCTCCCTCCTTCCTTCCGGTGCACGTCGGGGTGCCCAAGTTACTGAACAATCCTTTGAGCTGGACCACAGACCTTCTGGCGTTACGCTTTAACGCTCAACCACCATAATGGCTTCCTCCAAATTCATCATCATCTCAGACAATGCACAGGGCTTTAACTCCCCTCGGAAACGTAGGTGTGTATTCACTTATTACTCCTCCATACATGCCAACATTGTAGGCTTACAGGAAATCAGATTTTGTGTTTCCTCCCAACCTAAATTCTTACCCTGAAATTATCCCCAAACATTCCGGGGTGAGTTACATTGGAAAAAAAAAAAAAAGAGAAGAGTGCTAGTGGCATTTCACAAAAACACTCTGTTTGTATGCGTCCTTGCAATAGCTGACCCCACTGGAAGATATTTACTCTTCTGAGGGAAGATCTCTGATGTAGAACTAACAATTGAGAATTATTACCAGGGATATTTAATTCCTATCACCCGGGACAAGCAGTTCTGGGCGCCGGGTAAGAAGTTTTGTTCTACATCTATCCCTGCTGCTGGGTGCTACTCCAGCGCTTGGAGAAGCTGAAGACAGAAGCCTGGCTTCAAGTTCGGCAGCACAAAACCCTCACTGCTCTGCACATGACAACAGAGGAGAGGGCAGGGAAGTGGTGTTTCCATCAATGCGATTGCTGGGACTCCTATGAAACATCCCTTTTTATCTCCTAATGTATCGTATTACAGCCTGTCCTAGCTTCACACTCTACTGCAGCTAATAATCCTCTGCAATGAAAAGCCAGCACTGTGAATTTTGCATCTTTTCACAAGAAGTGCATACATACTTTCCTCATTTCCTATTGGGTGTCAGTCCCAGGACACTGTGCTGCCTCCAGTACCAGCATACTGCTCAGAGCTCTGCTGTTCCAGGAATGGGCGTGCTGCGGTACCCAACCTGTAATGGACATCTCCTGGAATCTTCCTGACCAAGTGCACTGTGGTATGTGACACTCAGCGTGTAGAGTACAGTCACCTAGGGCACACTACACTCACAGAGCATCATTCCCCACTTATCACCAATGTTCTTCCTCTCCCCCCCACCGAATCCCCAATGCCCCCCTCATCCCCAATGTTCCTCCTCTCCCTCCACTAATCTCCAATGCCCCCCTCTCCCTACCCTCAAATATCCCAAATGTCCCCTGCTCCTCCACTTATCCCCAATGTTTCTCATCATCTACTTATCCACAATGTCCCCCTCTCGCCCCTACTTATCCCAAATGTCCCCCTCTCCACTTATACTTAATACTCCTCCTCTCTCTCCACTGATCCCCAATGCCCCCCCCCCCACTTATCCCCATTGTCCCCCCCCCACTTATCCCCAATGTCCTCCCTCTCCCACTCACCTATCCCCAATGTCTCCCCTCCTCTCTCACTTATCCTCAATGTCCCCCTTCCTCTCCCACTTATCCCCAATGTTCCTCCTCTCCCCCATTTATCCCCAATGTTCCTCCTCTCCCCCACTTATCCCTAATGCCCCCCCCCCCTTACCCTACTTATCCCTAATGTCCACCCTCTTCCCCCACTTATCCCTAATGCCCCCCCATCTCTTCCACCACTTATCCCCAATGTCCCCCTCTTCTCTCCAATGTTCCTCCTCTTCCTCTACTAATCCTCAATGTTCCCACTCTCCCTCACATTAGAAATTAGCATAGTGCCCCCTTCCCCCATTTAGCACCAATGCCTCATTAACACTGCATCAATTTCATCCGCTATCACCGCTTAGCATTAATGCCCTCCTCTCCCAACTTAACATTGCACTCCTACTGTACATTGTAGCTGCTCTTCTGCAGAAGCCCCTCTCTCGGATACTCCGTAGGTGGGGGAGAGAAGATTTGGGGGTTGAAGGAGGGCTCTGTACTAGAAGTGGGGGTTGTAAACTGGCTTGAGATATGTATTCTTGAGCCCTGCACTCTGCATGCAGTGCTCTCCTGAACCCTGCATGCAGGGCACTCCTGAACCCTGCACTACTGGCATTTAACAAAGCTCCATTAGGACCCTCCCACTGTTAGGCAGTGGTGCGTTCAGGGCGTGGTTGAGTTCCTGCACCTATTCTTTAAGGAAAAAAAATCCCTAGCGGGCTGCTCCGTCCCAAGGGACACCTGATCAACCAGCCAGCTAGCTCAGAACCACTCTGTTCACCTCTATGATATAGGAAACAGGAAGCAATCAGCATAGAGCATACATCACCACCAGTTTCCCAGGCACCATTTTTAAAAATGGAAAGCATTTGATCACCCGATCAGAGTGTGATCAAATGCTTTTGAGGGCAGAGGAGGGAAGGAGTAGCTGTTACTGCCTATTGCTGTCACAAGAGAGGTTTAAAAAATATATAGAACGTTTGGGGGTTCTAGGAAATTTTCTGCAAAAACTAAAAAAACATTAAACGTTTGTCACCACAAAGCCCCTTTTCATTTTTAAAAGCCCCAGACATTCCTAAAAGCACCTCTGCCTAATTAGAAACATCAACCCTTCATATTTTCCATTCTGGGAAAAAAAAAATTTTCATCAGGACAAGTAGATTTGTCATGAGGGACAAGTAGATTGGGACCCTGATTTAGTCTCTTGGACAAGTAGTTAAAAAAAAAAAAATTCCACATCCCTTATTACGCTCCTAACACACATCAAACTCAGTTCTTCTCTCACCTATCGCGTGTTATTTCATTGCATAAAAGAGGTACACTTATTGTTATGGGGGTTAGTAATATGGTCATTGACAGGAATCTAGATAGGTCATCATCTACCTCTATATTGAATGACTCCATATTATCCTTTAAGGACACAACTGAGGCAATTCGGACCTCTGTCTGATCATTTTACTGAAAAACAGCTTCTACTTCCTCCCACACAATCCTGTGGGAAGGTTATAAAGCAACCATCAGGGAGACTAATTCAACTCGCTTACCACGGGGGATGGGGGGGGGGGGGAGCCAAAATCAAGTCACTCTCTTGACACACTCACAAAATTGGAAACACAATTTAAAACGTCACAAACCACACCACTACGAAAACAAAGTGCGTACGTAACTCAACCTTCTCAATGATAGGGCCGAAAAACAGTTGAGATGGAGCAGGCGAAAATGCAATACTTGTGCCAATAAACCAGGACCAATGTTGGCAAATTACTTAATGCTCATGTGCAGGAAACCAAACTCATTAAAATTACACTTGTCAAATAATGTTATCACCATCAACCCTTCCTTCTCTTTCTCAAAAAATGCTGGACACAGAGGTCAAGATCACCATCTCCAAAGGCCTTGGGGCAATCAAACCCCTCAAAAACGCAGAAAACTCCAGGCCTTGATGGCTTCTCAGCATTGTACTACAAAAGGTTTCCGGACCTCCATTCTCCACATTTGACCCATCTCTTCAATCGCCTGCGCATCCCTCTTTCACTGAGCACATTGTAATGTTTCCAAAACCTGGTAGAGATTTACTAGATCAACAAAAACTACCAGTTAGGCTTCATTGCCCTTCTCCAATCATCGGATAACACCCATAAAGTCATCCATCTGTTCCACCAGATGCACCAAAAACACATCCCTGGCACGGTACCTAGCCTTGATATCCATAAGGCCTTTGATTCTCTTTCATGAGACTACTTACGGTATATTGCTCCTTAAGCAAATGGGGATTTCCAACTCACTTTCTATCCCGGCTAAAAGCAATGTACCATAACCCTTCGGCTACAGTGCATAATCTTTCCTACCACTCTACATCTTTTCATAATCACAGAGGCACCCGCCAGGGATGTCCTTTCTCCAATCCTGGTAATATTAGCTTTAGAACCATCGTGTCTCATCAGATCGAACCCTGATATCCAAGGCGTTGATTTGGGACCTAACTTGTACAAAATGAGCCTTTTTGCCAATGACCTACTTCTAACTCTAACCCACCCACAAATAGTGCGCAGCATAAAATGAGTGCACCCCAACAGATTTGTCAGAAAACCTTTACTTTCCTTTCAGAATCAACATTTTCTATGAGACACTATACTACAAAATACTCCCACAAATGCGGGCCACTGATTGCAAACAAGATTTGTTAATTTGCACACACAAAACAGTATTTTTCCTAACATTCATTCATTCATGTTGCAAAAATGAATAGACCCCAAATAAAGTCTTAGGAGCAAAGCTACTTTTAAGATAAACTCCTAATTAGCAAGAATTCAACTACAGGCGAGTCTAATTATTCATTAAACAGGTGTCCATCAGACAGTTGATTATAAAAGGGCATTACTTAAAGAAAACCCCTTCCCATTTCATGCTGTCAGCAATGGCACCACATGTAAGAGAAATGGCACAAGGCCTGAGAAAGAAAATAATTTCTTTACACAAGAAAAGTGAAGGCTACAAGAAGATCAGCAAAACTTTGCCCATAAGTCAGAATACTGTAGCAAAAGTGATACAAAAATTTAATAAAGATGGGACTGCAACCATCTCAAAGAGACGTCCAGGCCATCCACGGAAGTTAACAATTTTACGACAGGAGTATCCTCTGATGAGAAGGGTTGAAGAAAAATCACCATACAAGTTCACTGCAGTTAGCTAAAGAAGTAGAAAGCCAAACTGGGGTGATGGTTTCCCGTGACACAATATGGCATACACTGCACAGGAATGGCATGCATGGATGTTGTCCATGAAGAAGGCCTCTCCTAAAGCCTATGCAAAAAAAAAGTCCGCCTAAAATTTCCAGGGCCCATGCTGAAAAAGAAGACAACTACTGGAACTCTACTCTGGAGAGATGAGACCAAGATAAATGTTTTTGGAAATGATGGCTTCAAAACTGTATGGCGTCACTACTGCAAGGTGAGGAAAAATGCATGATGCCTACAATAAAGCATGGTGGTGGCAGTATCCTTCTGTGGTGCTGCTGGTGTCGGGGAGCTGCATTTCAATGTACAATTTTAGCAACGCTGTGATTAATGAATTCTGGTTCATGCACAAGAGTGAAATCATCTTGGTCTGGCACAATAAAAATCACAAGATGAGTACTCAAAACAAGACCAGCCGAAGATGCCAGCGGTTGCCACGGAGCACTGCAGCAGTGGAGTAGAGGTGAGTATAGTTACACTTTAATAGCCTGTTCACACCAATGTGCTGCAGTTAAATGCATTATGTTTGCTGGTGGGATACACCCGCCTAACACAAACTACATTCAGGCAATGGATGGAAATCTCCTGATGCACTGGAGCTAGACAGAAGCAAAAGAGGAACAATGTTCTGGTTGAGGTGAAAAGCCAAAGCTACTTTAGGAAGAAAGGAGGCTCTGGGTCTCCAAAAAAACATCTTCTCCCTGTGCAATACCAAAAATGTTTCTTTACAGGACAAAACCACAAACTCAGACGCATGTATTTCAGAGAATATTGCAACATGGAAGGCAACCCTTGTGAGTGAGGAAAGAGGTATATCTCTGATAAGTTTAAAAAAGCCAAACTCAGATGTCAGGGTGACACAGGTAAGCGCACAGGAGTGCTTGATAAGATGCATGCGGTACAAAGCAAAGAATGGGAAGGTTGTGGCCTTTGGAACAAGATCACAAGGACCCTGATGGTACTCAGAGCCAAATGCAGATCCAGGTCCAATGGGAAAAAAGGTTAGGATTTTTCTCAGAGTATTTCCTGGAATGAAAGCTTATTTGCTCGCACCATGCAAAGTATGGCCAAACAAGCCACAAATTGGAAGCACTAGAGGCCCACAGCAAATTTGAGCAATAACCCCTTTATCTAGCTTATCTGCGAGTTCTGCATGAAGCTCTGTCAGTCTGCTCGGAGACAGGCTAGTTGCAAGATATGGAAGAGGGAAGAGAGAACATCATTAACTTGTAGCCCCTGGAAATGCTTGCAAAAGCCAATAGATGACCCCACTTTCAAAACTGGGGGTGCCCCTTCATGTTGACGAGCGTTTGCAAACTGTCCCTTGACACTTTTTGCATACCTGTTTTTCAGCCCAGCATTTTAGCCAAATATTTCTTCATATGTTCACTTTCAGGAGACTCTTATGGACAAGGAGGCATGTAATGTCTACTAACCCAATCAACAGAACAGCCTAGTGCTGCTCTGCCTGGAACAAAATCTGGCCAGCTGCAGCCACGTGCTCCACTAATATCCTGGCCCAGGAAAATGCCACAAAGTATTGTTTGGATGGTATAGGACTCCAAAACAGATAGCTACATTCACACCTTCAGTTTTGTTTCTCTGGTTCCGTGGTTGCGGGACTCTAGGAACAATATACCACATTTAGTGGGTGTCCCAACATCCAGCAACTGTGGATAACAGAGAATACCTTAATTTGCTCCATTCTTAACATAAACAGTCTGCAACTCCTAGAAAGCATTATTTCACAGACCTATCACTGACCTTTCCAGACCCAAAACAGATTATTTTTTTTCTTTGCTAGCCATCAAAGTATTGCTAAAGCATGTAAAAGAAGACTTTGAATTTTGCTGAGGTGAAGCAGAGGATCATGGGCACTATGATGCATGAAAAACTAATTTCTATACTAAAATGACACGCATTCCAAATTTCTTAATACATGGTCCCCTGGTTGGTCAACAACTGAGACATTAATCTTGACCGTTGGCTTTTCTTCTTTTGAGAGAACCGATATACAGAGCTGTACCAGAAGGATACAGAGGTGCACCTGGACAGACCTGGATACCTCTTCCCTTCTCTTTTCCCTCCCCTTTTTTTTTGCTTTCTTTACTCCCGCATAAGTCAATTTGGTTTTTTTAAACGGCGTTTCATTGAGCATATACAACAAATACAGCATGTATTTTCCTTCATCTGGATCAACTGTAGGTATAGGATTATAACTTTTTTTTTTTATGGTTGAACTGGATGGACTTTTTGTCTTTTTTCAGCCAGACTAACTATATGTAACTATGTGTGTCACAGGTTCAATCTCTTACGATTGTAAGCTCCAAAAAGCAGTGCCCTCCTAACCCTCTTGTATTGAACTGTATTGTTGCTGTATTGTCTCCTGTTATATTGTAAAGCGCTGAGCAAACTGTTGGCGCTATATAAATCCTGTATAAATAATAACAGACCAACTTCCATTTCCTCTTGCAGGTGTATGACTACAAACAGTATGAGCTTAAGAATATCCCACAATAATTGTGAAACAACACATTGTCGTCTACAATATGAAAATTCTGAAAATAAATAAAAGAAAAAACAAAAACCAAACCTACAGGCAGTGGTCCAAAAGGAAAGTCTCCCAGGTACATATAAGAACAGAGTAACAGAAAATTACTCGTACATTTTCCCAGTATAGAACGCATCATTCCATTTTACTGGATCGGCCGGTCTCTAGGTCATTGATGTCTGCCCCTTGCTAATGCAAATTATGAAAACAACATGGTAGATGCACCTAAACTATGGAATCGTTTGATGCGTGAAACTAGCCAATATATATTGCTCTTTGCATCTACAAATGTGTTACTTTGCACACACATGATAAATAACAAAAAATAATATAATCAGTGCCACACAGTACTATGCACTAAACAGCCCAATCTATACCCTCTAATTGCTCTTCATAAAGTGTCCAGTGTCATCAAATATAACATCAAGTAGAACAATTAACTACTAGCCCTCCAGAGGATTTACCCCCCTTCCTGACCAGGCCATTTTTTTGGGATATGGTATTGCGTTACTTTAACTGACAACTGCACAGTCATGCAATGTTGCACCCAAATGAAATATATGTCCTTTTTTTCCCCACAAATAGAGCTTTATTTCGGTGGTATTTGATCGCCTCTGGTTTTAATTTTTTGTGTGATAAAAAAAAAAAAAAAAGATAAACTTGAAAAAAACAAAAACATTTTTTTTATTTTGCTATAAAACCTAACCTGAAAAAAAAAATTGTAAAAATCAAATTTCATCATAAATTTAGGCCAAAATGTATTGTGCTACATGTCTTTGCTAAACAAAACAAAAAAATCCCAATACATGTAAATTTATTGGTTTATGTGAAAGTTATAGCATTTACAAGTGGTGGTATATATACTGGAATTTTTTTTTTTTTTCCATATACTAGTATTGGCGGCGATCAGTGACTCACAGTGAGACTGCAGCAGCCATTTTGACACTGGGGGGGAACTGACTGCCACTGACATCCCCAGTGACACCAATACAGTGATCAGTGCAAACAAAAAGCACTGAAACTGTACTAATGGCACTGGGCAGGAAGGGGTTACCATCTGGAGCGATCAAAGGGTTAGTTGTGTGCTGTTTTATTGTGTGTATTACTAGGGAAACATACTGCTTTGTATTGCTCTGCGTAGCAGAGCAATACAAAGCAGCATGTCAATGCTGTCAAGGGAGAGATCTGTGTTGTCGACATACAGACCTCCCCCGTCACTGTTCCTCAGCGATCATCGGGTGCTGGCGGAGAATTTCCAGCTGGGAAATAGATTGTATAGATTGGGCTGTTTATCGCATAGTACTGCGCGACACTGATTATATTCATTTTTTATTTATTTAACTTGGGAGAACACATAAGTGTGCAGCAGTACATAAAATATACATATATTCACAAGTGGAAATATAGGAGTGATTGCGCTTGGATATTATTCATTGATTTTTGCTGAAATATACTGCCTTGTTGCTTTACTGTTAGGTTGCATTTACTTTTTCATGTGCAAATACAGCCTCTCCTTATATCTATTGAAAACATCAACAAACATTTTGTAAAAGAATAGCCCAAGGCTGTAGCAATAAGTGCTAACAGTTCCCTAAATAAGGGATCGGTATAACGGGAAACAGGATCACTTCTCATGATCTTAGTACAGTCCCCTTAGGTTTGACAAACTAGCATTACAACCAATAGAGATTGCAATTCAGGGTCAGAGAAAATGGATTTTATGACTGAATCCTTAAAAACAGGTGCATCAGCTAAAGAGCTTATTAGGTCTTTATGAAGACTGGATATGCGGTATGCAACTTTGAATGGCCCACTTCTTATTTAAAGGCTCCTAAAAAAGGTAAAGAGCTGCAAATGGTATGGGATGAGTAAAAATCTTATCAGGATTGCCCGAGTCCCTCCAAAGGATGTTTAATACTAGCACGTGCACCAGCATAATCTTGGTAGTCTTAGGACCTCTAAGATAATCTTCCAATATTACAGTGATGCACACCATGTCAACGAGAGCTAAAAGTCTCTCTATGCCTGAGAGTAATGGTAGCTGCCTGAGTCTCCTCAGGGAAAATATCCTTTAGGATTCCTGAGACTTTTCATCAGAGAGAGTCTGGAGCTTATAGTGAAACCTAAGGGGGAGAGACCAGTTGCAGCAGGATTGCTCCTCAGGTGTCTGGGATCTGACATGTACTGCAAGGCAGAAACAAGGCAGTTCATGGTACCAAGCTAAATCTTGCGTACTTACAAACCTGCTGCTTGTAGCTGGAGAGGTTCATACAGTCAGAGGTGACCAGGTCATTGGAAAAGGAAAGCAAAGAACCATCATGGGAAATCCCTGTATCCCTTGTGACTAGGAGCAACAGCAGGGAGCTGTTACAGTGGAGTATGGTGTATTTTAAGTGATAGAGACAGAATATCAACTAAAAAAAAAAAAAACACGATACAAATGTTATAAATTGAGCTGCAGTTCAGTGAGTAAAATAAGTACTTTGTCCCCTAGCAAAACATGATTTTGTACTTGGTGGAAAAACCCTTGTTGGCAAGCACACATGTAAGACGTCTCTCGTAGTTGGTTACTAGGTTTGTACACATCACAGGAAGGATTTTGGTCTACTCTTATTTACAGATCTTCTCTAAATCCTTAAGGTTTCTTGGCTGTCGCTTGGCAAGTCAAAATTTCAGCTCCCTCCATAAATTTTCTATAGGATTAAGGTCTGGAGACTGACTAGGACACTCCATGACCTTAATGTGCCTCTTCTTGAGCCAATCCTTTGTTGCCTTGGCAGTATGTTTTGGGTCATTGTTATGCTGGAAGGCCCATGTTCAGTGTTCTGGCTGAGGGAGGAAGGTTCTCATCCAAGATTTTACAATACATGGCCCCGTCCATTGGCCCCTCAATGCCGCAAAGTCAGGCTGCACCATTAGCAGAGAAACAGCCCCAAAGCATAATGTTTCCACATTCATGCTTGACTGTAGGGAAGGTGTTCTTATGTTAACATTTTTCTTTCTCCAACCATGGCGAGTCGAGTTAATGCCAAAGAGCTTAATTTTGGTCTCATCTGACCACAGCACTTTCTCCCAGTCCTTCTATGAATCATTTTGATGTTCAATGGCAAACTTCAGGCCTGTACATGTGCCTTCTTGAGGGGGACCTTGTGAGTGCCGCAGGATTTCAATTCATGGCGGTGTATTGTGTTACCGCTGGTTTGCTTGGTGACCATGGTCCCAACTGCCTTGAGATCATTCACAAGCTCCTCTAGTGTAGTTCTGGGCTGATACCTCACTTTTCTCATGATCATCCTTACCCCATGAGGCGAAATCTTGCATGAAGCTCCAGACAGAGGGTGATTTAGTATGTTTTCCATTTGCGAATAATTGCTCCAACAATTGTCTCCTCCTCACCAAGCTTCTTGTTGATGGTCTTGTAGCCCATTCCAGCCTTGTGCAGGTCTACAATCTTGTCCGTGACGTCCTTTGACAGCTCTTTGGTCTTGCCCATGGTGGTGAGGTTTGAATGGAAGAAAGTGATTCTATGGACAGGTGTCTTTTATGCACATAACGAGCTGTCGTTAGAACACTTTCTTAAATTGAGAGGACTAATCTGTGTACCACATGAGCACATAACCACTCTGTGGGAGCAAGAATTACTGTCGGTTGGTAGGGGATCAAATACTTATTTTACTCACTGAACTGTAATTTATACCATTTGTATCATGTGTTTTTTCTGGATTTTTTTTGGTTGATATTGTCTCTATCTTTTAAAATACACCTATAACAATGATAGACCCTTCATTTCTTTGTAAGTGAGAAAACTTACAAAATCTGCAGGGGATCAAATAATTATTTTCCCACTGTACCTCTGTTTGAATGGAAAGAACAGGAGTGTGTGACACTACCTTAAACTAAACACGTCATCACTCAGTTCAGCATTAACCCATTCTGGCAAAAAAAAAACAAAAAAACAGGAATAATAAGGGCACCCTAATAATTAGGCAACTCCAGTGGCCCAGAGACTGGGTCACACTAGGGGCTGCACCACTGAGATTAGGCAGAAGACTGTGGTGCCTCAAACTGCCTCTTCAGAGCAGACTTCTAGAACTCTGAGTCAGTTTATGACAGGGACCACAGGCCCGGTTGGATTTACCGTGAAATGTTACCCACAACAACGTAAGAGAAGGAAGAGAAAACAAAAACCTACCTTTACAACCACTGTAAAGCTGTCACTTAAATTTCTGCACTAGGTGGTTTAATAATCAATTAGAAAGATTTAATTAAGCAACTTTTTTTTTTGTAACAATTAAACTAAAAACTAATATTCCTGTTTACTCTTCAAACCCAAAACTTGACCAATCTGAGATTTGAAACACTGAGGTTTGGTGTGTCTACAGGACTGCACTGCTAAATATAAGTCCAGGTCAGATGGCTTAAATGACTTGATTCTCTTACCACGGCTCAGAGTCAAAGCCGTGCTCTTTCTAAGCGCTCAAAAAGTTAATAAAAGATCATGGATTTCTGGCAGCCAGCTGGACGATGGATAATACCCAGTGTTTCACTTTCCAACCTCTGAATCCTTGCCAAGTGAACACAGAAGCTGGCACCTTGATTGTCCTTGAGATAAGAGATGGGGGTTGAGGTGCTTTTCTAATATGTGCTTATGAAAATTAATCTGAAAATCCAAGGCAACATTTGTTATATTTTTACCTGCTCTACATAAAACACTGCAGTGAAAATTCAACACTTGATGCTAATTGCATATGAAATGCAAACTTCTTAGATCTTATAAAACAGGACATGTGTGTGATTGCACAAAGTCACATATTATAAAAGTACACATTGCAAAACAAATGGAAAAAATCCACTCACTTTAAAGTGTTAAAGGAAACATGCTATTCTTTTTCCATGTATATGAACTATGAAATGAAATCGTTATCAATATGTTTAACCACTTGCCCTCCAGAGGATTTACCCTTCTTCCTGACCAGGCCATTTTTTTGTGTTACAGCGCTGTGTTACTTTAACTGACAATTGCGCAGCTGTGCAATGCTGCACCCAAATTAAATTTACATCCTTTTTCCCCAGAAATTGAACTCTCTTTCAGTGGTATTTGATTGCCTGTGCAGTTTTTATTTTTTGCATATAAAAGAAAAAAAAACCCAATATTTTTGAATTTTTGCTATTAAACATGTCCAGTAAACTTTTTACAAAATAAATCAAATTTAGTCATAAAATTAGGCCAAAATGTATTCTGCTACGTCTTTGCTAAAGAAAAAAATCCCAATACATGTAAATTAAATTGGTTTACGTGAAAGTTATTGCTTTTACAAATGGAGGTATATATACTTGGACTTTTTTTTTTTTTTTTAATTTTTACTAGTAATGGCGGCGATCAGCAACTTATAGCGGGACTGTGATGGGCATTCTGAGACTGGGGGAAACTGACTTGGTGTCACGGACATCCCCAGTGACACCAATACAGTGATCAGTGCTAATAAAAAGAACTGACACTGTACTAATGGCGCTGGGCAGGAAGGGGTTAACATCTGGGGTGATCAAACAGTTAACTGTGTGCTGGGTGTGTTTTACTATGGGGATTGTGTGTGTATGCTTCACTGTAAGCACACTGCTTTGCATGGCTGTACTGTGCGCACAACCATTCAAAGCAATGTGCACAAGCTGACAGGGAGGAGAACAGTTTTGTTTACTAACAGTTCCTGTTAATTTAAGGTCTAAAAGAAAAAACAATTCAGCACAAGGGACATTACTTCTGATCAGTGTGATGTGTCCCTGGTACTGCCATTTCCTCCTTCAGCAGAAATCTTCCTCCTCCGATGAGTATCAAGAGCGCCCCACTTATGACCACCCACCTCCCCAATCACAGAAACTGCATTACTGCTTCTGAAATGAAACATGATCTATGAATGGAGGAGGCAGCACTTTCAATCATCTGTCCATCCTCCATTCAAAGGTAGCTTTTCATTCACAGGAGCAATAGTATAGCTCCAATGAATGAATGAATTAGGTGGGCAAAAAGACAGGCATCGTCAGCCACTCGAGTGCCTGTCAGTTTCCTCAGCTCTATTAACCCTTTTTTTTTTTTTAAAAGCCCAAAAACAGAAAAATAAAAATTTCAGGCATAGACATGTTATATATAGTTACACTGGTCAAACTTGGACCAATGTAACTATGTATATACTATACCAGGCTGATGCCCCTGGAAGCTGGAAATTACGCAGCTACTTGAGTGTTCTCCATTTGCTTCTGGGTCTCACACCAAATGGCTGCTTTCCTGCATTGTGCACACAGGAGTTCAGCCACTCAGCATGGGTGTCATTCAGAGAATGCTTTGCACTGAGTGAATGCAAAGTGTTCTTTGATTGTATGAGGTGGGGCGATGATGTCACACTCTCTACCTTGTCCAATTAGACAATTCTCCACATGGCACCTGTGCAGAGCAGCTGACCTCCTGTATTCACAATGCATCAGGCCCGGGACTCTGTGATTTCTGTGATTTTCAGCTTCGGCCACGGCATATACACAGTTACAGGAGTCCAAGCTTAACCCATGTAACTATGTATAGCATGCCAATGCCTGGAATTATCCTTTAACTAGTACATGTATCCTTTAAATTGTACCTGTTTGCGAATTTAATGTGCTCTCCGGAACGTTTCGTATTGCGAAAAATTCATAAACCGAAGCGGTTTCCCATAGGAATGCACTGAAAACCAATTAATCCGTTCCGGAGGTCAGAAAAAAGTTAAAAAAAAAAAAAAAGTTGCTGTCACTATAGGTCAGGGTCTTTTTTTTTTTTTTCTTCACTATAGCTCAGAGAATCAGCTATCACTTTCCCCCCAGCTAAAAGAAAAAGTTTCCTTTTAGTTTATTTCCCCAAAGTTTCCGTTTAATTGGTTTCCTGAGATAAAAGAAACAAAGTATCCTTTGGGGAAAGTGAAAGCTATTCTGTGAGCTATAGTGAAGAAAACAAAAAGCCAGCAATTGCATTTATAAATCGGTACCGACATACACTTCGTATTGCAAAAAAAATTGTAAACCGAGGCATTATTTTCAATGGATTTTTATTCATAAACTAAAAATTACGTTAACCAACGCGTTTGTAAACCGAGGTACACCTGTAATGTTATAATGCGCTAGTATGAATTGCATACTAGCACATTATGAAAGACTTACCTGAGACCGAAGTCCTGCAGTGGGGCACCGTCACCACTTCAGAGGCTTCCATCGTCACCCGCTCTTCCTTTCGTGTAAATGGCCGAAGCCGCGATGACGTCACTCCTGCGCTTGCGTGTGGGAGCTATGGCCGCGGCACACAGCTCTAAAGTAACGGCATGGGTATGCCGTTCCTTCATAGCACATGGGCCGATGATGTCATCAGCTGCAGCTCACTAGAATATCTCCTAAACAGTGCACATTTAGAAGATATTCATTTTACCTACAGGTAAACTTTATTATAAACTTTCAGTATGAAAAAAAATAGTTTACCATCACTTTATCTAATGCCTGGAAAGCTTCGGCATAGATTGATCTGTCAGTACACCTAAACCATCCTATACAGCCTGCTTCACTTCGTCATCAGTGTTCACCGCTTGCACAGAAAGATCCTTCTTCTGTACAATTTCGCAACAGGTTATGTGCCAAATGTTCAATATCAGGCGTTCCATGCACCGAATGTTCAAAGGAATGACTGCTGTGGGGCAGGAATCACCGAGGGCAGGATCATCAAAAATGTCTTACCGTGGCTGACCATTTTTTTTTTGCTAAAATATAAAATTTGAGGATGCACCAAGGAAATTGATACCAAACATGTTAAACCTTAAAAAATTGTATGCACCCATGGTGACAAACGTCAGTGCTCTAGATTTCCCATAGGCAAAGCTTTAAAAGCCCCTACAGGTCCAACAATTTCGTGTTATGCAGGAGCCCTGGTGCTAGAATTATTGCTCTCACACTGCAATTTGTAACGTGTTTGCAATGTGTGTAGGCACCTTTGACGCGTGTTTATGTTTGTACGCGCGTGCGTGTGGGGATATTTTGTGCTGGGGTGTAACTTTATTATTTTACAATTTTTTTTTCTTTTTTCTTACTTAACTTGTTTTCATCACATAGGGGATCACAAATCCCTCTATGTGATGATTTGTTTCACAACACGTTTGCTTCAATTGTCCATATTTCCAATACATTTGTTCCTGGAATGGGATCTAAAGTAATGAGTGCTGCAGCAACAACCTGCTGGAGATTGGAACATGCACAGTACAGTGTAAATATTTGTCAGCACGCCACAGATCTTCAGAATAAGTCCAAAAGTTTTCTTATTGAAGAAAGATCACAATCACAAACCGGAAGAGTACAAGGTTTCAGATTTGCACTGGACCCCATCGTCAGGCATCACATTTGATGAAGGGATCTGCTGCGTCTCTGAAACGTTGCACTCTTGTTTGCGACGTGATCGGTCTTCAAAAAAAAAAAGTTTGGACTTATTCTGAAGATCCATGGTGTGTGGGCAAATAGTTGTAGGTTCTCTTTAATAAAACCCCTGATGTCTTACCTGATCTCCAACTCCTCCACTGTAGGACGTACAGACCTGGCAGTAAAAGGGTTAAAAGAATAGACTACATATCTAAAGGCAAAACTTTTTTTAAAATTTTGGATAGAGTGGAGAGGGATTGGAAAACCTACTGGGTTTTTATTGCTGTCTGTTCCCTCTTTATTCGTCCTCTGACCAAGAGTGAAAGTGAAAGAAAATCCCAAATTTTGAGATACTACCAGAACAGGAAGGGAAATCTTCCAATGGGAAGACTAGTTCTAGAGAGACAGATGGCAAAAACAGATCCTCACAGTGGTTACAAAAGAAGAATCTCTAAAAGGGACATCAACAGCACAACTCGTAGAAATTCTAACCAATTACCACTGTAATATAAGAAAGTTTAAGAAATGCTTATTTTATCCCTTTTGGAGAGAAGGTCCTGTCATGGTGACCAAACAACTTAACCTCCAAAATGGGGTCACATACAATAAAAAATTGACCAAAGTTTTTACCCTTCCCCTACGCTAGATCTAAAAGTTTTGAAACTTTTAAAGAGGCATGGCTCTCTTCTAGAGGTGCAAGTTCAGCTAAAACTCCTGATGTGCATACCTATTCCAGGCCAGTGACTTTAGCTGCATTTACACTCAGTTGCACCATTTTGTGTCCAGTCATGAGAAACACAAAATGTATGCGTCGTGTTTGTGGTGCCATTCATTGTTAATGGCCACCCAAACACAGCAACACACATTTTTGTATGCAAATCATATGGTTAAAAACCCTGCAAAGCATTGAAGCTCACAAAAGGTGCATGAGTTTCTTTTCCACATTTCTCAAATGTGGAGAGACAGGCATTCAACAATCTCTGAAATCTTGAATGCCAAAGACACTGATGGAGGGAGGCAAGAGACACTGTCCACTGGAAAGACTAGCATAACCGCTCTTATTTTGTAGGGTACTAACAGAGCTTTTTAAACACCTTGCCTACCGGGCACTTAAACCCCCTTCCTGCCCAGGCCAATTTTCATCGCTGTTGCACTTTGAATGACAATTGCACGGTCATGCAACACTGCATCCAAACAAAATTTTTATGTTTGTTTGTTTTTTGTTTTTTTTAATATAAAGCTTTCTTTTGGTGGTACTTAATCACCACAGGGTTTTTTATTTTTTTGCTAAGCAAACTAAAAAAAACCTGAAAAGTTTGAAAAAAAAAAAGTTTTCTTAGTTTTGGTTATAACAATTTGTAAAAAGGTAATTTTTCTCCTTCACTGATGTGCGCTAATGAAGCTGCAGTGATGGGCACTGATAGGCTGCACTCATAGGCACCACGGATAGGCAGCACTGACTAGCACTGATAGGTACCACTGAAGGGCAGCTCTGCTGGGCACCAATATGTGGCATTGACGTGCATTGGTATGTGGCATTGATGGGCACTGACAGGTGGCACTATCATCAGTGTACATGTCCCCTCTGAGGAACACTACTTACCTGCTCTCCTCACATGCTGTCAGCCGAGAACTGGCATTTCCTGTTTACATGCAATCAGCTGTGATTGAACACAGCTGATCACATGACAAAGCCTGTGTCATCGGCTCTTTACTGTGATCTGCTGTGTCCCAGGGACTGATCACCGCACGTGCAGTTAGAGTGGGAGGACATCATATGACGTCCTGCCAGAATGAGAGAGCCGCTGCCCACCCATCATATCCTTATATGGCAGGCGGGAGGCAGTTAAAAGCTGAACTCCAGCCTTACATTTTACTAGTCTTGCACAGTTGTATAGGCTACTCTCCTATACAGGGATTGCCAACTCTGATTTCACTGCACACTTCTCACAGTGTGCATTAGAAGCTGCAGCAAATCAGATATAATCTGCCTCATTTCCTGATTGGAGGACATCCAGCATCATCTAGCACTCCCTCCCCCTTCCCTGGTCTAATTGTTCCTGGCCCAATCGTTTTATTTATTGGAAGTTTCAATTGTGGTAGTTCAGCATCACATACGACCCATTTAACCGCTATTGGGTGGTTTTCATTATCATGCATTATCGAATGAAAAATACCTAAAAAATTATTAACCCCTTGGAGCCGGCGCCTCCTGACCCTTTAAAGGGTTTCAAATGCTTGGAGGCGGGGCTGTGTTTCTGATCATGTAATCGCCGTGATAGGCTGTCACAGCAGTCACATGACTGGAAAGCCCCTGATCGCAAGTACAATAGAGATCAGGAGCTTTTTGTTAGCCTCCGGTAACTGTACCGGGAGTGCGTTCTCGGTACAGCTGTGTATACATTCGGGTATGCATATACGCAGCCTCTCAGTGTTGCCCAGAGGCCAGACTAAAGGAGTTAAAGAAGAACAATAATCACCTTTACTCCTTACGATGTCCTGGAGTTCCCTGTCAGTCGCAGGGAATTAACTTTGAAAAGATTTGTGATGTGCACTCGTGATTCACTAACCCCGCTGTGCTATATGGGTGCACAGTATATGTAGGGTCACAACTGTTTTAGCTACAATAAATTTTGTAAAATAATATGCATATTATAGGGACAGCACAGTGGCTAAATGGTTAGCACTTCCGCCTGGCAGTACTAGGGTCGTTGGTTCGAATCCCAACCATGGCACCACCTGCCTGGAGTTTGCATTTTCTCCCTGTGCCTGCGTGGGTTTCCTCCGACACTCCAAAGACATGCTGGTAGGTGAATTGGCTCCTGTCTAAATTGGCCCTAGTATTTGTATGTATGAATGTAAGGGACCTTAGATTAGACCTTTGCCCCTTGAGGGTTAGGGACTGATGTGAATGTACAATATATATGTAAAGCACTGCATAAATTGATGGCGCTATATAAGTACCTGTAATAAATAAATAAAATAGGCCAACCATACCTACTTTTGAAAGATAGATTTTGCAGACTGCAAGAATTTGCTGCTATACTGGTGAACTTGAGCTTCCTTCCTCCAAGATGCCTACAAGTGTTTCCCATATACAGCTTAGAGAACAGGCACTCCCTGCATAGTTTCATCTTCTAGCTGGCACATCAAAACAAAAAAAAGAAAAACAAAAAAACAAAGGATTCCTGGTAGTTCACTACTTATTTTACAAAAAAAAAATGTACATGGATGAAGTAAATTATGGTGCACTATGTTTTCCTGGTATTTTATTCTAAGCTCTTTAATGCAACACTGCTGTGTACCTGCTGTGTGTGTAAATTCTTAGTGCCAGTTACATGCAAACTAAGAAATACTAAAGGAAGAAAACATTTGTTTTACACAACACAGAGAGACTGTTGGCATGGAAACTCATCTTCTGTTAATTAAAGAAAGAAAAAAAAAAAAAGGGAAGAGCCATATGACAATAAGCTTTTTTGCAGGCAAGGGGGGAGAGTGGAAAAAAAATAACATGTATTGCTTAAATACGTTATATTTACACTGCATTTATTGTTATAATGTTAACTGAAAAGGTAAAAGTACATTTTAACTACTTGCCTACCGGACACTTTTTCCCCCTTCGTGCCCAGGCCAATTTTCAGCTTTCAGTGCTGTTGCACTTTGAATGACAATTGTGCAGTCATGCAACATTGAAAAAAAAATGATAAAAATTTCATATGGGTACACAGAAATAGAGATTTATTTTAGTGGTATTTAATCACCACTGAAGTTTTTCTTTGTTTATTTTATAAAATATTGCAAACAGGTAATGTTTCTCCTTCACTGATGTGTGTTGATGAGACTGCACTAATAGGCAGCATGGATGGACACTGATAAGCAGCACTGGTGAGGTGGCACAGGAAGGCAGCACTGCTGGGCACTGATGAGGTTGCATGGATAGGCAGCACTGCTGGGCACTGGTAATCAGTACAGGTGTCTTGTGTGACAGCAAGAGGAAAGTGCTGCCGATAACCGGCAACTGTATTTACGTTATCTGCTGTGTCATTGGACACAACTGATCACGTGGTAAAAGGCCTCTGTGTTTGGCCTTTTACCATGTCATGTGATCACCTGTGTCCGTAGGACACAGCAATCGCTGACAGCACCAGGTGCGCGTGTTCTTGGAAAATGTCATATGATGCCCTACCAGAACTGGACAACCGCGCTGTAGCTGTCTTTTGGCTATCGCACAGTTGTAAAGTAGTTAAAGAGATAGTCCCCCAAAAGCATATTTCAAGTTTAGGTGGAGTTTCATGAGTGACCAGCTGGCTTATTTTTCTTAGCCCTGGTTCACACCGCAGCAACTTCAGGTGCCAAATGCAATTTACAAATCACACCTGAAGTCGCAACTAATTTATTTCTATTGCATTTTCTTAATAGGTGCGATTTCAAGCAGTGCGATTTGAAAAATAGTTCCTGCATGACTCTTACCACTTCAGTGCGATTTAACTCTCAGACTATAAGGTAAATATCAGCGCTACTTTGAAGTCTGCTTTAAATGGGACCAAATCACACAACTTTGAAATTGCATTTGGTATGAATCAGGACTTAGGGTCCTTTCAAACTGATGCACTTTTGATGCATACCCTTTGATTTTTTTTTGGTGCGCTTCTAAAAAAAACCCACCAAAGATGCAGAATGCAGGACCTAACAAAGTGCAGCACATCTGCCGCGTGAACAGCAACATAAGATTTAACGGAGAATTGTTTTCATGCGTTTTTGTTGCCCAGGAAAAGCACATCAGTCTGAAAAGGGGCCTAATGTACTGCAACTGCATCATTTCACCAGTGTCCAGCTCTGTTCCAGCCTACTTGGAATTTCCAGTCACCACAGCAGCAATTCTTAGGGCAAAAAAAAAAAAAAATACATAAAAATGGTAGGGAAAAAAATATGTAAGCGGTCATTCTATGCAACTAGAAGGATCAAACTAAATAGGACTTGAAAACTACAGACCCTCCCATTCCACTGATTCAGTGAGCTTCAGATTCATTTCAACACTGGCAGAATTTTATCAAAGATTTCTGATCGATCTAACAAATATCCACATGTAAAACAACCAAATGTAATAAATTGTTTTTGATAGATCTTATTTTCTGTGGATATTGTGTTGCATCTTTTAGTTCTTTAAATCTATGACAAATCAGATGTTTGCGAACCCTTTGATGAGAAAACTATGTAAACAGCCAGATTGGTCAAATGTTTTCCAGTATCTGCAGGTTCCTTAAGACCTAGATTCACACAATGAACCGCATGTGAATCGGATAGGAATTGCACCACATTCTTGTGCAATTCACATGCGATTT